>NC_045558.1:47661775-47973561 GCF_009769535.1 Thamnophis elegans
TTCAACTATACCTATTACAAATGAATTTAACTAGGTTTAACTAATTTTAAATTATACTCTTCCATCTATCAGCCTGTGTCTCTCTAGTAACAGAACAGCCTTAAATCTGTTGCCATTCGTGGGTCCAGTTCTCCAAACATCTTTATGAGCAAGTCCATACAAAGAAATCTTTGCGCCTTTTTGCTTATAGTGCCTCTCATATAATGCTGCCGCCCTCTTTTTATTTCCTTTATCGGCTTGTCTTTAATTCTCAGTGGTGGTATCAAATGTTTTGCAGATGGTATTTCATAAAGTATGAATTCTTTAATGCTTCTCACTCCTCCTGCACCCTGTCTTTTGAAGTAAATCTTCTGTGTGGCTGCTTCCCCTTCAGACATTCCATCTTTTTCTCCCTCAGAAGTAAACCAGTTGCCCCGAATATCAGCAAATTGAGAATCTTTATCTCTGACATCCTTAGTTTGTATTTGAAGAACATTCTCAGTTTTTTCCTCGTATTTTGTTGCTAAAAACACCAAATAATCCAATTTTCTCTCAATTCTACCTTGTGTGGCAGATAATTTCTGTAACGCTGAAAAAATCATTTGAATAGACGCTTGAATAGACGCCATGTTTGTACGCAGTTAGTATTTTTTCTTGAGAGCTCTGAGGTATTTGCAAATAAACGCAGCTGGGAGCTGTGCAATCTGTGCAACTTATCAGATCTTAGACCAATACAGCCAAGCAATAAAAGTGTCAAGTTGTAAACAACCAAATTATAGTGAATTAGTTTACAGCCCGCTTGCAGAGGATCAGAGGAGATGTTGGAGTAATCTATCCTTTGTCCATGTGAATAACATTTAAAACATTTAAAAGGTAGGATAACCACCGTCCAAAAACCAATAAAAAGATCAAAATCGCCGCTAGATTCTTCTGTTCTTTAATTTAAATTAGCTTGAATTTTTAGGCAGACTGTTTATCTCTGAGTAATAAAATCATCTTACCAGCTGGAAACACTTTCGACATTCTTTAGGGCTATCTGCAGTTTCAGTTAGCCTTATGGCTAATCCGGAAGTCACTGGCAAAGGAGGTTTTTTTTTCCAGATCCCCCAGAGACTTTGCGAACGTCTCTGGGACCACTGGATCTCCTCCTACCTTTCACTGTCTCTCCGGGACAGCTTGGGTCCAAAAAGGGACCGTCCAAATGCTTCGGAATAGAGGAGCTTTAGGAGTAGCCTGAAAGTCCGTCTTCTCACTGCTAAGCCCCGCCTTCTTTATTGTAGAATTCTTGAATGCGCCTTGATTTTGGTTATTTGTTTGCAGACATTTCATTATCAACTAGATAACAGTGTGGTAAGTATGGGGTTTGCTTTCTGTTTATATGTGATAACTTTCCTGTCAGTTTTGCTAGGGGTGTGAATTCCTTCTTGGTGGTCTCTTAATTAGAATATTAATTTCTGCCTAAGTATTTGTCTGGTGTTAATCCCTGTTGAAATGCACTTTGGCTGCTGGAGTGAATGTACTCAATTCTTTTTGTTTCCTTCTTATATTCTTAATGAGCTAAATGCGTAATTATTCTGTATATTACTGTAGATAGGAAATTAGTATGTACTTTTTAGCAATTGCATTAGATAGCAACTATTTGTAAATATGACAGTAACAAATGCTAAAAAAAATCATTTTCTGACCAGTGCAGGCATGTAGAATGACAAAAGACTTCAGTGTGAAATTAGACAGCAGCTGCAAAATGGCCAAGGGTCCTAATCAATTAATTAAGGTCCATAGAGTTAAAGTGTGGTTAGCACTCTTTATGGAATGCCCCGAGAAAAAAAACAGTTCATGAAGAAATATTTTGTTTAAGCAGTTTCTTTCCTCTGCAAAGGAATAAAGAAAAGGGGCACAAGAGAACAGTACAAAGGAACTTTATTTAAACAAAATGGAAGGAAATAGTGATCTTCACAGTGTGTCTCTCTTAGTGATGTGGTTCACCACTTCACTTGGTGACTATTTCAAGTGAGAATTACCTGTAATTTATTATGCAAGGTAGATACATATACCAGTATAGATTGTACATTTATTAAAGCAGATGATTTATGTACATGGGTTTTATTGTCTTTTAATTTAACCTTTATATTTATTGACTATTTGGTTTTTAATTGCCAACAAAAATCCTTTTTTAAATTGATATAAGTTTTTGAAATATTTATTTTTTCATTTATTAGTAATTTTTAAAAATATCTACTCCAAATATAATCTTGCATTCAGTGGTTTAAAACCTAATTATGCATGCCATGTCTAATTTGATGGATGAAATAATTATTGTACTAGATTCCGTCTCCTGTCATTTTGAATTTGAAAGGAAACTATTGTACTGCATTTTTAGTCAAGCAACTGATATACTATAAACTTCAAAGTTTCTATCTATTTCTTCTGCTTCCCTTGTCAGAGATTTTAAATGCCATTACCTGAACACATTACTTCTGTACAATCTCAGTACAATTCTATTTTGTATTATTTAGGTGAGTGCATTACATGTGGGTGTAAGAGATTTTCGTTTCACGGTGGGATTTTGGGGAATGCAGAAATGTTCAATAAGCAACTGCTATATAAAATTTGATTCTGATGCAATAAAATCATCCAGATAAGTGACCAGAGAATTACTCCTGATGAGTTACCATATCACAGAATCCACATCAGCTACATTTTAAAACCTCAGTGGCTGTCACCTCCTCTATGTTGCTTTAAGGCCCTGTGGCCAATTCATCAGTTTAACTTAATCTTGACAATAAAGAACAACACAGAGAAGTATGAATTGAAAATGGACAAAACAGTATTCAATTCCATGTTTCATTTTACACTTGATTGATTTATTTCTTATCTGCTGCTAAAGTATAGCAGCCTTAGAGGTTTGGTGCTGTTTTTTGTATTTTCTCAAGGTTTGAGGGCTATTCTGCCTGTGTGTTTGTTTTATAGAGGATGAAGTTGAAGATGTTGCTACAATTTACTTAACCCAAATGTAGTAATGAAGAAAATGTTGCTTATCACTTTTTTTCTAGCAATACATAGTAATATAAGTAATCTTGAGCTCTACCCAGAGATGGGTTCCTACCGGTTCGGCCTGCTTCGGCTAAATAGGTAGCAACTTGGTGGCCTGGGTCGCTGGAACCAGTAGTGACCCAGGCCTGCAATGTCGCCAAACTAGTTCTCCTGGCGGTATCTTAGGAGCTGCCATCTTGGGTTTTATTTTTATTGCACTGGCTGGCCACTCCAACCAGCTCCGACACTCGCCCTGCCTCACCTTTGCCATGTGGATTCATAGAACTGCCTCTTCCTGCCTATACACAGATAAGCAGTATTCATGCTAGCCTAGCCCCATCTCCCTGCCAGTGGCAACCCGGGCCCTGCCTGGTCAGCTGGGCAGCCGGCCTGGAAAGCAGCAAATGAGTGGGCAAGCTGCTGGGACCAGCCTGGCCTCCAATGCTCTGTTCAGCAGTGGGGTTGGCGGCGAGCTGCAAGGGAAGCAAACCCCGGGCTGGCATCTCTCCTCCTTCCTCCAAGAGCCATGGCAATGGGGAAAGAGAGCCAAAATGGGAGGTGCACCAACAGCAGAGGCGAGGGCACAGTGGCAGGGGAGGCTGGCCATCCCCCAAGCCGGCTCTCAGAGAAATGAGGCCGGAATGCCAGTCTGTTCACTGCTTTCCCGGGAAGGGTCTCAGGAGACTTCACTGAGCTGGCCAGGAGTTGCGAGGAAGCTTCCCTGATGGGAAACCCAACCCGCTGCTCCCACAAGACTCAGCCCGGTTCCGCAAGTGCGGATCTCAACCCCTGGGAAGCCTTTTGGGAGCATCACAGCTCAGCCTCGCCTCACCAGGCTCCCTTCTTAAGTTAGGAAGTAGCGCTTAGCCTCCAGGATGCCGCAGAAGCCCAGGCCGGAGTGCTTTGTGGGGCTTGGTGGCAGGAAGACCCCTGGCACTATGGCCTCCTCTCCTAATCCTGAGCCTCAATTGCCTCCAGTCTCCTTGGCCCCTGCTCCCACCACCAAACCCCCTGCTCAGCCTGCTCCTGAAGATACCCCCACTGAGCCCCCTTTCAGGAACCCCAGGCCTAATGGGGGGAAATAGATAATCCATCCCCTCGGGAGGATGACATGGCCTCTCAAGTCCCTACAAAGAAGACCAGGGCCAAAACCAAGCACACTGAATGTTGCATATTCCAGGCCCAGAGGCCTGTTCACACCAGTCGCCCTCCTGACTTATCTTCGGATTCGGAGGATGACCTCTCCCCTGCGGCTTTCATTCTCCAGCCCGAGGATGCCAGGGGCACAGACAATTTGCCTGACAGTGGGGATAATTTGGATTGTGGCAGAAGCATTAGCCCTGATGAGGATCCTCTCTACCAGGAAGATATTTCTTCCCCCCCCTGCCGCCACCGTTCTTACTCACCGGGCATGGCTGATATGATCTCTGAGGCCATCGAACGGGGCATAGCGGATGGTCTTAAACACAGGTCTTCTTACCATTCTACTTCTTGCATGTCGACATCTTCCTATAGCTCCAGGTGCAGGGATGGCAATCTCTCGGCTTCATCTTTCCACAAGCTACCCAGCACTTCCAGTCAACCATCGGTTTTCGGGGAAGAAGAATACCCTGCAAGAGATTCAGATCTCTCATAAGATGAGGGTCTTCCTCCTGACCCACCTCCTTTTGTCAGTTTATTTAAACCTGCTGTCTTTCGATCTCTCCTTTTTAAGGCCAAAAAGATCACAGGCATCCCTTCATCCAAGACGGCTCAGGGTACGGAGGCAGACAAGAATGACACCACTGATCCTCTCTTCATTCAGCCTACGGTTGAAAAGGAGATGATTTCCTTGCCCAGACTTTTCATAGATGTTGTCCAGAATCAGTGGGCATCACCAGGTACAGGTCCCCTCCCCAATACCTCGGACAAGGGCCGGTGTAATGTCCCTCCTGAACTCGCCAAGGCTTTGGAGGTACCTTCTATTGACTTACCTATAATTGGCCTTTCCTCTCCTAATGCAGCCTCAGCAGCTCCTGAGGAGGCTCTTCGACCTGAAAGAGGATAGAACAAACTCTGGTCAAGGGTGACCAGGCCTCAGCTTGGGCTGTTAGAGCCGATGTCTCCACTTCTTTCTTTAGTCGCTCCGCTCTTTTATGGCTGAGACAATTTCAAGCTCGCCTTCCAGGCTGAGATTCTAGGGCTCGCAGGGTCATTAACAAAATTAAAGTGGCCCTAGAATACTCAGCAGATGCCTCCTTGGACGTGGCCCATTTTGAGTCCAAAGCTATTGCATCCTCCATCTCCACCCACCGGCTCCTTTGGCTGAAACAGTGGCAGGCAGAAGCATGTGCCAAGTGGAGGGTTACCTCCTCTCTCTAGTCTTCCTCCCTTCTTTTTGGTCCTCCATTAGAGCCCCTACTGGTAGAGTACAAGGATAAGCGGAAGGTTCTACAACCAGCCACAAAAAGCAGGAAGATTGGAACCAAGCCTTTTATCGCAGGCAGCCCTTTCGTGGCCAGGAGGGGGGTGCCTCAAACTCCCGTCCGCAACGGCAGGCCCCTCCCAGACAGGCCCCTCTTTCTTTAACAGATCTGGCAAAACAACCAGAGATTCCAGCCCAGAAAGCCTTTCAGAGACAATTCCAATCATCCCTTTAAGAGGCAGAAGTGACTGCCTGGAGGATCTCCCAATAGGGGGGCGTCTGGCGGCCTTCGTGGATCGTTGGGACGACATCACCAATGATGCGTGGGTCAGGCCCACAATCAGATTTGGCCTTCTCCTGGACTTGCGCTCCAGCCCTCTGAACCACTTTGTCACATGCCTTATCTCCAGGGACCCTCAAAGAAGGCCCCTAAGTAGAGCAGGCTGTTCATCATCTGCTCCAGATTCAGGCCATTCAACCTGTGCCTCCAGGCCAGGTGGGACGGGGGTTTTATTCTCATCTTTTTTATCATGCCAAAGTCTTCGAGGGGCTGGAGAGCAATCCTTGATCTCTAATTTTTAAATCAATTCATCAGATACAGGAGATTCAAAATGCACTCTCTCCTATCAATTCTGGAGAGTGTGCGCAGACACGATCTCCTAACATCAGTGAACCTCACAGAGGCTTATCTCCATATGCCCATTCACAGGCAACAAAGACAGTTCCCCCACTTTGTCCATGAGGGCTGCCACTTCCATTATCGGGCCGGTCCCTTTGGGCTGTCAGCCCCGAGGGTTTTCACAAAACTTCTGCGGGCCAGGCCCATCCAGATCTTTTGTTACCTGGATGTTATCCTTTTGTTGTCCGGGTCACGCATCCAGGGCCTCCGGGATCTCCAAGACACTCTACAAGTGCTGCAGGAGATGGGGTTCTCCATCAATCGGGAGAAGAGTCATTTTGTTCCCACCTCTCGCCTGGTGCACCTGGAAGCCCTCATCGATTCCTCTCAGGGGAAGATCTTCCTGTCTCAGGACCGCCAGAGCAGTCTCAGGGATTTAGCCAAGGAAGTGCGAAGGAGACAGTGGATCCCTCTTCTCCAGCTGTCTCAGCTGCTGGGGAAGATGGTCTCCTGCTTCTCCATTGTCCCTTGGGAACAGCTTCACAGCCGCTGCCTTTAGTAGTTTTTTCTGCCATTCCAGTAGACCAACAGCAGCTGTTTCCTAGTGAAGATCATCTTGACTCCAGAGGTTCTGCAATCTCTGGACTGGTGGATCTCCCCAGCCATAGCTCAGGACTCACTTTTCAGGGAACCTCCGCATCTCGTAATTATGACAGACGCGAGTTTGACAGGTTGGTGAGTTCACCTGGAGGATCAGGCAGCTCAGTATCTCTGGTCCGATTCCGACCTGTCCCACAGTATGAATTGGCTAGAATTGAGGGCCATCCATCTGGCCCTCCTTCATTTCCAAACCTCTCTTCAAAACACACATGTGCTAATTCGGACAGACAATACTACGGCCAAGGCACATGTCAACCACCGAGGGGGGACGAGAGCGGTATCTCTCATGGAATCTGCCTTTTGCCTAGGAACCTGGGCAGAAGCCAACCTTCTATCTCTCCATGCCAAACACATATTGGGGTCTGACAACACCAGGGCAGACTGGTTGAGCCACACAACGATCGATCCAGCAGAGTGGAGCCTGGATTGTCGCATTTTCCACCAGCTGTCATCCAGGTATGGGACTCCAACTCTGGATCTCTTCGCAACAGCATCCAACAATCAGCTGCCCATGTCTCGCTACAAAACACCAGGGACGGACGCTCTACGGTGCAGGTGGCCTCATGGTCTCCTGAACCGTTTCCTCCCTTCCCCCTAATACAGAAGGTGATTTGGAAAATGCTAGAGGAGAAAGCCGAGCTCATTCTAATCACTCCCCATTGACCGCATCGACCATGGTACGCAGACCTGGTTAATCTTTCCATGGAACCTCAGTGGCTTCTCCCAATAATACCGTCCCTCCTTCATTCACCATCCCGACCTGTTCTGGCTCTGCCTAACCACTTGGAGGCTGAGCAGACAGTCTTGAAGGCAGCTAGCCTTTCCGAGACAGTAATCCAAACTATTCAGGCTTCCCGCCGCCCAGCCACTAATAGGATCTATGAATCTATGTGGCAGACCTTCGTGGCTTGGAGCCTGTCGCAAAGGGAGGACCCTCTGAAAGATTCAGTTTCCCAACTATTGGAATTCTTGCACAGGGGCTTGATAAGGGACTTTCCCCAAACACCTTAATGGCGACAGGGGTCAGCTCTTTCCTCAGTCCTCTCACTTCACCGAGATGAGCCCCTTTCCTTGCACCCTCATGTCCGCAGGTTCCTTAAGGGGGCTTCTAATCTCTGTCCTCCTGTCATACACCGATTTCCCTCCTGGGATCTGACCAAAGTCCTTGACTTTCTCACTGACCTGCCCTTCAAACCTCTCAGGTTGGCCTCCTTGCATCACCTCACACTTAAAACTTCCTTTCTGGTGGCCATAACATCTGGCAGCTCTTTCCATCCAGGCTGACATGTGTGTGTTCCACCCAGACCGTGTGGTCCTTCGCATCGACCTCATCTTTGTCCTGAAAGTGAATTCGGCATTTCATCACACTGGATCTCACTCTTCCAAATTTCTGTCCTGCTCCATCTCACAGTCTGGAGCGCAAATGGCACAAACTAGACGTCAGGCGTGCTGTTAAGATCTACATCGCCAAGACAGCAGTCTTCAGACGCAGCGAAGCCCTCTTTGTATCTTCCCACCCTACCAACAAAGGGCTGAAAGCTTCTCCATCCATGATTGGCCGATGGATCAGGTCTACCATTGCACAGACTTACATAACGCATCATCTCCCACCTCCATCCAACATTATAGCTCATTCCATGCGCAGTGCGACTATGTCAGCGGTGTGGGCACGGCAGGCCTCAGTGAAAGAGATCTGCAAGCTGGCTACCTGGTCTACTCCTAATTCATTGATACAACATTATAAGGTGGATTGGTATGCATCGGCGGATGCGGTCTTCAGACGGCGAGTCCTTCAACAAGTTCTTCCTTCTTCCAGCTTCTAGGCCAGTCTCATTCCCTCCCGAGGACATGCTAGCTTTGGTACATCCCATGCATGACCGCTGTCTCCACCAACTTCGGAGAATGGGGCATTGGTTCTTACCTGATACGCCCCTTCTCTGGGCAGGTGGAGACAGCGGTCATCCCCACCCTTTGGGGTCCTGGCCTACTTTGCAAGGGAGTTCTGGGAGCATGTTGTGAAGTCACAGGACGGAAAGCTATTGTTCGCCGCACAGCAGTCTACTTATCTCCTTTGTCAAGAAAAGCGGGAGCATGCTCCTCAGAGGCAATAACATCACTTTGGTAGACTCAGTTCTATTGGTTACTGACTGAGTTAACTCATGCATGACCGTTGTCTCCACCTGCCCAGAGAAGAAGTGTATCAGGTAAGAACCAACGCCACATTTCAGTAACACTTAGGAATATAATTTTTAGAGAAAAAAATGAAAAATTGATGCAGAGAAACTTATGGTTAACTGCCTTTTTTAACTATGAATCCCGGTTGACAATTCTAGCTAGCACATTCTAATTCTAAATTGCTTTTTGAGAATTCCATCATAGGAGAGCTTTCTAATGCAACTTGAGGTAATAATAGTATTTTAGCAGTATAGTAATCCCTTTTAGATAATTCCTTAGACTCAGAGCTGAGGATGTTTAATAGAGCTATTTCTCTGTCAATTTACAGGTTAGCTGTCGTATTGTCTGTATGAACAGATCATGTAAATCAAATAGCATTACAATATTTCCAAAACATAATTAAGTGAAGATTTTAATAAGTATGTATATAGCCCATGTGCTGACTGAAATAATTTGTATTCCGTGGAGTAAAAATCTTCTTAAATTACTCATATTCCAAGGTTAATTTCATTGAAATTTTGATAATATACTTTTGCAGGATTTATTTTTTTGCAAGCATATTAACTAATATGCTTGTTGTCCCAACTTTATTCATAACATTTGCTATGGTTACCCTTTCTCTTTCCCATTCCCACTTTCATTACTTAATTTTTCCTAAGTAAATTTTGGATTTAGTTGGTGTCCAGATGAAGTTTTATATGTTAGCTTATTACATAATGAAATGTAACTATAAATAATTTTTAATGTTAATTGGCTTTTGTCTTTTTGTTGCAATTCTCCATTGGATTGATGGGAGAATCCAGGATGGGTTACTCTTGTCTACTAGCTCTGTTGACTAAGTTGAAATTCTGAAGAGACAGCTCCCTGGTAATGGTCCCCAGTCTTTCAACTCAGTCTCAGCTCTTAGGACATTTCTTTTGCACAGCTCAGGATACTTAGGAAAGAGTTGGTTCTTGTTTTATCGGATTATTTCATGGTTATTCTTATATATTTGGAGGGCATAGGCAGCAAATAGGCAGGAAACAGCTTGAAGTCGAACTCAAGCCGCAGATGGCTTTAAAGCTGAACTAGGCTATCGGGGGACGAGGATTTGTGTCCCAGCCGCTACCTATCTTGTACGGTCTTGAGAATGTACAAGAGGCAGAGTATTGAGAACCCACTGGACCAATCCCAGTCGGTCTCACAGCTAGCTTCTAGTCAGCCAGCAGCAAGAGTTATCTCAAGAAAGGCTAAGCAGGGTATAGGTGGAATTTAAAAGCCGCTGGGGCACCTTACCTTCGCTAATTCGACTGTTAATATTTCCTGCCTTGACTAGCAGTGAGCTTTACCTCAGTAGTTGCCAAGGCCTTGCTGGAGGGAAGCTGGGTGTCAGCACAACTAGTTCCACAGGTCTGCCGACCAGAGACTTGGAAATAGACCAGTAGTTTTACTTACAAAAAAAAAAACATTTCTGGGACTTTTGGAGAGGGAGTTGCTGGGCCTTGGGGCTGCCAGGCTCTCTATATCACCATAGCAGCAGTGAGCCGCTTAAGACTGCCAGTCATGACTGCAGGAGTTATGCTACAATATCAACTGGCTAAAGCTCAGGGCAGCCTGCCTGGACCTCAGGGCATTCCAGCAGGAGATATCGGGACACCATGTCCTCCTCCTGATGGACAACGTGGCTACAAAGGCCCACATCAATCAGCAGGGGGAGACTTGGTCGAAGTCCCTCATGATAGAAGCAGAGACATTGTGCTGGTGGGCAGAGACACACTTGTTATTGATACGGATAGAGCACATTGCAGGAGTATCCAATGTGCAGGCAGACTGGTTGAGCAGGGCATCTGTATCCCAGTCTGTTCGCAGAACTAGCAGAATGGTTCAGCAACCCAATTCTGGATCTCTTCGCCTCTCCAGCAAACTCTTACCTTCCCAGGTTCTTCTCCAGCAAACTCTCACCTCCCAAGGTTCCCAGTACCTGGAGCAGAGGGAGTAGCCGTGCTACACTGCCCATGGCCCAGGGGTCTACTGTATGCCTCCCCTCCTCCGCTGCCCCTGATCCCGGCTGTAATCTGGAAGGCATTGGTGGAGAAGGTGGAGGTTTTGAAGGTAGCCCAGATGCCCGTGGTTCACTGATCTGGTTGGCCTGTTGATCGCTCGACCATGGACAATTCCCACGGAGAGTGTCTCTCTCAGCCATCATCCTCCTGGAGTTCCAGTGGTTACACTTGACCATTTGGCGGTTCAGCAGAACCTGCTGAAAGAAGAGAAACTCTCTATTAGGGTCATAAGGATGATTCAGGCGGCCTTCTACCACCCACATTTACAATGCGACTTAGAAACTTTTTAGTAATTGGTGTGCTAAGGGCAATTTAGACCCCATCTTGGCCTTGGTGGAATTCTTGCAGGAATGCCTAGCGATTCTCCCCAAACACCCTACAACGTCAGGTCGCTGCCCTGGCTTCAGTTTTGAGGGTGAGGGGTTTCAGTTCCCTTGCTCACCATCCCAGGCTTCAAGCCTTCCTCAGGGGCACATTCAATTTGAAACCCCAAAGTTACACTGCTACCCCACCTGGAACTTGCCTAAGGTGTTATAGGCCTTGCCACGGTACCATTTGAACCCTTAAGGGAGGCCAGCCTACGTATCTGCTCGTGTAAGGTGGCCTTCCTGGTGGCCATCATGTCCGCCAGATGGGTATCAGATTTGGTGGCATTATCAGTGAAAAAGGATGTCTGTGTGTTTCATAGGAACAGGGTGGTCCTGTGGGTGGACCCTGCCTTCATGCCAAAGGTTAACTCCTCGTTTCACTGAGCACAGGAGTTGATCTTGCCAGACTTTTGTCCTCGGCCTCAGCATACTTTGGAATGTCAGTGGCATAAATTGGATATAAGAAAGGCCCTCCGCATTTACATCTCCAGGACTGCTTCTTTCAGAAAGACCGAGGTCCTTTCAGCATCAACTCTGGGCCACAGGGTGACGCCTTCCACGGTGGATTGTTAGCTGCCAGAGCATATGAGATCCAGACTCTCCCAGTGCCCCGAGGGATCACGGCCAATTCTACTAGGAGTGTGGCCACTACAGCGGCCTGGGCTATGCAGGCTTCTGTGGAAGAGATTTGTCAGATGACGATATGGATATCTCTGGTGTCATTTATCCACCATTACAGACTGGACCCATACTCATCAGCAAAGGCAGCATTCGGCAGGCGTGTTCTGCAGCGAGTGCATGAGGAGGCCGGGACTTCAGACCAGAACAGATTCTGCCGGTAGGACTGCCAAGACTTTGGTATGTCCCATCCTTGACTCTCCCGTTGATCCAATGGAGAAGGGGTGTTGGTCTTACTTGAGACACCCTTTCTCATAGCGCTTGACGGGAGAGTCCAGATCCACCGGGTTGACTGATCCAGTACTGGGAAAGAAGAAGTATGGACTGGAGCCAGAGTACAGGATTTGCTTCGTCTTCATTGTTCGACTGAGGACCATTACCAGGGAGGCATGTCTTCAGAATTTCAACTCAGTCAACAGAGTTAATAGACAAGAGTAACCAATTCTGGACTCTTCCATCGATCGCTATGAGAAAGGGCGTCTCAGGTAAGATCAGTGCCCCTTCTGTGTCCATCTGGGAAAAAATGCATACTGCATCTTTTATAACCTAATTCTGAGAAAAATTTTAACTGCCAATTATGGCCTAAGAATCTAAAGTAGTAATTTTGCATCTTATTTCAATACACTAGCAAGCAAGGCTTCTTTTTCTAGTGTGATGTGTACGTACTTCAAGTAAAGTTGCTGAGACAAATTGTCCTCTTGGAAATACCATACTATGTTCCAATTTCGAAGAGGTTTCTTTCCTCTCCCTGCCTCCCCGCAATTAATATTGATGTATTTTTTCCTCTTGAGTCAACCAGATCTTTTTTCTTGTAGCTTCATATATAAATGTAATTATTTACAGTTTCATGATTCATTTGAAAATATCATGTTCTATTTCTGTTGACTTTCACTGATCAAGTTTAGAATATAATAGAACAGAAAATGCATTAGCAAACCTTTATGTAGGAGCAAGGGATTAATGCTGAACATGGCCCCCAAATGTTATTCTTTTTATTATTATTTTAATGGAATGAGTATTTTTTATTTTGTTATATTTATTTTGTTCACTGTCCAGAGTTACACTGACAGTTATATAAATGTTATAAATACTTAAACTCTGCCTGAAGAGTTTGCTCTGCCTGCCTTTTCATTTTTATCTTCCTTCACCACATTTTTCTGAAATAGGTATACAGGTACCATGCAGAACCAAACACTGTTCATTTGTTTCTTGATGTCAGAGCACATTTCTGTTATTTGAAATCTGTCATATAGTGAAAAATAGTTATAAACAAATGGTTTCTAAGTCAAAGCTAAACATTCTGAAAAGGTAATAGAAACATATAGGGAAGTAGTATAAAAAAACAAGAAAATATTTCTGGAATAACATTTGTATGGGGTTTACTATTGCAAAAGCTATATAAGCAAGGAAGCAAGGGAAATTAGATGATTGCAATTTCCTCATTAACCTGCACTTTTTAAAAAAAATCTATTTTAATCTTTTCCCTAAATTGTTTTTTCTCTGCCTTGCTTTAACGTGCATTGGGAAGATCAGTATTACTATTTTTTCCCTTCAGCATTACCACAGATGGCAGTTTTCTGTGAGACATAATCAATATACACTGCTAGTTGTTGGTCTCAGTCTTACAGTGTTAATTTTATAATGAATATATTTACAGGAATTGAGTTACTTTTCATAAATATTGAAGTCTTATTAAAGTTAACTAGTGTCAATTTTTTGTCCTGTTTAATTTACAGTGCTGGTCCAAAAGGTGATAATATCTATGAATGGAGATCAACAATTTTAGGACCTCCAGGTTCAGTGTACGAGGGTGGCGTTTTCTTCCTCGACATTACATTTACACCAGAATATCCCTTCAAGCCTCCAAAGGTAAGAAATGCACCACATGGTCTCATTAGCTTCTAATGCATAACTGTACGCATTAACATTTTATATACTATTTAGTATAATTTAATTCCCTTTATTATTTAATATTTTTTCCTTTTTGCAAATATAGCTTTTTAATTAATGGGTAAGTACTACAGGAATGACTGAAGCATATATTATGATGATTGTGCAATACGTTGCACTTGCAGAAATCTCTATCCGAAGTAGTTAAGGATAGCCATTAAGATCATCATAGAATCATAAATTGGAAGGGATCTTGGAGATCTTCTGGTGCAATTCTGATAACATGCCAGACAAAGGACTGTCCAATCTTTGCTTGAAAATGTCAAATAAAATATACAGCATCCAGGAGACAGACTGTCCCTTTACTTAATAGCTGTCATACCCAGGAAATCCATCTGTATTTTGAATTTGGATTCTGAATGGATATGATAGATTGGGTGGCCAGTTGTTATCAATATAAATATACCTGTGAGTGTTCAGCATTGCTATACTTTAAATCATAGATTTATAAAACAATTTATATAAGTTTTTTTTTAATAAAGGCATATCCGTGGTTTTTACATAAATTGTTTTTTGTAAATAATGTCAAAATTATGGATTTTGTTGGCTTTCAGATTGCAACCATCCATAGGTTTAACTTTTCAAAAACATATATGGTTTTTCATCTGTTAAGATCTACAAGGCAGTTTATTAAAAAAAAGAAAAGAAATTAAATCACATAAAAGCATAATAGAACACCTAAGACTCAACAGTAATATCCCACCCAATAATCTAGACAGAATAAAGGGGTAGCAGATTGCTTGTTTTTTAATAAAGGTTACCTGATTTATTAGAGCTTTAACCTACTTTCTGAATCTTATTAATGAGATAATTAAGAATATGTTCCTAAAAAGGAGCTTCACAATGAGATGCTAAAATCTTATCTAAATAAGCAGCAGATTCTTTTGTATGGGGAAATGATTACTGGATGCCCATGACATTGAAAAGATTAGAAGATATGAAAATGGAACATCTGTCATTGATTATGATTATCACCATTTAGCTATTACATCACTCGGTCAATTCAATCTTTATTAGTCATAGACCAACATAGAGTGGCTTTCCCTAAAACCAACTTGCTTCTCTACAAGTTTGTTCTCTTGTTCCTGTCAGTTCTGGAATTTCCATTATAGATGTTTTGTATAGAGTTTGCTGATTGTATTGAGGAGACTGAAACCTATTACTTCAGACAAAATAAGGTTCAACCAAAAAAGAATTCTTGGGAGAGTACAACATTAACATATTTGAGATACTGTATATACTCGAGTATAAGCCTAGTTTTTCAGCCCACTTTTTGGGCTGAAAAAAGCCGCCTCGGCTTATACTCGAGTCAGTGAAAAATTTGCCCGAAATGGAGGAGAAAAAGGGGCGGGGCCATGCCGCTGGGTGACACTCGTGAATGGCCCAGCGCCCCTGTGAGTTTCCCCTCCCTCTGTGTCAGTTTGCCGCGCAGCGCGCACCGCACCATCCCCCCTCCTCACGTTCTAATGTAATGCAGGGCTGTCTTACGATTCCCCTTCCTCCCCCTCCTGCTGCTGTGCAACGATGTCCCACCTCCTCCTTGTTATGGCAAGCAGCCACATGGCGATGTCCCACCTCCTCTGGTACAGTGATCCAATGATAGGAATCACTGTGCCGTGTGTCATAGGAGGCGGGACATCGCTCCCGCGGCTGCACGGGACATCATCATCACAGCGGGACATCAGCATCATGAGGTGAGTGAAGTATTTCATTGAATACACCGCTAGTTTACTGTTTTTCTTTGAAATAAATATTCAAAAACATTATTGGTATCTATTTTTATTTTTGAAATTTACCGGTAGCTGCTGCATTTCCCACCCTAGGCTTATACTCGAGTCAATAACTTTTCCAGTTTTTTGTGGTAAAATTAGGTGCCTCGGCTTATATTCGGGTCGGCCTATACTCGAGTATATACGGTACTTGGATATCTAAGGATATCAGGTAATACAAAAGTTATTCTTTTCCTAAGCTAGAAAGCCCACTAAATTTGTACCAAATACTTCATTTTTCTTCTATTCCTGACTTATAGAAATATCATTTTTATTTTGGCCATTTTGTATACTAATTCATACAGTTTTAGAGATTTCTAAAATTTCAAAAGTTTTGTCAAATGAAGATCCATTTGAAACAGACAAGAACTGTTGATATATTTTTTTACAAAATCTTAATATCTCTAAGAGATGGAGCAGGTAAAGTGAAACCACTCAGATGAAGAATATTATGAAAGTTAACATTAGTTACATAGAATAAAGAAGTAGAATATCCAATTTCGGCAGAATTTTTTTTAAGTTCATGTTTTTTTAAAAAATGTAATATTTCTATAAATTTAGTTTTAATGAGAAGCTTAAGGATTCAATTAATCTCATACTAACTAGTACATGTGAATTTTTTGATAAGTTATTTTTTTCTTCCGTTCCATTGTTCAATTAGTGTAGCATATGCAAGGTTTTTTATTGTATTCATTTTTATGGATGATATTGCTCTTGTAGGTGTTAGTATTTTGCTGAAACTAAAAACATTTCTGTTAGTATGATGATTCTGAAATTTGTTACTATGTCTATAATGTTATAGGGGTTTTCTTCCAAGTATCAAATTCTTGAGGACACCATCTTCATAGAAAATAGGAAATTTTTAAGAGAATCAGATAATATTACTGAATTAATTCCCCTTTTAGAACCACCTCCCGGGTTCCTAAAGGAGACTTTCTCAATTTCTTATTCATAAGACATGCATGAATTAGAAAAAAAGACTAATTAATTTGTCATTAATAATACAGGAATGCCCAGTTAGTTAGAATGTGCATCTCTCTCCACTTCTAAACATACAATTATACAAAGTACATCTCCTTATTTTAAAGTTACAGTCATTATGCCTGTAATGTCATTATTTTTAAGCCTGGGATAATGATGTTTGTTATCATTGGGCCCTAACCTTTTACTTTTCAGAAAGGCCCTCAAAATGATTTTATTTCAAAGCTTTGGTCATTAGAGTATTTTGGTGCATATCAACTTCATGGTTTTGTTTCTAATTGAAAACATAGGAACAAATATAGAAATATTTATTTTGTATTGGCTTGTCTATGTATACTGTCTGATGTTATGTAGATAAAGACAGTTTATTGGGAATAAATAATATTTAACCTAATATTAGTAGTTGGGCTTTGTTTTGTTTTAAAATTAAGCATGGGATTGACATTTGTACTCTTTTTTTTTCACTATAACAAAATTATTTAAGTCTTCTTCATTTATGGATGTCAGATTGATATGACCACATAACTGAGATTATTGATACCTGTCCAGCTATTTTAATTCAAATTTCCTATAGTCCAATATTTTTCATAATGTGTTCTGCATATAAGTTAAATAAATATAGTAACAGTATACAACCATGGCACTCTACATTCCCAACCCTAAATTATTTAGCTGTGCCATTTTTTATTCTATTCTTTTCTATTCTTCGACATCATCCAAGTTCTTCAATAGGCAGATGAGTGAGTATCTGTTTTTAAATGCTGTTCACAATTTGTTGTTTTCTATTCAGTCTATTTTTGCTTTATTGATTATTGAAAGGCTTTTTGAATGTCCTTTTAGAATTATGTTGCTTTTTCATCTAATGTTAGTGATGTCATTTTAAGTATCTTTGCAGTATTTGAAGCCTGGAGCCTCAAGATGTGCACTATTTCTTGCACTAGAAAAAGGAGAGTGGACATTTTCTCCAATTCTGTTTTCTACTACACTGGCCATTGCCATTTATTACAGAGCTGTGGAAAACAAGGGGAAGAGAATCCAGGAAATTATTATCTCCCTATTTTCTTTTCCCAGGTTTACCTCCCAGGAGTTATTCTGGATACAATCAATTATTCAAAATGAATAATTGTTTTTACTAAATCAGACTTAAAATACTCCAACTTCTTAAGTTATTGTTTTCAGTATATTTTAATTTTACCATAATATTCAAGGAGGCTATTCACTTGGAATAAGATACTAATGAACATCTTAGCTGTCACCCTCATAAACATAAAAGTGTGGATAGATATGTTACGAAGATTCCAAATTAATTAAAATGTGTGCCCTCTGCTAGCAAATTAAAGCTTTCTAATACAGAGTTTAGAAATCATGATAATACTCCATATTGCTGTAAAATGTTGCTTAGAAGAGATCCATATAGGTTACTCTTTCAGAAACTTTTGTCTCATAATTCTTCTAGTTCCTGAAGAATTTATTTTAGACTTTACCTATTTTTAACCATTAAAAAACCATACAGCTATAAAAATTATTAACTGAAGAAAGTATTAGATATATTTATTCTAAATTAGTATTTGGTATTGACAACATACCTTTCTTTCAAGCTAAATTATCAAATACTATAAAGATAAAAATAATCTACCAACTACGTGAAACTCTTGGAAATTCAGGGAAATATTGTAGATGACTCAGATAACTATAGACACCACGCCCCTACCCTCAACTATATAGGGAAAGTCAAGTTGTGCTAACACAGTGCTTTAATAGGAGGATAGGCAAGTTTGAGGAGTTGTATAATAAATCATAAACATTCTTGCCTAATGTCTCCTCCTGTCATTCTCAAATATTTTTGAACTCATCATTAAGTAGCATAGACATAGGTACATTGTATTCTGACAAAAGAGAATGTTATCAACAGAAAATATTTTCCTCTTTCTTAATGAATCCCATATCTTTTTTTCTCTCTTCCTTTTATGTTTTTATTTAAATATTTGAATCAATATCATACTATCCTGTTTGTCTACTAGTCTTCAAATTATGCAAATTAATTTGAGAATGGAATTAGAATGCTATGTATCACTCTTTTTACTCTATCAAATCAAATTCTGCCATTTGTGTTCTCCCTCTATTTTTATAGATGTTTGCCTGTGGGCCCTTTCCAAGTATAAGAGTCATCATGTTTAGAACATTCATCAATAAAATAAATGCATTTGTTTTGCACGTTCAACAATGGCTGGTATTTAGATACTGACAGCTTATTGCCAGAGTTTTAGCTACACTTATAGAGAGTAAAATTGTCTTGTTCATATAGTTCTTCCAAACTAGTTTTGAATGGCCAAAATGCCATCTCAGCAGAGAAACTTGTATCATATAATCCCAAAAGTACAATTCAAAGTTCATCAATAGTATGTTCTTCAACAACATGGAAACCTGTGTAGTGTATCCATCCTTGCTCCACTTGATTTCTCAGCAGCTTTTGATAACATAAATCATGAATTGTGTCTTGCTGGAACAGCTTAGATTGGCAATGGAGAGTCATAGTATTGTCCTGCTTTTCTTCCAGTCAGTGTTGACGAAGAGTGAGAGATCAAACACTTGACTCTTGCATTGTGAGTCCCTCAAGAGTTGGTGCTTTCTCTACTCCTCTTTAACATCTACATGAAACTGTTGGATGAGAACATCCATCACAATGGGATACGATATCATCAATATGCTAATGATATTGAATTATACATCTCTGGCCATGGTGATGCTGCTATCGCCCTTTCTCACTTCATTAAGCCTGTTAAGGTCTGGATGGGAAGCAACAGATTAAAACTGAACCCTGACAAGACAGAGTGCTTTTGGATTTGGAGCCTCTTGGTTCTTGAAGAATTACCATTTTTGGTTGTGGATGGAGTTGCACTCCCCCAGGCAGATCTGATGCATAATCCGGAGTTTCTCCTGGACTCACAACTCTTGCTCAGGAAGCAGGTAACAGTCATGACCAGAAGGGCCTTTGCATATTGTGTGCCATTCCTGGACCATTGGGCCTTTCTCATAATCATCCATACCCTCTTCATCTCCCATTTGGATTATTGTATTGCACTCTACAGGGGGCTGTCCTTGAAGAGCAACTGAAAGCTATAGTTAATTCAAAATGCAGCAGGATGCATGCTTTTTTGCAAGTCAAAATTTGCACGTCATATTTTCAGGAGCTGCGCTGGTTGCCAATTTGCTTCTGGATGCAATTCAAGGTGCTGGTTATTACTTTTAAAGTTTGAGTGCAGGATATTTGATGAACTGCAACAGGACATGTTGTGGGTTCCAACTATCAAGGAAGTACATTTGTGGCACCCTGGAAAAGGGCCTTCTCTGTGGTACCTCCCTCATTTTGGAACATCATTAGTCCAGAGATATGATTGGCCCCCACCTTGTTTATTTTCTGCAAGGCCTAGAAAGCATAGTTTTGTCAGTGTTTGGGGACTCTATTTGGAGCCAATCAAATAGATGTCTGATTCTGTTGTTATCACGATAGAATTGAGAAGGGGGTTTCATTGTGAATTTTAAACTGGATTTTTAATGTTGTATCTTGCCCAGCATTACAAATCAAAAGTAAATGGGTGAGAACAAATCAATAACTGACCTGCCCTTTCTTTACAAGGAAGGCTGATAGTGGCATGTTTTAATTGCATTTCAAATCCTTAAGATTTTTTCACAGTGGTTTGTGAGTATAAAGAGTTCGTTGAATTTCTATAGTTGTCCACTGATCACAAACAGGCACATATACAATTTAATGATGAGGAAAAAAAACATCATCTTTCATCCTGCATAACTTTTCCTACTTTCTTTGCTCTTGTTTCCCAATCCCACCCCTTGCCACTATGGGTATGTGCTGAATACATTAAAGTCAGTGCAACATTTTTCATAAGAACCAATACCTATGCACCCTGTAGAATATTTGGGCTAAAATGGTTTGACAATTGGTCCCTAGAGAAAGAAATGCGTTAAATTGATAGCAAATCTAAAGCACTGTACATCGGAAATGCAACAAGAGGTGTTCTCTTAATCAGTACTTATAGAAAAGATTACTAATTTCTGCCTTAATAAAGTATCTATTTTTAGAAAGCAGATGTTGCCTAAGTATCCTGCCTAAAATGGTGAAGAAAATTAGCAATTCTTTAATACTGCAATAAATTGTCACCCTTTAAAGCCGTGTAATTCCCATGTAATGCAAACAATAGACACAAGATGGCAGTGGTTCAGCATAAATTAAAATGCTCAGAATTTGTTTTTTCCCCTTATATGATGGCTAGTTGAAAAGGAAGTATTAATAATTTTTTAAAATAAAATTTAGAAAGTAAGAAATTAAAGCCTAAAATATAATTACATTATTTGCTGTAATATTCAGATTCATGAACTGGGAAATATCCAAAGTAAGTTTGTACAAATTAAATCAGTCTCAATTGAGGAAAATTGAAGAATAGTCCTGGGAGCTACAAAAGGTAACCTGGTAAAATATATGAAGACTTCTGACCACTAGAAAGTGAGATTTTGCATCATTTATATGAAATCCAAAAACATTTATTGAATTAATGTAGAAATAAAGTTAATGTTAATCCCTTTTCAATGAAAATCAGATGCAGGAAAATTGAATTTTAATGATATTGACTAATTTAACATCTGAGGATTTTTCAACATTATTGTAAACCTAAGAAAAGCTTCAATTGATGAAATTAGCAGGTAGGGTTTAGTCTTTTGGAATTAAGAGAAAAAAATATTCGTGAAAATCTAGCAGAATGAGAAATAATAGAAAGTTGTCTGATGCTAGATTAGTAATTTATCAAAAATTGGAAACCATCTATAAATGAGTTTAGACAAATTCAGTATTTTATTCAGATGGCTTAGGGCCTATCTGAAAAAATGAGGATAAACACAATTTCCTTATTTTTTTTAAAAAAAAAACTCTTCTCATATACCGTAGGTTACCTTTCGAACAAGAATCTATCATTGCAACATCAATAGTCAAGGAGTGATCTGTCTGGACATATTAAAGGACAACTGGAGTCCAGCATTAACTATTTCTAAAGTTCTTCTTTCAATTTGCTCACTTCTCACAGACTGCAATCCTGGTAAGTTGGGTCAAAATGAGGGATGGGGAACAGAGAACAGGATCTATCCAGAGATTGAAGGTTGGCCCCACTTCCTGTTTATCCATAGGGTTATAATAAAGCCATGGGGAATTTTCATGTTGATTTCTGATAACTAACACAGGAATATCTTCTGCAAGAAGAGTGGTTCCCCTCTAGCATTACATTCTTTTGGGTATTTAAGAATGTATTGATCAGGAGGGGCAACAGACCTTTTCTAGCACCAAGCAACTCATTTTTTGTATAAAATGGAAATATTTTCTTTTAACTAGTAGTGAAATATTGACAGATACATTTCTGCACTATAGTTGCTTTCCATAGATTGCTTTATCATCACTACAAAAGTCATTAACTGGCTGGCCTTCTTTTCCTTGTCCAGTCTTATGCAGTATTGGGCTATTGTTAACCCACAAGTTTTCCTGCACTGTTCTAGCTGCTTCTTGCTAAGAGCCCATCTCCAAAACACAATATACAAGGAAAATCCAATCAACTGTGTCTAAAAGCTATGCAAGCAGTCCTTGCTTAATCAGGGTAATTTGAACTGGCAGCTCCATAATTGTAAAGTGTGTCATATGATCATGCAAACCTAATAATGGCAGTTGTTGCAGTCCCAGTTGCCATTGTTAGGTAAATCACACACAATTGCAGCATGTGATCATTGCCTTCTGCCAACTTCCCCATCAGTTTTCCTTGTCAGAAGCTAGCAATGAATATGGCAAATGGCAATCATGTGACTGTAGGATGCTCTGACTGTCACAATTGCAAGCTGGCTACCAAGCAACCTAAATCATGATCACATGAACACAAGAATGCTGTAACAGCTACTACTATGAGGAGTAATCGTAAGTCTTCTTATTCATCTATATCATAACTTCGAGTGGTCCCTAATCAAGAATTATCTGTTCTGTCTTAAAGAATAGCAAATTAAATTAATTAAAACCTCAAACAGAATTGTTATTGGTTAGAATATCATGTACATTACATCACATTGACATAACTTACAAAAACTTTTAAAAACCTACAATTTTTTTCAAAATCCACTGATGGAAAAGTGAACCTTTCATTTCCACAAAATTAATAAGAAGTGGAATATTCCCATTTATGGCGTTTAGTAACTGAATAATTACTGGCTTTGATTGCTTTGTGAAAGTCGTCATCATCTCCAGGAGGGCTTGCTGTTGTGAGATATATTTTAAGGGATTGATAGAAATGTACAATATCTATGGAAGCACCAGTTGTCCAACAAAACCCATTATTATAGTAGGTCTTTGATGTGCAGAGATGCAGTGTTAACAATTGCCAACAGTTTCAGCAAGCATGGCTATGGTTGAAAAAGCACCGTGAAGTCTAAAAATATAAAGGTTGGGTTTTCCACTTTATCAACATCCAGAGGACCACAAGTTCCCTTTCTCAGTCTTGGCTTGAATGGAAAATGTACAATAATTCTAAAATTATAAAGCCACACAAGTATTTTTCATTAAAGCAATGTTCGAAGAGCTCTCATCATATCTGATCTATTACATGTATTTTCTCTTCCCCTAGCATCAATAATTAGCTGGAATTTGTTTTATTTTGCAGCTGATCCCCTTGTTGGAAGTATTGCAACTCAGTATATGACTAACAGAGCAGAGCACGACAGAATGGCCAGACAGTGGACCAAGAGATATGCAACATAAACTGGATTTTTGTCAGACCTGCGTGTTAAATCATCTGTGACAGAGCGAGCTGCTTATGATTTTGAAGGGGTGGGACAGGGAAGGGGAGAAACTGAAAAAGAGTAGGGTATTTCTATAAAAGAATTTATTCAGTCTTTTATTTCCTGAGATTTTGTTGTTGTTACTTAAGGTATCTTGCTACAGTAGACAGCTAGAATGGGAATAGCATATTTTAAGACTCTCACTAGTTCAGCAATAGTAGCTCTGCTATAGCACCAAGAAGAATGTAAACTAACCTGATAATTGGATGAGGGTAGGCAAAGATGTTTGGTTGTGATAGATTTAAAAAAAAACAGCTTAATTTATTGGCATCTCTGTAAAATTTCTTGCAAGAAGGCTTGCAACTTGATTTTCTTTTAGTTTGTTTTTATTTGTAAAAAATATTGCAAATATTTTTCCCTAGGGAAGGTGGGAGATTTTCATATTTAACACATCTTTTTACAAGACTACCCTTTCATTAACTTCAAATATAGGGGTAAGGCTAGATTGTTGTCTCCCCTAGCATAGGGAGAATAGTTCAGAGATTCATTTTTCTATGCCGAGTTACCTTTATGAGAATGAAGGTTTTAACTGAACTTGGGAACAACCTGTAGTGAAATACCTTAAGCTGTTTAATTGTAAGGCGTGGAATAGGAGTCACTCAGTGGATTGGTTGTATGTTGTGGACTATCCAAGTCTGCATTTGTTACTGTGCTAATAAAAATATGTACAAACTCCCTACTGATATACCTTCTGTTTGGAAGCATCTATGTTGGCTGCATGTAACACAATGGTCCCCAACTTTTTTGGCTTTAGGGATTGGTTTTGGAAGAAAATTGTCATCCAAGGGATGGGGTGGGAGGGTTCGCATGTGCAACCTAGATCCCATGTATGTGCAGAAGTAGTTCACTCACTCTCCCATTTCTTGCATATCCTAGTTCAGTACTGGTCCACAATCTGGGGGTTGGGGATCCCTGATATAAGACAATACAATATATTCCTGATAAAAGAATCATACAAAAAACAAAAATAGGTTATAAAACAAAAACTTACATGAGAAGAATTTAAGAGATTATGAAATTAAATCCTGGGTCAGAAGGCAAACTTACATATCTTTCCAACAATCTGTTAATTTTTTTGCAGATGACTTTTATCAAAAGATTGGATCTTCTCCTTGGAGTTTCCCTAGCCATTTAACATTAGAGCAATTCATTTGTGGTTTCAGGTCATTGTTGCTTAACATATTTGGAAGGAGAAGAGGAAGCTTTTCCTTTTTCTTGACATTCATTTATACTAAACTGCTAACCTATTTAATCTCTATTAAAAAGTTCCTTTTCTCTTTTATTAGCACCCAAAATATCTGAAGTGAACATAGTTCAATTTAGCTTTCAATCAATAGTAATTGAAGCACAATTCACTAGTGGCCCAAAATAGTTATATAAAATTCACATGTTAATTGTGCTTGTTATGATGCTATAAAAACTCATTCTGCAAAATGCACTGAAGGACAGCTTATGAGTGCAATATATAAACAAATAGAGTCATTTAAATGTGCAATATAAATAGAATGGAATCAAAATATGTATTTCAATCTGTAATTTTAACAGCTAGATATTTCACCGATTCTATTTTTGTTAATTCTAAGAATGTGCATTTAAATTCTAAAAATGTCCTTAAAATATATCACATTAGGCTTTAAAATATTTTATTCCTAGATGAAAAGAAAACTTTGATCAATTTCTCTACTCTACATTTTCAGAAATTTCAGTCCAACAATTACTTACCTACTTTCTAACTGATTTTTGCATCCTTCAGCATTATAATGAAAATTGTGAAAATGCAAATCTAATCAGATTCCATTTAGAAGTGGGTGAGAACGTCTATTATATTGTGATGGTATAAGACACCGTAACAATCCTAGAATAGACTTTTAAATTCTCCAATCTAACAGTCTTGATTTATTGGGGACTACAGTTCCTAAAACGTCCAGCCATATCCAGCATTAGTCATATTAGGAATTCTGAAGAAATTTTGATCTAGGTTTGTGATTAGTTGCTCAAATCATCTTTTTGTCATGAAGAATATAGCTATGAGGAAAAGTATACGTAGGTATGCTATTTCTTTTTCTAAGGAAGTTCAATGTACCTATTTTCATATTTTTGTAAGATCTTTCCACTTCCCTAGATATAAATCCTGTATTTATTTGCTCTTATGTCAGCATATTATTTTTAAGGCACTTATTGCATGGCAACAATGAGTACAGTTGAAGAGAATAGGTTGCTTAAACCTAAAACTGGATGGAGCAATCCTTTCCCCTAATAATACTCTTTTTTTTCCCTGTACAGATTTAATAAATTACTACAGGCTGATTTCACCCAATGTTAAGCCATAAACAATAGTTTATGGAATAAATAGGTCAAACAACACGCTAAGCCAGAATCAAATACTTTTAACATAGTCCTACATTTTTCAATCACAATAACTTTTAAGATTTACATATACTGGGAAATTTCAGGAATTACAAATCCACACTTCTTTAAGTTGCTGAGTTGAGAAACATAGCCTTTCAAATTAACCAAGTTACTATTTTTTTTTTCAGGAGGCTGTTGTCACTGCACTGAGACAAAAAATAATGGGCTTTTGAAATTGGGGAATGGTGTCAAAATTTTCTCCATTCATATATGAAGTTATTATAAATTATTTTTTCTTTCTTTGGCCCAATTTTTAGCAATAGAGATCATTGTTTTACCCTAATTAAGATGAATGGTTGCTTGATGATAATCAATAGAAATAACACTGGTTCATCCAAAAGCATCAATGCTAATACTATTATATTATACACTTTATAATAAAGGTAGTGAAGGTCAAATGCTTATACTGCACCCAATTCTGTTGGACTCTCTTTTTCATAAGTTCTTTCTCATAGCAGAATGAATAAAGCTATACAATGTATAATCAAAATAAACAACTTTTTCATCTTGTTCTTTCATTTCTTTTCTGAAATGCTAAGTGAAGTGGCAATATTCCCAATGACTCTAGAATTCCTCTTTTAGAAAAAGGTTTTCTTTTTTCTGCACTCAAACATTCTCCAGTTTGCATTCCACAAAATGCAAAATATCAAATTTTTCTGAGTATAAGATGCACACACACCCCAAAAAAGTGGGTGAAAATTTAGGTACATGTTATAGACCGAATATGGGCATTTTTGGCCTCCTGAACCCTCCACATGTTGTGTTTTCGTCTGCCCAGCCCCAGAAGCACTCTGTAGTGCTCTGCACAGCCCATTTTTGCAAAAAAACAGGCCCATTTTTGGGCCACCAAGCCCTCTGCACATCATGTTTTCGCCCTCCCAGGCTCCCAGAAGCACTCTCCAGGCCAAAAATGGCCATGTTTTTGGCGAAAACAGGCCGTGGAGAGTGAAGCTGTTTTTTTCTTCTTTTCCTCCTGTAAATTTAAGTGCCTTATAATCAGGTGCATCTTATAGTCCAAAAATATGGTAATTGAATACAGACAACTATGATCATTTCAGTGTTTTTATGAAGTGATTTCAGATGCCATTCTCATCCTGAGGTGTGAGAGCTGCTTTAGTTGCTCTAGACATGAACAAACTCTGGAAATGCAAAAGCCACAGCAGATTCTTGGCTCAGTGGAGGCATAAGAGCATTCAGTAATCTTCCTTATTGCCTTTGAGTCTCCGACGGGAGAAAGAAAATGTTGACTTGTTCTGTGATTGGCAAAGTTTGCTTGCTAACGCCACAAAGGGCTCCATCATTGTCCTTCTATTGGTTACTGTCACTTCCCATAATTTCACTGACTGAATCCTAGCCCACTGTTGCGCAACTTCACTCTGTACTTGTCTTTCCTCCAAAAGGTCAGTTTTATTACCTAAAACAATAATTGGCCACTGCAAAGAAGGAATAAAACAATCAAAACAGGAAATAAAATCAGTGATGTAAATCTTATTTTGTACCAGTTTCCATATATAGACTAATCACGTTATTGGGAGGGGGAAAGAGATTGGAATGCATTCTTCTCTGCAATTTAGACAGCTGCTATCATTCCAAGTAGACCATGCAAAATTCAAATAGATCCATGAGCTGAATAAATAATCCTTTAGCTTCTTGACTGACTTCTGTAATGTTTATATGTATTTTTCAATTTTATAAACTGGTAATTGAATAGTTACATTTACCAAATTGATTTGGTAATCACTAAAATCTTACTGACTCCATTTCCTGTATTTTATTACTGTTATTTATATTTAAATACATTTTATTTAAATAAATGTTATTTACAATTACATCATATATTTTTAAAACCATTTGTTCCTATAAACAAGGTAACACCTATTTATGCTTCTCTAACTGGAATAAAATAGAACAATTACTGAATAAGCAATTCTAAAATGATAGCTACTATTATTATAGAACAGAATTTAGAAGTGGGCCCAACTTTAAGATGCTTGAAAAACTCCACCAGGCAAGCAATAAGAAGTGAATCTTACAAATCAGAGAACATGCTGACTGGCTCTCAAGCCACCACAACTATAGATTTGATTTTAAACACAAACAGAAACAAACAGATCCCAATTACAGAACACTGAAAATCTACTGTCTTCTTACAGTAGGCTCCCAAGACAATTAAAACCATACAGGTAATTCTCTACTTACAATCACAATTAAACTTAAATGTTATGTTGCTAAGTGAAACAATTGTTAAGTAAATTTTGCCCTATTTTATGACCTTTCTTGCCACAGTTGTTAAGTGAACTGTTTTGTCACATAGTTAAGTGAATTTGGTTTTCTCATTAACTCTGCTTGTGAGATGATCACATGATCATAACACACAGCAACCCTTAAAAATATCATCCAATTGCCAAGCATCTAAATTTTGATCACTTGACCATAGGGATGCTGCAATGATCATAAATGTGAAAAACTGTCATAAGCACTTTTATCATGTCACTGTAACTTTAAACACTCGCTAAACAAATGGTTGTAAATTGAGGACTACTGTATACTTTTTAAATAACTTACTACTGTAATGCTACATTTAGCTCATGAGATCAGCAAACCCAAAGTATTGCACAAATATTTCTTTTGAAACATGTAATGTTATATAACTGTACACCTAAAAAACTGTTTTAGATAGTCCCAGATTAAGGTTCTCTGCCTGTATTTTGTCAAAAATATTTAATAATATTAACCACTAGGAGCTCAATATCTACAATTTATTAAAAGTGAGTACACAGTGCCCTGTGTGAAATTATTCTGTGAGGCAAGATAGAGAATCCTAGTAGCTAATACTTAAGAGCACCTTCATCTTAAAGATTCATACAGAAATATACCAAATTATGACCTGGATTTTGTTTAAATCAAATTGCCTCTTATGACAAGCAGTAGGACTAGCTCTCATATCCATTTCCAATAGTAGTACCAATCCAATCCTTTTCTTCTGTGGGAGACTCTTCTTAAGAGATTGAGAGGCAGAAGGGCCAGGAAAGGAGAGAAAAGAAAAGAAAACCTGTTGAGTAAGGAGGAATCTACTCAGACAACACTTATGTTATCCGGGCCAAGCAACTCTTTACAGTGAAATTATCAAAGTAGAGGTACTTCCCTTTCTTTCACCTTCAACCCATAATCCATGACACATTCAAAATTGTATGATAACTAATAAGCAGCCTAGAAAATAGTAATAAGCTCTCATAGTTTTGTGGAAAAAATAATACTTCAAATAGACTGAAAAATTAAAAGAAATAGTCTTACCTCTTTCTTTTCTTTAAACTTGTCAACCTCCTTTTTGAGCCAGTTAACTTTCTCAAAAGATTCCAGACTATTTACAGCATACACTAGAACAAAGCCATCTGCCATAGAATAGTAATGTTTGGGGAAAGCCTCTTCTCCTTGGAGTCCTTGGGTGTCATACAGACGTAATTGTTCTTTTAGTCCTCGATCTGTTTCAGCCACAGCGACATATACATCTTCCATAGTTCTGCTGCAGTCTCCACCTATTTTTGTTTAAAATAAAGAGAAAAACAATTTCTTGCAGACATAACATAAAACTCATTTATGTTGTTGAAAGAAATGTCCTTCTGGGTTCGGCTCCAAGTGGGGAAAAAGACACTGGAGACATGGAGGCTGCTTGGAAAGGTGGTTTATTGGTGGACAGGACCACATGGCTTGAGTCCAGAACAGAAAAGGTGATCACATGCTTCAATGTTGGTAGTGAAAAGAGAAGGGCCGACTGAGATGCTGAGTCCCTGGTTTTATCCCCCTCTGGCCTTTGATCTTGAGCTTGTATTCTGATTGGTTGTCAGACTTCCATGGGGTCATGCAGGGGCAACTCTCTAGGCTGCATTTTGAATCCAGGTTTGGTTAAGTTTTCAGATGCCATGTGGTGAGTTGGGTAAAGAGCCAATATTATCATGCCTTAATCCCATCCCCCTGGAGCTGAAGGGGAGAACTCTTTATTATGTAAAGTGGACTAGCTTGGCCTTCTTAATGGCCCATTGGCAAAGTGGGCATGGGCAGGAAGCTACAGGGAGCTATTCTGTCTTTTAAAACATGTTTCTTCCTTTTCACATCCAGAGAAATAGTCTGCCTTTTCAATATTTCCTAGGATATTTCATTTTTCTGGGAGAGGACTGAGTGACAACGTCCTACAATGTTTTCCCCAAGCCAGCTTGGTTCAGGAAAATGCATACAAGAGATATCTAATTATTTTTGAGAACTTAGTTTGCCTTTTGTGAAAAAAACATAATTAACCTATGCAAATATGGTATATGGATCATTTTACATCTATTATCATCAGGCAGAATTTATTTATTATTTAAGTGGCAGTTATAACATTAGTTAGGCAACAATAAAAAATAGGCATCTTTCTTACCAGTAGTGTGATTACCGTACAGAACTTGTTCCAAGATGGCTGTCTTTCCCACTGAACACATTCCACAAACAAACACTTTGAAGCCTTTTCCCATCTTCTTTCTCACTACTACCGGTAGAAATCCAAAACCTATAGGCCACGCAAAATGGTAATTATTTTTCTCATTTCATAGATTTGGTATTTTCATAATTATAATATATGCTATTGCTAACTGAAGTGAATGGCAATCATTTTTAAAATTACAGATCAGCTACCTCCTAATAAGATTTATCCATGTTTCTGGAGTATCGAGCAAAAGACTTCTAGAACTATTTTTTTATTTACAAAAAATAAGCTCCTTTGCACAAAGTTAATGAAACTGGAAGTTATTTTTTTTTCTAAAAGAGCAACAGATAAAGGGATTTTAAATTTGAAAGAATTATTCTCTATTCGAATTTCTTTAACATAATGAGCTTCGAATTCTGGAATAAAATTGGAATTTAATTTAAAATAAGAACTCAGACATAACCTTCCCATATTAATTCCATTTAATAGATCGTATGAAATAAACAATCAGCATGAAAGTGTATCTCTAAAGCATTCTATCATTAGTAATTAAAACAACCCCAAAATGTGATTAAGGAGAATATTTTCTATGATAATTTCCATGGCTGATGCCTTTAAAAGAACATAACTTGCAGAAAGCGGCTAGCCAAAAGTCACAGGGATCCGTTCCATCCCATAGCTCGAAAGTCCACCCCCTTTTAACACGTGTTCTCCACGAACTACATTTCCCAGCAAGCACCTGACCGCCGAGTCTTTCCTGCCCTCCTCTAGTACAAAGCATTTTGGGAAAGAGGCCTTTTCCTTTCCGGCTTTGAGCGACTTCTGGTAAGATTCCTTGGGCTCCTTCTGCGGATGATTTATCCAATGTCATCCTGCAGTCTGGAGGCTCTTTCCACCCATTTAGTACAGATTCTTATGGAACGAGACTCGGGGAGAGAGAATGATTATGTTTTGTCAGCTGTGGAAGAAAAAGAAGGGTTTAAGGGTCTGGTTGGCAGAATGGCGTCTAGGGCCTTATGCTACCGAGCGAGATAGTCAAGTGGAAAAAAAAAAAGATGGATGAAAATCCAAACGAAAAGAATCGTTGAAATGCTGAGTTCCTTTGGCATCGGGTCTTTTCTTACAGCTCAGAATTATGGTGAAAATCGAGCGATGGCTGCTCATGCCGTCTTTCCTCGATGCAAACCTCTATTGGAAGGAACTCTAAAGAAGTAGACCAGATTAATTAATGTATTTATTTATACACACGCACCCTCCTATTGTGTCCACAACAACAACCCTGTGGAGTGGATTGGGCTAATAGAGAGTGATTGGCCCAAAGTCACCCAACCGAATTTAATGAATAAGGTGGGATTTGACCTTAGTATTTTCCTGCTTTCTAGTCTGGTGCCTTAAACACGAGGCTCTTCTGAGCAAAGCCTCAGTTTCAATCAGTGATTTTCTATTCAAACCCGATTGATAATCAAAAGTTATCAATCTGTGAGAGTTAATAAGAATAAAAAATAGAATTGAAATAGAAAATAATAATTCTCAAGTTGGTAGATTTGTTTTAAGGATTTTTACATAGTAAATGATGTAAAATATTCTGCTTGCAACCTTTGTTCTTGACTAAAGCTAAAACCTATAAAATTTGAAAAAAATGCTACCTAATATTGGTAAAACATACGTCTGTATATGATACATATATATTCATTCATGTATGTTTGGGGTGTATGGTGTATATGGTAAGCAATAACAGTTTGAAATTGTATCATGGACATCTATCTGATTTCAGAAGCTGATAGAAGGAAGCAAAAATTATGACGTGCTCTTTTTCTTTGACATGTAAAACATGTTTATCTGGGAGACTGAAGTTAAAATGGCTTTTATCAGTATGTGCCTTATTACCAGCACATTAGCAGAAAAAAGAAACCTGGATGATGGCATATTTTCTATGGATTTACTTAATCAGTTTTAGGAAAATTGTTCTTAGATACTGGAGAGCACTGTTCTTTTAAAAGAGTCCCCTTTAGTATATATCTGTTATTACAGATATATATTGTGTAGCAATATGATTTAACATAATTCTGCATGTTCTTTAGTAGGAAAGTCATAATGGGTGCCTACAAGTATATCCAAGAACTATGGAGGAAGAAGCAATCTGATGTGATGCGTTTCCTTCTGCGTGTCCGTTGCTGGCAATATCGTCAGTTATCGGCACTTCATCGTGCTCCTCGCCCAACCAGACCAGACAAAGCCCGCAGACTGGGATATAAAGCCAAGCAAGGTAACAGGAACAATTAAAAAACATTTTTGTTTTGCTTTGTATCGTTGATTGAATGCATATTACATATATGGAGAAAAAGAACCTGATCTGATAGAGTGTTCGCTATAGGGATTATTATTATAAATTAACTGGAACCTAACTATTCATCCAAAGAGGATAAAGTACAGGAAACATCTGAAAAGTCAAGTTGATGGAAAGCTTATATAAGGCAGCAAATTTTAACAATTTTGTCTATGTTATGTGAATCTAATTTCTATTGGGGTTTTTTTTGTTGTTGGCTGTAAATCACCTCAGATTAATAGAATAGACATATGTGGATCAAAAATACAGAATAGCCAGATAGCTTGGACAAAAGTTTAAGATGCTAATACAATTATAACAGAAAGAAGAATTACAGAGTTGGAAGGGACCTTGGAGATCTTCTAGTCGAACCCCCTACAGAGGCAGGAAACCCTATATCCTGATTGCGAACCTATGGCATGCGTGCTACAAGTGGCACGCAGAGCCATATTTGCTGGCACGCCAGTTGTGAGGTCTGTTTTTTTTTCCCTTCCCAAGCTTCAGGAAAGCCTTCGAAGTTCGTTCCCAAACTTCTGGCTGGCACGTTGGGGCTGGGTTTTACCCTCCCCAGCCTCTGGAGGCTTTCCTGAAGCCTGGGGAGGGGGAAAAACAGCTTCAACTGGCCTCTGGAGGACCAGGGGAGGCCGCTTTCACCCTCCCCAGGTTTCAGGAAAGCCTCCAGAGCCTGAAGGGGGAGTGGCGCACTCATGCGCAAGTAGGCAGGGAGGATTGCCTTGATGTGGGCGTGCGTGCAATAGCACGCGCACACAATTTTGGCACGCCATAAGAAAAGTTTGCCATCACTGCCCTATACTTTATCAGACAAATGACCGTCCAGTCTTAAAAACTTCCACTGTTGGAGCATTCACAACTTCTGGAGGCAAGTCATTCCACTGATTAATTGTTCTAACTCAGGAAATTTCTTCTTAGTTCTAGGGAGAATAGCTTAACTCCCTCTTGATATGGTAGCAGTTAAAATGCTATTTTTTCTGTTGTAGGTTATGTCATCTATCGCATCCGAGTTCGTCGTGGTGGTCGTAAACGTCCAGTTCCTAAGGGTGCTACTTATGGAAAGCCTGTGCATCATGGTGTGAACCAGTTAAAATTTGCCCGGAGTCTGCAATCTGTAGCAGAAGTAAGGAAATCTTGAGAAGAACCTGGATAAATTTTATTATAGCATAATAGATTACATAATTATAAATTACATTAGGGTAATATTACAATATAATTTTGTCCAGCATGTATTAAATGAATAACCTTAATTAAAGAAAATATTCCTCACTGAGTAGTAATGATGGTGTAGTGTTTCTATTAGGTAGAAACAATGCTATGATAAATAACTTATTATATTCACTTACATGGAGACATTGTTTCTCTGTAAATACAACCGGATCTATAGAGCAGTACAGAAACAAATTGGAAATAAGATTACAAACTGATTTAATTAATTATTCTTGGTGAGTTGAATAAGATTTTAAGGGTTATTAGTATTCCTTATTTTTTCCAGGAGGCATAGTTAATTTAAATGCTATGTTATAGCTCAAATGAGAACTCTCCCCTTTTGCCACTCAAATATTGTTAGTTTGGATCAATATCCATGCATGGTTTATTCATGAATATTTTCATACTCTTTCTGGTAAAGAGTTTTGGCTCATGGGAAAACCAGTATGTCCTGAATTAACAGAAAACCACATCAATCAAAAGAGTGTTTGCAGGAGGCTGACATTTGAGCAGCATTAATTGGAATAACAGTTTACTAGTGAAAATAATTAATGTCTAAAGCAACTTAGTAAAGCAACTGTTCAAAGCATGTACTTGTGGAATCAAAATATCCAGAGCTGAGAAAATATGAGAGATAGCCACTGAGGAAAATGAAATACTGATGTGTAAAGAAAGGAAATATTAAATTACTTGTAAGTACTTTAGTATTTATATATTCTTATTTCTTTGCATCATGTTTCTCAATCTGATTTCACCTGTATAATATATTTGTTTGTGTGTATATGTATATACAGATACTTACATTTAAACTTATTTTTTAGGAGCGTGCTGGCCGACACTGTGGAGCTTTGAGAGTGCTGAATTCTTACTGGGTGGGTGAGGATTCCACATACAAATTCTTTGAGGTCATTCTGATTGATCCATTCCACAAAGCTATCAGGCGCAATCCAGATACCCAATGGATCACCAAACCAGTTCACAAGCACAGAGAGATGCGTGGGCTGACCTCTGCTGGCAGGAAGAGCCGTGGCCTTGGCAAAGGCCACAAGTTCCATCACACAATTGGTGGATCACGCCGTGCTGCATGGAGACGACATAACACTTTGCAGCTTCATCGTTATCGCTGATAAATGATTCTAAATTTATCACAATAAAAAGTCACCAGAGGTTTTACATTTCTTTGCATTGTGTGGTCATTGAGGTGAAAATGGGATAAACAGGTTGAATTAAAGAGTTCTCGATGTAGCTTCTCATCTATAAACATATAACTAAAATATGCAACAGAAACTCACTTGTGTTTATCGTAATAAACCAATTCAAATTATTTTGATTCTAAATTTTGAAAAAAGTTAAAAATAAAATCGGCAGAACTGGGAAAATGTCATGTAAGCAAACACCAAATTTTGGAAATTTAGTTTAAATTATTCCAAAAATGATTTAATGAAGATTGATACAAATTTACTTTGTTAGAGGTTGGGCTCTGTTTTGTAATCATAATTTATATAAATTGTGATACATTTTCTGGAAGTAAAATTATTAAATATACTTTGTTCAGAATATGCTACTTTGTTAGCCGTAAATAGACGTTAAAAATTGTTAGTCAAGTTTCATAATCTACATGTTTAAAATACGACTGATTATCTGTTCCTAAGCAAATAATTCATGTTTAGACTTTCATAGTCACAGTTGCAGTCAGATAGAATGCTGGTGGGGGGGCAAAAACCGGCTCTTTTTTGCTCATTTCTGCCCTCCCCAACCCCCATGAGCTCTCTGAAAGCCTTCAAGGGTACGCACAACCATTTTGGTGAAAGGGATGGGGCTTCGGGTGGCAAAAATGCTGTATTCAGTGTATAAGATGCACCAGGATTTTCAGCCTATTTTTTGAGGATAAAAGTGCATCTTATACACTACAATAAGTAGATTGTTATGTAGGGTAATTCTCTGAGCTTAGTGTCATAACTCCATTATTTTTTCCAGATAAAAGTGTTCACCTAATTCTAAATAGAAAAATCTAAAAAACATTCTGTTTATTGACAAATGAGAAAGGGCCAAGCTGTCTCCATCTACTTACATAGAGAACAAAATGAATGTTTAAATGAATTATAATACCTAAAGAGCATACTTGTACAGGCCATCTTGTACTTTCTAGCTGCCTCAATGTACTCATAAACAAAAGCAGCAAATTACTTGGTTACATAGAAAACAAATCTCATTGCTATAAAGGAGTTGAGCAAATATCTTGGAACCATGCTATGCATTATTTTCTATCTTGTTATTTCTAAGTTCTGCCTTTATGCATGCTGAGGTAGGTAGTTTATAAATTAAAGCATAAAACTACACAAATACTCTGGTTTAATCAAATATACTTTTCTATCAATCTATTTTCCTTGTAAGGTTTTTTTTCTTAAGCAAACTTAAAATTTAGGTTTTTATTTATTAGAATTTGTAGAAAAGCCTTGAATGCAAATTAGGATTTCACATTGTACAAAATTATGTATTCAAGCTTCAAATTATATTTTCAGGATCACAAGTTTTGTATAGTTTATAACATACAAAAACATATTTTAGTCTGACAGTTATAAACATGGATCTATAGCTTCTAGAATTTATTAATTTGTCATGCTGGACTCCACTAGAGTTAACATAAGATAATGTTGGGAAATTATCATTTTATACTAAATTGATTGGATCTATATATAATAAAAATAAAAAGATTGTATTATTTTATGAAAATGCAGCAAAACTATTCAGTTGCACCAATTTAAATCATTTCCATTGCTTGAAAACTAAGGAAGTTTATAGTTAATGTAGAGGCAAAATGTTTTACATCCAAGACAAACAAGGTTATTAAAAGGTGCACAATGGGAGAAAAAGATACATCACATTGTCTAGTCTGCCTAACATGATTATGACATATTCAGTATTTAAAATATCTTCCTTTATTGCATTCTTAATGTTTAAAATATGTATTTTCCTTTTATGCAGAAAACAGCATTAGCGAATGCTGCTATCTAAGCTGACATGTATAAACTGCCAAAGCTCCATTAAGTATTTTTAATGAATCATATAATTTTAATCTTGTTTAATGCCTGATAATATATTAATAAAATCAAAGTATTTTTAGTGAAGAGATGAACAGCATGAGGGACATGCCCAATCATTAGAAAATATTCAGATATGGTAAGTCAATTGCAGAGATCTTTCTGTCTGTTAAGGATTCAACTTTAAATTTTATAATAAAAATGAATTATAAATTAAAATTTGATAGCAACTTTGTAGTGTACAGTAGATAGTTTTATTCAGTATAACTTCCAAAATAATTCAAATAACTGGCTAATATAAGATAAATTTTTATCCCTCATGTTTTAAAGTTACTATTCTTGATATATTGATTGGGCATCAGCATTATAGCAAGCCACAATAGTACCAAAGAATCATGAATCCCAGAATATACTCTCTGTTCAATCTGCTGAAAACATCAATCTTTCAGGTAGAGTTTTCTTGTAATTTTCTTGTCTTGAAAACAAGAACTAAAGTAGAATCTATTGTGTACATAAAAACAACCCTCTCCAAACATCAAACAAGTTGATCAGTACTTTTACAAGGCCTGCAAGCCATGGCTTGCAAAATGTAATGGCTGAATTCACACATGCTATAATTCAAAAAACAGTACATTTTGATCTAGTGTAATTGTGACCATGTCCATCTGTTTCATGTTTCGCTTACATTTCCAAGCATTGCAACAACATGCAATGAAATATAAAGTATTAAATCACCGTTGATAAATATGCTTATTTTTGAAATTAGTGATAAATTTCCAGACACTGCCAACCAAAAGGGAATGAAATGGACTGTGGTGTGCAGATCTTGTTGGTAAAGCATTTTTTTTCTGAACTGTTTTTCATTACACAACAATGAAGAACAAGTATCAGTTGACAAGACAAATAGCTTCTAAACTTGTCCCTGCGTGACTTTTTATTTAATTCAATTGGCAATACATCTTCATTTGAATTTTCAGGGGGGAAAAGTAGGGTCATAAAAAACACCTGTCTCCTAGAATTTTTTGAGAATATATGAGAAATTTCCATTTCTCCATAGTGGTGGAGGTAGCATCCAGACTGGGTTGAATTTATTAGCTCACTGATAGGACTGAGTCTGATAAGGCTCTTAAGCCACACCCTTGTCGCTAGGCATACCCAGGCCCTAAGTGAGGACGGATGTGTCATAGAATTGCTCCCAAAAAGAAGACAAATATTATTCTGTTCTAATAATTGGATTTGTAAGTAACTGGCATTTTAATCTTAGGCATCTACCTGGAGGGTAGCCCTTGTAGCCTGTAACCCCTTGGGGTGGCGAATGTTGCTGGCCTCGGGCTGCACACCCATAAAGGGCGAGAAGGCTTATTCACAGAGGCTCTTCCAACTGTCAGAAAGGTAAAATGCTTGATGCTCACGACAGAGCAGAATTAATACCGCGCTTTGTTAGCCGCCCTGCTGTTTAATCTGAGCTGCCAGAAGCTGGACAATAATTGAACTAAACTCAGTCAGTGTGCTGTATTCATGCAAGTTCAGGATCAGATTACATTGGGGAAGTGATCTGCCACTCCTGTCACTAGTCAAGCGGTGAACACAACAGCGAAGATTAGCTTTCCCTCATCTTTTTTTTTTTTTTTGTAAAAAGGTTTTTATTTTCCATTTTTTCATTTTCATACACTCACATATATACTGTGCATAGCCGGAGCCATACAACATTAAACAATAATCACAGCAATTCCTCTTGTCAACAATACCCCAAAAAATAGAAACCCAATATACCTCTTCCACTCTCCGTACACCTCTTTCTTCCACCCCCCTCCAACTTTCTATCTTCCCTCCATCATCCCCCTCTACCCTACTTCCCCTCCCCCTCTACCACTCCTCTCTCCCGATCCACTCCCTCCCTTCCTTATCACCCTCCCTCCCATCCTCTCTCCCGCCCTCTCTACCCATCTTTCTTCTATCCCACTCCTCCCCTTGGTGTATTTCCACTATATGTCAATGTACTTAACATCCTATTTTTACAGAGAAATTAAATAAAAACAGTATACACGTGAAGTCGCATTACATTGAAATCTAACACATCGTATCTAACCTAGTATATATCCCTCCCTCCCTCCACCCTCCCCCCCAACACCCCACCTCCCTCCCCCCCCCCGACTTCCCAGAGCCCGTACACGGTATAGATTTTTAACAAACACAGTCTAAAATATATTGAGAAAAAAGAAATAAAAAAGGGGTTAATAACATCTCTACATTGATCTTAGCTGCTTCTTGCTACGCTAACTTTGAACAATTTAAATCATTCCTGATCTTAAGCATAGGCTATCTGGAATTTCTTAGTCCCATATTTGTTTTAGCTTTCCCTCATCTTTTAAAACATCTATTGCTGCCGTGGAGTGACCTGATCTCAGGCACGCGATGACGGCAACGATAACAGCTCGAAGGCATGTCGTGGCCAGAGAGGCAAGCCAGGAGGCAGCGTGAGCCATCTAGCCAGTTAAAAAGGGCATGAAATGCCATTTTCTAGGCGCTTTCTAATTTTAAAATGGCAGCTGCATCTATTTCCGCACCTACTAATGTTGCAATTGAGCTGCCAGGGGAGGTTCATAGTCCCCAGTCAGGGTCAGGGGCTCCTGCCTTGACTCAGCCTCCTTACCTTCCACTTCCATCAACACCAAGGCTGACAAGGTTCACAGGAAGGGATCCAAGGCTTCTGCTACATCAGTCAAGACTAGGAAATCTTCCAAATCCAGCTCGAGATTTGAAAGACAAAAAGACAAAGCACATATATAAGAAGGCTAGTAGTAAGAAGATTCCCTCCTCACAATCAGCAGACAGGAGGCAGCATTCCCAGGGATGGCTAGCCCTACAACTCTCCCTTAAAGGTAGAGAAGAGAAGGAGGACTCCCTTAATTCTATCTTTTCCATTGATGTCTCGGGCATCTGGGGATCAGCGCAAGATGTGCAAACCCCACTGCCACCACAAGATTATGTGCAGAAGCCTAGCACTGGCAGGATGGATGCATTCCCATCTATATCTGCTGGATTGTGCCCTGACCAGCTCAATCCCCTGTGTTTCCAGGACATCACAGCCAATGCTGTTTCACAGGGCATTGAGGCTGGGTTGAAACAAAAGGATGCCTGTGCACAAAGACAGGCATCTGGACACTCTACAGAGCCACAGGATTCCATATCTGCACAAGGGTCACCTTTACCTGACAAGGCAGTAGAGGACCAATCATCAGTGTCAGAGGAGGGGGAGATTAGAGAAGCAGAGCTATTTGAGGACGAGGGTATGGCACCCGAGCAACTGGGGTTTTTCAGTCTGTTCCCACCCTCCCTTTTTAAGTAGCTGCTTTCAAAAGAAAGACCTCTGGCAATTTAGGAATCATCTGCTTCCACTATTCGCCCTATGACTGTTTCTGCGGAGACCTTGTTTTCTGAAAAGACTTCAGACCGAGACAGTGCTCACTCCCAAGATCTTTGTGAACCTGGTCCAATGTCAGCGAGCATTTCCTACTTCAGGCCCCATGCCATCGTCAATGGATAAAAGATTTTTTAATGTGGACAATGACCTGACACAGTTCCAGTCGACTCCGGTGACTGCCCTCTACACTTCAGCCAATCTGCAGGGGGCTCCAGAGGATGCCTTGAAACCGGAAGACAAGAGAGCGGATCTCACATTACAATATGGGCATCAAGCAGCGGCATGGGTGGTCTGAGCATCAGCTACTGTGTCCTTCTTTACTTGTTCCTGCCTTCTCTGGTTGCAGGACTACAGTAGCGTGTTCCTATTGCAGACATTCATGCCCACCAGGATATCAACAAACTGGTGGCGGCAGTCCAGTTCATGTCTGATACGACTTTAACCTCCACCAGGTTCACCTCCAGGACTATGGCATCCTCAATTGCCTCATGCAGACTGTTGTGGTTGCGACAATGGCAAGCTGATGTACAACACAAATGGTGTTTGGTGTCAGCTCCATTCAATGGCAGTTCACTGTTTGGGGATGCCCTGGAACTGTTCCTGGTGGAGAACAAAGATAAGAGGAAGGTCCTCCCCACTACATCAAAGAAAGATTTCTCCATACCTTAGGTGCCCAGCCTTTTGTGGCCAGGCGTTTGGTTCGTCCTTTCAGAACCAGGACTATGGTTCATCCTTTCGGGGATCCAACCTGGGCCCCCAGGTTTTAGACAGCAGGGAGGCTACACCCCGAGACAGCGAAACCAGACAGATCGCTACCAGAGGGGTAGACCTTCCAAGCGACCCTTTTGTGGAGGCAGAGGTTGCTTCTATCGCTGGACCTAGACTCCCAGCAATCAATCCCCCCCTCAAGGGCTGAGTGGCCTTCTTTGCCAATTGGTGGGACAACACCACCTCAGATGCATGGGTTAGAACCACAGTTATGTCAGGGCTTGCCCTAGAATTTATCTCCAACTTCCCAAGATTTTTCCAGACCTGTCCGGTGTCAACAAATCTGGCTTGGCAACGCCTCATGCAGGAGACAATACAACACCTGTTGGACATCCGAGCTGTGCAGTTGGTACCGGAAAATCAGCAAGATCAGGGATATTATTCCATATTTTCACTATTCCCAAGGCCACGGGGGGCTGGAGAGCAATTCTTGACATTAAAAGATTAAACCGTTTTTTACATTATAGGAGGTTTAAGATGCACTCCTTACAAATCATTCTAGGGGGCATCAGACAGGGGGAATTTCTCACCTCAATAGATTTAATGGAGGCATACCTCCATATCCCTATCTTACCCCTCCATAGACAATACCTTAGATTCTCTTAGCTGGGTCATCACTTTCAGTATACAGCATTACCCTTTGGGCTCTCCTTCATGCCTCGAGTATTTACGAAGGTATTGGCTGCCTTGGCAACATCACTGAGGGAGTTGCCAGTAAGACTACAGTGTTACTCAGATGACATCCTAATACAGTCATCTTCAGAAAGTCAGGCTCATAGGGATCTTAGAATCACCATGCACACCCTACAAGCCCATGGGTTTTCTATCAACATACCCAAGAACCACCTGGAACCCACCACCAGGTTGGTGCACCTGGGTATGCTAATTAATACCACTGAATGCAGAGTCTCCCTGTCCCAAGAGAGACAAATAAACCTTAAGGACTTAGCAGGTCAGGTGGCTAGGGAGCGAAGGGTATCCTTGGCCAAACTATCTAAACTGCTGGACACCATGGTGTCCACTATAGGCATTATGCCCTGGGTGCGCTTGCATGCCAGAGATCTCCAATGGTTTCTTTTGCCATTTCAGAGGAGGCTCTTACGCTGTTCCCTGGGCAAGGTCCCCAGCAATCACCAAGGGACGCTACTTCAAGGAGCAGGACAGACTGACAGTCACTACGGACACCAGCCTGTTTGGCTGTGGGGGTCCATCTCCAGGCACATATGGCACAGGGACAGTAGGGCTAGGCAGAACAGACTCACAATATCAACTTGTTAGAGCTAAGAACAGTCCACCTGTTCTTACACCAGTTCCACCACAAGGTGGCTGGCAGACACATTCTTATCCTAATGGAAACATAGCGGCCAAGGCCCACATAAACCGACAAGGAGGGACCAGGTCCAGATCCCTCATGATGGAGGCAAACTGGCTGGGGCTTTGGTCTGAGAGGAACCTGTTGTCAATCACCGTGAGTATATATCAGGAGTGGGAATGTACAGGCAGGCTGGCTCAGCTGAACCATCATGGACAATGCCAAGTGATGCCTACACCCATCAATTTTCTGGGAAATTGTGGACTGCTTTGGCCTCCTGGTGGTCGATCTGTTCACCACTCTTCAGAACACACAGCATACGTGTTGTTTGTGGTGCACTGGTAAGGACTTAAATTATATGAGGGCGATAATTCCTCAGGTCCTGGACTTCTTCCAGAATGGACTGGATAGGGGGCTGTCTCCGAATACCATCCAGAGGCAGAAGATAGCAACTATCTCATCGGTGCTATCTTGTGGGGGATTGCAATCCTTGAGCCATCAACCCACTGTGCATTGCTTCCTGAAAGGGGCGTTGAATCTTAAATCACCTGAGGTACACAGGTACCCTTCCTGGGACTTGTCTAAGATCCTCTCACAGGGTCCCCGTTCAAGCCACTATGCAATATCTCTTGCAGTTCCTGACCTTAAAGATTCCTTCCTGGTGGCTTTCATTCCTGCCAGGAGGATTTCAGAACTGCAGGCCTTCTCGGTCAGGGAGGAGCTGTGCATTTTTCACCAAGACCGCGTGGTGCTACAGCTGGACCCTCCTTCATACCCAAGGTGTGCTCTTGCTTTCACCAGGCCCAGGAATTTATTCTCTCTAATTTTTGCCCGGAACCGTTGCATCCTCTAGGAAAAAAGTGGCACACCTTGGACATGAGGAGGGCTCTAAAGATCTATCTGAAAAGGACAATACCATTTATAAAATCAGAGACATTATTTGTGTCCATCCAGGCGGCCTCCCTGGGCAGGAAAGTAACAGCTTCCACCATTGGTAGATGCTTAAGGGCCTGTATTGCTACTGCATACTAGTCATAGTCTACACCAGCACTGGGAAGAATAACCGCACACTCTACCAGGAGCGCTACTACCACTGCTGTCTGGGCAACACAGGCTTCCTTAGTGGAGATTTGTGTGGGCTGCCATGTGGGCTTCCCCATCCCACTTTTTTATTAAAAAATGTAAATTGGACAGCTTCGCATTGGCTGATGCAGCTTTTGGCCTCAGGGTACACCAGGCCGTACATAGGGCAGGGACTTCTTCAGACCAGTCATAGACACTCCCAGGGGGACAGATCCAGCTTTGGTATATCCCAGTCTGGATACTACCTCCACCACTTTGGAGAAAGTTTTTACCTGAGATGCTTATTCTCATAGGATGGAGGTAGCATCCAACCCCTCCCAAAGAAAGGTTGGTCCTCGTGTTTCTGACTGCAATTTGTTAACTGACTCTACCATTAGACATGACAGCAGGCTTCACACCAGAAGCAACATATCAGGCATTGATGCCTGTCACCTAAACTACTATCTCGGGAGGACAACACATCAAGTCTGACATAATTCCTTTGCCGAAAGCTGGGTCTGCCTACCAACAAGGGCATGGCTTAACAGCCTTATCAGATTCAGTCCTATCAGTGAGCAGATGAGGTCAACCCAGTCTGAATGCTACCTCCAACCTATGAGATTAGGCATCTCAGGTAAGAACTAATACTCTTTTTGTATTTTTCTTCTGGAATGTGTGGATCCACATCTGGAGAACACCAACTCAATGAATGTTGAACATAACTAAAAATACAAATATCATTTATAAACATATTAATGAAATGATTGCCATAATAAAATATATTAAATTACTTAATAATATTTAATAATTTTACTATATTTGAGATGCGATGCTAACTATTTTTACTAATGAATATAAGTGATATGTTATAGAAATTATTGTCAAATCTGATTTCTGGTAACTTCTTTTTAGAAGTTAGCAGACCTTTTTTAAAAAAGAGTCTAAAACTTTAAAATCATTGTTAATTTTTTTAAATAGAACTCAGCAAAGTTAGCAGGAGTTTAGTACATTACAATTCTAATTCTGTCAGTTTGGACAGATATAATTGTTTAAGACATTAATACTTTGGCTAAACATGAAGTAAATATGTTTGGTGTTGAATTAACAATGCATCAATCCATGATGACTTTTGTTCAGAGTTATTTGGGTTAGGAAGATTTATTTTCAGCTCCTGTGAATATAAGGTGTAATTCACATATAGGTCATCCCAGTGGTGGAATTCAAATAATTTAACAACCAGTTCTCTGCCCTAATGATTTCTTTCAATAACCAGTTCACCAAACTGCTGAGAAAATTAACAACAGGATATGTATGTGAGATGGGTAGTCTCTAAATTTGATAAATACATTATAATCTGACAGTTTAAACTTTTTAGCAATTGATAATCGCAATGTGATATCATGAATTTGGTTAACTTCCTCTGTTAAGAGAGGAAAATGTTATTGACTAAATGTTGAGTCTTTTTGACTAAGCAAAAATACATAAAAATGCATTCATTACTATTCCAATTGTATATACAACAATTTTGAGATAGTGAAATCACAGATTAAATAGTAAACTCTAATCTTACAATATTAAGGAATATAAAGGCAGGACTGGTTAAAAAAATTAGAAAATTCAGTACAATATCAGGTTAAGAACCCTTTTACCTGTGCATTACATTAACAGTGCTGATTGATTCTGTAACAATAGATGATAAAAGGTCATAAAATGGGGTAATTAGTTTAGTTTAGTTTAGTTTTATTGAACTTGTATGCCGCCCTATTCCCTGAGGAGTCAGGGCGGCTAACAAACTAAATAGGGGAAAGGGGAACTACAAAAAACAAAAAGACAGACAAATACAAACAGATAAAAACTCATCAACAGCCGCAACAAATTCGAGTGGGGCTGGGAACTCATCGGCCCCAGGCCTGGCGGAACAGCCAGGTTTTAACGGCTTTTCAGAAAGCCTAAAGGGTAGTGAGGGTCCGAATCTCCATGGGGAGATCATTCTAGAGGGCCAGAGCAGCCACAGAGAAGGCCCTCCCCCGGGGGGTTGACAATCGACACTGACTAGTTGATGGAATCCAGAGGAGACCTAATCTGTGGGATCTAATCGGTCGTGAGGAGGTAATTGGCAGAAGGCGGTCTCTCAAGTACCCAGGTCCAATACCATGTAGGGCTTTAAAAGTAATGACTAGCACCTTGAAGTGCATCCGGAGTCCAATAGGCAGCCAGTGCAGCTCACGGAGGATAGGTGTAACGTGGGTGTACCGAGGTGCACCCACAATTGCTCACGCGGCTGCATTCTGGACAAGCTGTAGTCTCTGAATACTCTTCAAGGGCTGCCCCATGTAGAGCGCATTACAGTAGTCCAGTCTTGAGGTCACAAGGGCGTGAGTGACTGTTCCGAGTGCCTCCCGGTTCAGGTAGGGACGCAATTGGTGCACCAGGTGAACCTGGGCAAATGTCCCCCTGGTCACAGCTGACAAATGATGCTCTAAAGTCAGCTGTGGGTCCAGGAGGATTCCCAAATTGTGAACCCTGTCTGAGGGGCGTATAATTTCACTCCCCAGCCTGAGAGTTGGAATAAAAGGCCAATTATTGGGAGGGAAAAACAGCAGCCACTCGGTCTTGTCGGGATTGAGTGCAAGCTTGTTCACACCCATCCAGACCCTAACAGCCTCCAGGCACTGACACATCATGTCAACCGCTTCACTGAGTTGACACGGGGCGGACAGATACAACTGTGTATCGTCTGCATATTGATGGTATTGGCGCCGAATGATCTCACCCAGTGACTTCATGTAGATGTTAAACAGGAGGGGGGACAGGACCGAACCCAGCGGCACCCCATACTTAAGGGGCCTAGGAGTCGATCTCTGCCCTCCAACCAACACCAACTGTGACCTGTCCGAGAGGTAGGAGGAGAACCACCAAAGGAGGTGCCTCCTACTCCCACCTCCCGCAACTGCCGCAGAAGGATACCATGGTCGATGGTATCAAAGGCCGCTGAGAGGTCAAGGAGCACTAGGACAGAGGTATAACCCCTGTCCATGGCTCTCCAGAGATCATCGATCAGCGCAACCAAAGCAGTTTCCATGCTGTAGCCAGGCCTGAATCCAGACTGAAAGGGGTCTAGATAATCGGTTTCATCCAAGGACCACCGGAGCTCAGAGGCCACCACTTTCTCAACAACCTTCCCAACAAAGGGGAGGTTGGAGACTGGACGGTAGTTACTTAGAATGGCTGGATCCAAAGACAGCTTCTTCAGGAGGGGTCTCACCACCGCCGCCTTTAAGAGGGGCGGGAAGGTCCCCTCCCAAAGAGAGGCGGTGACTATCGTCTGGATCCAGCCCTGTGTCACCTCTCTGCTGTTAGCAACCAGCCAGGAAGGGCACAGGTCCAGCACGCAAGTGGAGGTGCTCACAGCTCCCATGGCCTTGTCCACTTCCTCAGGTGTGACAAGTTGAAAGTCAATCCATAAATTCTGCTCAAGACCCTCCCCCGGTACCTCGGCTGGCTCTGAGCAATTGGAGTCCAGGTCTGCCCAAAGCCAAGCAACTTTATCCACGAGAAATTGGACAAATTCCTCAGCTCTACCTTGTAAAGGGTTGCCCGCATCCCTCCCTTTCAAGAGGGAGCGGGTTATTCTGAACAAGGCGGCTGGGCGTGACTTAGCGGAAGCAATCAGAGCGGCAAAGTATGTGTTTTTTGTTGTCCGAATTGCCAGGAGGTAGGCTCTGATGCAGGTTTTCAACAGTGCTCGGTCTGACTCGGACTTACTGGCCCTCCAGTGGCGCTCTAGGCATCTCTTTTGGCGTTTCATCTCCCGGAGTTCCTCAGTGAACCAAGGAGCCCTCCTGGATCTGCTACCTCGGAGAGGCTGTAAAGGCACAATCCGGTTGAGAGCCTCCGACGCCGCTGAGTTCCAAGCAGTGACCAAGGCCTCGACCGGACTGTGGACGAGAGTATTAGGTATAAGAGCCAGGTGGCGCAGTGGTTACGGTGCAGTATTGCAGGCCACTTCAGCTGACTGTTATCTGCAGTTCAGTGGTTCTAATCTCACCAGCTCAAGGTTGACTCAGCCTTCCATCCTTCCGAGGTGGGTGAAATGAGGACCCAGACTGTGGGGGCGATATGCTGACTCTGTAAACCGCTTAGAGAGGGCTGAAAGCCCTATGAAGCTGTATATAAGTCTAACTGCTATTGCTAACTGCTATTGCTATAACACCAAGCGCCGTCTGAAAGCCCGGAGGGTCCATAAGGCGCCTGGAGTGGAACCACCTAATAGATTCCTCTTCAGTGGGGGATTGGTCTCCGAAAGTCAAGCCTCAGCAGGAAGTGGTCTGACCATGACAGGGGCAAGATCTCAATACTCCTCAAACCAAGATAAAACTGATTTAACAATTATCTTAACAATCGTCTTGTTTAGCAATGGAAATTTTCGATTCATTTATAGTCATTAGTTGAGGATGACCCAGTGGTGGGATTCAACCAGTCCACACCACTTCAGGAGAACATTACTAAGATCAATATTTTAATACTGATAAGGCCTCATCACTATGTTAAATGAAAGGAACCAAATCTGACAATTGACAGTTCTGTTATTCTGCAGAATTTAGGATTGTGGCAAATGACAAGAAACATCATCCTGGTTCCTATCTTGTTACCAGGGAAATAATAATAGACAAAGTCTAGAAATGTAACTACATTAACCACATAATTAACATTTTCTTGTTACAAAGCAAATAATAATTAAGTAATAGTTTACATACGCAAAGAAAATAATTTTTAGAATAAGATATGTTGTGTAAATTTAGAAGTATGGTGCCTTTAATGGCAACCAAATAACTGAGGTTTAATAGGAAGGCTATCCTAATAGCAAGAATGGAGTCTGGACTTTTCTTAGAAACATTAAGGTATTAGTTAGGTATGTTCCAGTTGGACTCTTCAAATATTGATCAGTAATTAATAAACTGAAAGAATGAAAGCTTTGTTCAGACTAGTTTTGCTTCATTCAGATCCCTCCACAAGCATAAATTAAACAAGAAGAATTGCAAAATAATTGGTGCAAACGATTTGCATCCTACTTGGCTGAATCCAGAGTAAACCCTGGAAACAATTGCATATCCAGGCAAAGCTTAACGTTCATTCTTTCAGTCTTTGAGGCAACACAAATTTTCTCAGCCTTTGTAGCCTTTGATCACTATTCTGCCTCATTAGTTAGGCTAATCAGTCTTGCTGTCCTAACGATTTGCAGGTACAAACTAAGATTCAGTGATTAGTTGGTTTCCTCTAGTGAGAAAAACATCCACCAAGCATCCAGGGCTAGTGAGGAAGACAAGAAGGCAAACATGTTGGATTTAGCCTTCTAATTGAGCCTGATCTGAAGAAATACTGTATGGCAATGAAGAATGTTTAGAAAAGTTTTACTTAAAAAGAACATTGCTAATAATAAAATGGTTATGTGAGTAATTAATTAGTGAGGGTAACAAATTGCATCATTGTATTTCTACTGCAAATATTTCATGTCAGTAAAGTAAGTCACTCTGCAACGATACTATGACAGAGAGATGACAAACTACTTAATTTAATTGAAAGAATGATACCTATTTAATGTTCTAAAAATGGTATTTTACAAAAAGTTTGCTAAGAACAACCCATGTGGATCAGATCATGCCCACTTTAGCCAAGCACAATAGGCAACTAAATGCCTCTGAGGTCCTTATAATATGGAGAAATACCCTTACCATCATTATTTCTCTTCAGCTAGTATTTAAAGCAGGCAACCCTAAATCCTAAGGTAGTGAGTAGATATAGTTCATACCTTTTTTTAATGAAAATTATCAGTACTTTTGATCAGTGACGTCATCAAAGTAAACAAACCCACGTGCTGATTACGTCACCAGATCATGCCCCCTAAGCGGAAGTGACGTGCACAGCCCCCACCCTCCGGATGTGACGTGGATACCCCTCCTCCCCGGCTGGGGTGTGCATAATTGACCCACGTGGTGCAAGAGTTCACAAGATCATAACCCTAGCTGAATATCTGTAATGGCCTAAGCAGCCCTAGTTGGATATGTGTAATGCCCTAACCCCCATAATGATGAGTAGCCCTAACAGATAAGTTGTTGTGCAATATCCTAACCCTATGTTTCAGATAGGGTTGAAACTTACCCCATCAAGAAAGATGCCAAGACTCTGTGTACATGATTAGTTTAACCCTAGATTCATTCTCTCTCTGTACATGATTAGTTTAACCCTAGATTCATTCTCTCTGTGTACATGATTAGTTTAACCCTAAATTAATTCTATGGACATTTGAAACTTACCCCATCAAGAAAGATGCCAAGACTCTGTGTACATGATTAGTTTAACCCTAAATTAATTCTATGGACATTTGAAACTTACCCCATCAAGAAAGATGCCAAGACTCTGTGTACATGATTAGTTTAACCCTAGATTCATTCTATGGACATTCAAGGGTGGGGGGAGGGGGGTTGTGAAATAAAAAAAAAAAATGTTTTTTATTTGTAATCAATCTCCTAAGGGCTGCATTTAAACCCACTTTTTCCCCCTAGAAGGAATTTATTTCTAAGCAATGTTGGTTTTAATTTTTGTTGAGACATGGGGGTCTGCATTTAACCATTTTCTCTAAAAGGCATGGGCTGCATTTAAACCCGCTTTTTATCCTAGAAAGAATTTATTTCTAGGCAATGTTGGTTTTAATTTTTGTTGGGACATGGGTCTGCATTTAACCATTTTTTCTCTAAAAGGTATTTACTTATAGGTAGGTTGAAGCCCGCCAACAGGAAAAGACAAGGAATATTAACAGGAATTAAAATGTTCACAATAGGCAACCCCGCCAGGTTGCATGCAGTGGATAAGCCTGTTCATTCATGCCAGGGATAAGCCCTGACAGGCCTTACTCGCCCACCCACCCCACTCCTCTGTGATTCCAGGCATGCGTAAGAGACATGTGTGGGGCAGGCCCAGACACGTCTTACCTGCCCCACCCCACCCCTCCCCTGTTATTCCGCGCATGCGCGAGGCGCACTTGTCATTAGAAGAGCTGGTTAGTTTGACTTAATTTCAGCAGTCTCTTGAAGATGGCAACCTCTGATTCCAAAGATGTTTTTAAAACAACAGCAAAAGCCAGCATCGAATGCTCTGACACAAGACCCCTGCCACCAGAATGCAACAAACCCTGTTGCAAGGGGAATGATAAAGAAAGTTTTTTATTCAGACCTGTTTTGCACGGCTGCAGCATGGAGTGTTGTAATTTTAACGATGATGTGCAGAGTACTTACCGGACAGTATGTGAAACAGCGAATGATGCTTCATTATCGCCCTGCAATGGTAAGTAAATGTTTTTTTATTTATAACGTTGTAAATGACACTGGAGTGGATAACTCACTAACAAAGATGCGATTTATATTTTGCAGACTCCAAAATAATAACTCCTAGACAGCAAACTCTTCAAGACACACCGATTTTATATTCCAGTACTATTTGCAGTGGTCATAAAGCTTCTGCAGATTTTTATGATATAGACTATAACTGGGGTTCTGAGCTATCCCAGAGACCATGCTATCTAAACAGTGAGTTAAAAAGTTGCAATCTGTGTAAAGACTGTTTTGCTTGTGGCTGCGGACATGAATTGTGGAATACAGACTCAACGAATTGTAAAATAGCATGTTATGCACCTCTATATTCTGCTTCTGATAGTGATGATGAGGGATATTTTTCTGATGGAGGGGGCATAATCCTCTGAACTCTGTATAGCCAATAAAAGATTGTGTTAATGTCAATGCTTGCCCCATTTGTCAGTGTTCTTTCAATATAATGAAGCATGAAAAAGTTCTAAGCCATATTTATTATACTCCAGGATGTGTAGGGAGTTATGGAGGAGTAAATACCCTTTTCCAGGAAGCTAGAAAACATGATAAAAACCTGACCATGAAGCAAGTCAAGACGTGGCTGTCAGGGCAAGATGCTTACACGCTCCATAAGCCTGCAAGAATTAATTTTCCTAGAAATAAAACAGTGGTGTCCGGCTTAGATCATCAATGGCAGGCCGACCTCGTAGATGTCTCCAAAATTTCTAAAGAAAACCATGGAAAAAAATACATCTTAGCAGTTATTGATGTGTTATCTAAATATGCCTGGGCCTCCCCTTTATCTGATAAAACAGGGAGGGAAGTTACATCCGCCTTCCAGAATATCTTTAAAACAGGACGTGCACCCCGAAAAATACAGACAGATGCAGGTAAAGAGTTCTTGAATACGGCGCTGAAGAAACTTTTAGCACGTTATGGCATTCATCATTTTGTTACACATAGTGAAACTAAAGCAGCAGTTATAGAGAGGTTTAATAGAACCCTAAAAAACAAACTCTGGAGATATTTCACAGCTAGAAACACCCATCGGTATGTGGACATTTTGGCAGACATTCTTCAGGGGTACAATAGCACTTACCATCGTAGCATTGGGACTGCTCCTAAAACCGTAAATTTGTCTAACGAAAGGGATGTGTGGCTGAGACTTTATGGGGTAACTTTAAAAAGTAAAAGAAAGGAAAAATGTCTTAAGGTGGGGGATCATGTCAGGGTATCTAGACTGAAGGGTAAATTTGAAAAGGGGTATCAGCAAACCTATACGGATGAGATATTCATTGTCAAAGAACTGGGGACAAGCGGGGAAAGAGTGGTGTATAGATTAAATGATTACGCGGGGGACCCGGTAGAGGGGGCTTTTTATTTTGAGGAGCTCCAAAAAGTTCCAGCTGACCAACAGCGTATATACAGAATAGAGAAAATTATCCAAAAAAGAGGGCGGGGGAGACACAGAGAGTTTCTAGTCAAATGGAATGGATGGCCAGAGAAGTTCAACAGTTGGGTTAAGGCTACTGAAGTACAACATCTTTGAAATGTCAGATTTTTACATCACCCTCCCCAGCAATGCATCAGCAGCAATTTTTCCCCAAAACAAAAATTCTAATTTTACTATTCAATTAGCGAGATCGTTGGATCTTTCAGGGCCATGGGAAGTAGGTCTAGCAGAGATACAATATCCACATAGCTGGCATACATTAACATCTCCTGGATATTTTGAAATTACTAATGAGAGAAAGAAATGGCATTTTTCTTTGAGAAGCGGGTACTATAATAGCATCCGACATCTGTTAGAAAATATGAATAAACTTATATCAAATGCCAAGGATGGACCTAAGACAACCCTACATTATGATTCAGTGGGTCGGAAAATTAATCTTAAAGGAGATGAACCTCATACCATTCTAGTTAGCGGTGAACTTGGACATCTGTTAGGTATGTTCCCTGGATTCAATACCTTATATGTTTACACAGACATTGTAGAGCTCCAGATAGTAGGTGACTTCTATGTGCCGTTACTACGCTGTGTACCTGTGCAGGGGCAAGACAATGATTTCATAACTGTGACCTATGACCGTCCACATTATGTGCCGGTCAGCAAACATCACATCGATACCGTTACTATAGAAATCAAAACCGACCAGGACAAAAACGTGCATTTTTATCACGGGAAGGTGATTGTCAAGCTTCATTTTAGGCCTCGGAAAAGTGAAGGATGGTTGTAAACAAGGAGCACGGGAGACCTCAAGACTATGTGGCTTACTACAGGGCACAAGCTGGGGGCGGCCTTCCGGGCTTCCGAGGAGCCCCCATTATGTACGGGACCGGTTTAGGAGGGTTGTTCCGTGGACTTTTTCGAAAAGCAATGCCTTTTTTGAGGCGAGGATTAGAAATCATAAAACCGCATGTGAAATCTGCTGCCAAAAACATCGCCAGAGATGTTGCGGGACATCTTGTATCGCGTGTTGTTGAGAACGGGCAGGATGGATCAGGTCTGGCCATAGCCAGGAAGAATTACGCGTTGGGCCCGCCTATTCCGTTTAAAAAGAGAAGGCTTGTGAAAAAGCCCCGTCATACCAAGAGGAGACGTGTGCAGAAGAGGAAACCCTGTGACAAGGAAGACATATTCTAATACATTATGTCATTTATTCATTCTGCTTCAGAGGAATGTGTCAAATCCGAACTGGATCTTTTTCAACTGGCGCCTACACAGACCAGTATTGAAAACAGTACCTATATCGAGATCCCCCCTTTATCAGCGCTAACACCCAACGGACCCCTGGAATTTTTCATCACGGGGCATGGTGAGCATTACACGGATTTAAACAATACCCTCCTGTATGTGAGTTGCAAGATTGTAAAAGCGGACGGGTCGGATATTGATGATGGGGCAAGGGTGGCCCTGGTCAACTACCCCATCGCATCTCTGTTTAACCAGTTGGATGTTACCTTGGGAGATCGACTCATTACCCAGAGCCATCATTGCTATTCGTATAGGGCCATAATTGAACTGATTCTCAACTTTGGTGGTGATGCATTGGGCACCCAATTTACTTCTGGTGGATTTTACAAAGATGACTCAGATCTCATGGAGAGTACTCTACTGACAGCGGCTGGGAACTCCGGTTTCAAAGCGAGAGCGAGACACACGAGCGGTAGTCGAAAATGGGACCTGCTTGGGCCTCTGCATAGCGATCTGTTTTTTCAAGACAGACTGCTAATTAATGGCATAGATGTGAAAGTCAAACTCACAAGAAGCAGAAATGAATTTTGTGTGATGAAGGATGGCAATGAGAATTACAAAGTGCAACTCCTGGCAGCTTCTCTCTTTGTAAAACGTGTGAAAATATCCCCGGGAGTGCGCCTTGGCCATGCAGAAGCTTTGCTAACCGCCAATGCCAAATACCCCATTGATCGAGTGGGGATGAAGGTTTACAGCATTCCCGCAGGTAGTCTTGTGTGTAATCAGGAAAATCTATTTCTGGGTCAACTGCCTAAACAATTAGTGATTGGGTTTGTGGACAATGCCGCTTTTAGTGGGGATTATGAAAGAAATCCATTCAATTTTCAACACTGCAATGTCAATTTCTGCGCCCTGCATTGTGATGGTGAACAGATCCCCGCAAAGCCTCTTCAGCCTGATTATGAGCATGGTCTTTTTGTGAGAGAGTACATGCAGATGGTGCAAGCAACAGGCAAAGGCATGAAAGACAGACCATTGTTAATCAGCCGGGAAGAGTTTAACCGAGGGTATACTTTGTATTGTTTTGACTTGAGTCCTGATCAGGGCTGCTCTGAGCACTATTCATTGATCAGGAACGGCAACCTCAGAGCCGAAATTAGATTTGCACAGCCCCTCCCCAACACTGTTAATATGATACTCTATGCAATCTTTGAAAACCTTATTGAAATAAGTCACACACGGAATGTACTTTTTGATTATATGTGAGTATGGACACACAGCAGCTCCTCCACCTGCTCTCCGGAAATAAGGCCTTTCTAGGGGTCTACCCTTGTGACCTGTTACCACAGAGACAGATCACCAAAAGACCTTTTGGATTAATCATAAATACCCATCCTCACACTCTTCCTGGGGAGCACTGGCTGGCCCTCTACTTTCCATCTCCAGGATATGGTGAATTTTTTGATTCTTATGGAAGACCTCCGGATAGCCATGACTTTCCTGACACCATAGTGATGTTTTTGGAGCAGCAAGCTGAGAAGTACACATTTCACCAACGCCAATTGCAACACCCCAGTGCTGTGACCTGCGGACAACACTGTGCATTTTTTCTGCTGAACCGTACTAAAGGAGTAACCTATGAAAATATTTTAAAGATGTACTCCAATGTAGATACTAAAAATGATCAAATGGTAAAGCTGTTTGTAAAAACTATAAAGGTGGGGAGGGGGCTTGGACCCTGTAACCGTCACCAGTGCATACAGGCATGCATGCCTTACTGTAAAATAAAGAAAAAGACTTAAATGTTTAATGATCACTGTGTTTTTATTCATTTTAAAAATTGAGCCAGTCACCAAACCTGAGCTGGCTTCTAGGTTTTATTGTCCAAGGGCTAGAGGGTGTTCCTGTAAACATAGTCTTCTGAGCCCCAAAAGGGGCTGTCATAACAGAGTCGGGACTAGCAGCAGTTTCATCCTTAACAGCCAGAGTATCTTTCAACTTTTCTATTTGCTCTTTAACGGCAGTAGAACCCAACACAGAAGTTGGAACATTCACTTCGGCCATAGCATTCATAAAATCATCCCATCCTTTAGGTTTCCGCTTCTCCGTAGGGGCTCGGTGTTGCGAGGCGCCTTTCACCAAGTCTAAAATATTAGTACCGGGAATAGGTACACCTTTGTATAAAAAGGTACCCCGTTCATCCCAGGTTGAGACGTCCTGGTGCTGTTTCATTTTGTTCAGCAAAAGTTCTGCATTTTTCCTATAACGAGTGCTCACACCGCTTAGGATATCATCCATACCGGTGGTCTGTGGAGTTGTTTGTGGTGCCTGCTCTGGTAATGTTGGAGGTGGTTGAGGCTCCCCCGGTGGATAAATGAGATTCAGTTTGTCCTTTTCAGACTCATTTTGCCTGGTCAGTCTTAGATACCTCTGCAGTACAGAATTGTAGAGCTTAATCTTGTCATCCTCACTCAAATCATGCCTCTGAAGTATGTTGCGCATCTCATCATCCAAACGGTTAGTGGCTGTAGTACCCATAGTAGGCGTCCTGCCCTGTAGCTGCTCCATCTGATGACGCGACACCAGATACATTTTCTCTGCATGGTCCATGGTTTACCCTGCTAACAGGCTAGTCAACAGAGGAATAGCAGCCCCTAGCAAGGGACCTATAAAGCCGCCCGACTGAAGTATGATCTGTTTCTTCTTTTTGAGTGAAACCTTTCTATCGCTCAGCTTTTTAATGATACCCTTCTTACTCTTTAGAGACCGGAATTGTGAAGGTTTCAGAGGAAGATTTCCTTTTAGGGTGTTCAGTGCTATTTCTGCTATTGACCTCACCAGGTCATTATTAGCATTGCATAAAATGGCTTTTCTCTGTCTTGGTCCGGACTTTACTAAGATTTTTAAAAGCCCCCAATTTCTACGTAACCTCTCTGACATCTTAAATGAACTAGTGCTAAGATAACTGGGTTACAACTTTTTACTCTTCTTTTTCATCGTGTAAACAGTAGGCCAATCAGGGGGGAAGAGCCCCGTTCTTAGCCTATAGGATTCTGGAGTGCTGGCTGACAAATCTACTAACAGGTACCCGTATGGTTTGTGAGTGGCATCTTGGAATACTTCTAAAAAATACTTTGTGTTAGTGGGATACATCTGCCTGGCCAGTGTGACAATTTGCATTTGATCACGGGGGCTTCTGAATAAAACCAAATATTTGGAATTCAGAGCTATTGTCCTCATTTTCTTACCTTGAAAAAACAGGTTTTGTAGTATGAGAATAATGCTCAGGTTTCTGTGATGAACGTACTGTGTAAAAGCCTTCTCTATTTGGTCGCTGTCACCGACAGATGCCATGAGATCATCTATCACAGCTAGAGTTACTTGATTTGGCGGAAACAAAACATCATCTTCAAAAGAAGACGGAAGACCTTCCACAAACTTAATATAAGGGAATTTATTAAGCAGTTCTTTGTACAGAGGTTGCCAACAGCTATAAAACCATACAATATTTTGAGGAGTTTGAGACAATACCCCATCACCATGTTCTAACATTTGTTTGATAAAAAAAGATTTACCAGAATTGGACGGACCACTTATAATACAGGAAAAAGGGTGTACAAATTGTGCAATGTTTTCCATTCCCCTTAATAACCGTAAGGCAGTGTACAGTAATCCTCACTATTTAATAACCTTTTATTATACACAACTTTTAAAGTTTTTCGGAGGACCCTCGTTTCTAAGGTCCACTGTTTCTTAACCCTGACAATTCCCAACTGTTCTACACTGATCTCCTTTTTTCTCTTTGCATCAGGCAGACAATAATCATCTACCAAATCTTTCAAACTGTCAAAGTTAACTTTACTGCTATTACCACAATTTAGCGTGATACCCTTCACTTTTACCACTGCTTCACCGTTGGATAAAGCATAAGCATACGTTTTTGGGCCGGCCGCAACAAACTCTGTTATCGTAGTGTTTGGTGGAATTTCGCTTGTCAGTTGTCCTAAATAATCACCCAAAGGGGGTGTCCACGCCCCCTCTCTACTTACAAAGATGACTGAATCGGTGTCATGGTACAGACACCTATCGCCCAGCCCCTCCAGTAGTCTGTATAATTCTAGCCGTGCATAAGCGGTCGTAAAGCTGGCAATGAATACATTAGTGCATGAGGACTTGGTGGGTTGGTTCTTGGCAGTTTTCCACGTCACGACAGCTGTCTCTGTATCTACAAACTCACATGAAGAAACGTCATAATAGGGTACAAAAAGATATTTGAATAATTCCTCAGGGTTTGTCACCACTGATGTGGTCAGGTGATTGGTGCTCTGCCCAAACTTGCCCCACAATGAATTTAAAAAGAGTTTGGCAATCTGTCTTTTGGCAGGATTTACTTCAATGCTGTCACGTCGTAAATGGACCCCTTCCATCTTTTCGTAATCCTGAATATATTGCTCTTTATCCTGATCTGTTTTGCACCATTCAGGGTAACCACTGGCCTCCTGTTTCTGTCTGAGATGCATGTTCATATATCCTGAAAATAGCTCATTTGAAGTTTTTTCAAAATGCCAGATCTCATAGATTTCAACAATTCTGTAACCTTTTTCTAAGGCTACATTCAATTCAACAGTACACCATGTACCGGTCAGAGCTCTTTCCTCATCACTGTGTTTACAGGGGGAGGTTTGCAGTTTTTCTGTGCAGGTAGCGCACAAACTAAACATTAATTTGCCCCCTGATTTGTGAGGTAGGACTGGGAAATAGAGATTCCTTGGCGGGTACACTTTGACTTTGACTAGCCCAAAATATTGCTTTATGTCCCCAAAGTTTTGATAGATGATTTGAGGGTGCCCAATTGGATACTCCTTGGTCTTATTCACAAAAGGGTACAAACTGGTGAAATCGTAGTATAAGATTTGTTCACCAGGTTTTGGTTTGTAGTACAGGCATGTAGCATTTGTTCTACCACCAAAAAAAGCATCTCGAGGATTCAAAGGAGCTGGGAGCTTATTCTCAACTAGAAACTGCTTCAAAGAGGTATCCTCCTCCACCATGGCTCGCCACTCATGTTCCCAGATGCAGCGCAAAGCATAACCCTGTGACCTGAGGTATTCTTCTTTAATCCTAGTACGGCTGTGCAGGCTACCATATGTTGAATCAAGTAATTTGTTGAAGTCTTTTTCAGAGTAGCAGACAGGGCACCCATGAAAAAAACACCCGTGAAATTCAAAAGCTGTGGGGGTTCCATTTATGACCGCGAAACCATCCAAAAAATATTTGCCCACTTTCTTTTCACCACCCTTCAGAGCATGTTGAATATTGAGCTTCTCAGTGTGCTCTATATACAACAACCATTGAATCGCTGGAGCCGAATACCTTTTCTGTGTATTGTGATAATTGTCCAAAGGATCTAAAGCAATGGTATTGCTTTTCAAATACATGAACAGGTACTGTGCCATGCAGACAGATGCCAATGTGATATATTGGAAGGGGTCAATGCATTGAATCTCCTCAACAGTATCCAACCCGACCCCACTGCTGTACTCACGCTCAGTCATTTTCATCACCTGATCCCTAAATCGAATACAGGCCTCTCTTAATATATCTACATCCTGTCTGCAATAGTAAGCCAGAGCCTTCTTTAGTTTAAACACAGTACCTCTATTAGCAGTGTGCCATTTCAGGAATTCTTCTCTCTCCCCAGGCATCATAGTTTCTGGGCTGTAATACTTGGTTTCAGGGAGCGGCCCCACGTAGTCTTGATTGGCCATTGTATTGAATAAGTGAGGGAAATATCCTTTGCAGCCTTGAAACCCCATAGCTTTGGGTAATTTGGATAATTTAAGTGGTAAAAATGAGAGGCTATCAATAAACCGAATCTTATAGTCTGGAAGGGTAATACACAGTAGTTTCCCACCCTGACTTATAAGTTGAACCCTAACCTTTTCTCGGATCAGCTGCCTCAGTACAAGGTATCCATCATAACCTTTGGAGTTGTGTGCAATAAAAGTACAACCTTTAAACTTATGATTTATAAATTTCTTTATAAACTGTTCCAAGCATCTAACACCATAACAATCCCACCTCACAACATCTTTATCGTCCTCATCTTTCAGCATATCCCTGGCACATGTATAATTAGGTATGTGGGTACCTGTTTCTTGGCAGCATTCAAAATCATAAATAATATATCTTTCGCCAATTCGTGGTCGGTCCAACGATTTTAGAAAGCATAAATGACCTTCCAAGCTTTCTACCTTCTCAGAGCACTGCCCACATTTGACTTCCTTGCACTTTTTGTGGGGGGTAAAGACATAAAGACCACACGTTTCACAATATTGTTTAGTCTTACACTCAACTTTTCCCTCCTTAGCGAGTTGTGCATGTCTTTCAGCACATTCCTTAGACCGACAAGGTGCTTTGCATCTACAGCACAGCCCCTTCTCCACCTCAACCTGCTGACACTCTTGCTTTAGGCATGCTCTGCAAATATATTGGCACCCGTGACTAAATTTGTGGTGATAAGCCGTGTGGCAGAATTTACAAAAATAGCGTTCGCCCAGAAAGCCCTTGATATTTTTAACACCATAGTAATGCCTGTCGTGCAATAATATAAATACTATTTTTTCTTGCTGCGGGTGACCTGTAACAAAAAAACGCCACCCGTCCTGCATGTAAAACAAGATCTTTATAGTGACCTGTAAATGTTTTTCAAAGATGTGTACCTGAGAAAAGTCAATCCTGTTTCCTGTGGATATACCCAGTTTGCTGTGAAGTTCCCTGGCCTTGGTAATAATTTCTTGCTTACTACCATCAGAACCAATCAGACAGAGCAAACAGCTGGCAAAACAAAGAAATTCGCCTTCCACATTGAAATCTACTAGATGCTGTCTTTTTTTCTCCAGTACTTTGGTAAGCAGCAAAGTATTTAACTTCCTAAGCCCCCCTCCCTCCTTGTTCTTCACGATGGTAACCACTAATTGCAAATCACCCCCCCACAATATCTCAGCCTTACTTTGTAGCAGATTTTCAACACTGGTCAGAAAATCATCAGCGTTTAAATCATTCATACACCTCCTATGAGAAAAGATGGGATGGTTTAACCCCTCTGCATCCAACCGTAGTTGAACAAAATCATTTGGGCCGATGTTCATGGCTACGTTATTCAAAAGAATCTGTATCACATTATGTATGGCCTCTATAGCAACTACAAAAGATCGGATTTGATCAAGATTAATAAATCTATATCTCTGATAATATTCCACAGCTCTAAAATTCCGGATAGGATTTTCCCACGCCTGCACCATATCCAGATAAACATTGTTCACATTTTGAGAGTTTACAGAGCCAGGAGCTTGTAGCTGGGACATAGTATGGTGTGTATCCTCTTCTGGTTGAGAGACAGTCATAGTATCACAACTAACACTGTCTGCTAGGGATTCAGGAAGCCCGGCGCCATGCATTTTTGCTTTTTTGCAGGACGGTTCTGATTAAACAAACAAGCAAAGAAACAAAAAAAAAAAAAGTTATCACCAACATTCCAAATAAACACACACACACACACACACACACACACACACACACCCCCATTTAGTTTCTAAAAAATAATACTAATAGAGTTATAGTTGGATAAAATGTGAGATATTATACCTCCTAGCGGACTTTGTGCTGTGCGGCTTGTGGAAGGCTGAGGGGTCATGTTATGCTGGGACCCCTGGGATTCTGCAGGAATAGTGTGATCAGCGAATGCTTGATCGTCCACCCATTCTGGAGGAAAAGAAAAAAAACCCCAATAGTCAGAATTGTTGCAGAATGTTTATAAGAATCTAAATATATGAAAGTATGAAAGATAAATACCTTCATATGCCCTCAAACATTCTGAGTCTGTCAATTCATTCTAGTGAAAGAAAAAATTCAATCAAACAAATAAGCAACCACTCTATAAAAACCATTTTATATCTAAGTGTTTCAAAATTAGGCTTAAAATTACTTACAATTGTAACACCCATCAAACATTCTGAATCTGTCAATTCATTCTAGTGAAAGAAAAAATTCAATCAAACAAATAAGCAACCACTCTATAAAAACCATTTTATATCTAAGTGTTTCAAAATTAGGCTTAAAATTACTTACAATAGTAGATTCCATTCTGAACAGGGGTCTTCTTAGCAGTTCAAATTGCTCCAGAGGTATGGTTATGCCAGAAACCAGTAAACATGACTAGACCTGTATAGTCTCCTGCTTTTATACACCTTAGTGACGTCACAAATTAATCACATCAGAAAAGGGGAGTTCTTCACACCTTATGCAAAAACTGCCCGCCCTGCCTAGCTGAAAGAAGCATTTGAATAGAAGCTAATGTAGTAATATCACATGAGCTTTAATTAAACTGTATCTCTGTGTTTAACATCTGACAAGTTTAAACAGAAGGGTCAGCAAAAGAAAAAAATATAATACACCTTTCATGTGTTTTGTAAATCACATTTTATTATAAATTTCATAGCTTTAACAGTTTATTGTAATTAATTTCTGTTACATTCTGGCATATGATCCTCTTCAGAGCCAATGGTAATTCAGCTTCAGTCTTTGACATTAATGACAGCGGTTCATGGCTATTCTTTATACACTGTATGAATGTCTTGAGATCGTCAAATGTATCCCGGGTGAAATATAATTTATCCATTTTGTCAGTAATACTGATGATGACCCAGAGAACATGTGGCATAGAAAGCCGAATACATAAGCTGTTAATAAGTTCTGTTTCATTGTTTCCATCCACATTATCTTCTGATTTTAAACATCCCATTAAACAATGATGTATTATTTTAATAACACACGCTTTCAGAACTTGCGGCATGCTGACATTTTGAGGCTCCACCGCTTCTAAAACAGGAAATAAGGTAGAATTAGATTGGGGGGTGGGGGGGGGGTGTTTCAACTAATCAAAATACTGTTTTCTTAATTTTTATATCAACTCACCATTTGATATTTTGCAGAATCTACAATAACAAAATTTTATATTCTCTTCAATGAAGACAGGTCTTTTTCTTATTCTACGCCCATGCTTGGGAGGTTTGGGGATCAAATTTATATCAAACAAATCCCCTTCTGAAGTTGCCATATAGGGTTTGTTGCATTCTGGCATATGATCCTCTTCAGAGCATTCGATGCTGGCTTTTGCTGTTGTTTTAAAAACATCTTTGGAATCAGAGGTTGCCATCTTCAAGAGACTGCTGAAATTAAGTCAAACTAACCAGCTCTTCTAATGACAAGTGTGCCTCGCGCATGCGCGGAATAACAGGGGAGGGGTGGGGTGGGGCAGGTAAGACGTGTCTGGGCCTGCCCCACACATGTCTCTTACGCATGCCTGGAATCACAGAGGAGCGGGGTGGGTGGGCGAGTAAAGCCTGTCAGGGCTTATCCCTGGCATGAATGAACAGGCTTATCCACTGCATGCAACCTGGCGGGGTTGCCTATTGTGAACATTTTAATTCCTGTTAATATTCCTTGTCTTTTCCTGTTGGCGGGCTTCAACCTACCTAGAAGTAAATACCTTTTAGAGAAAAAATGGTTAAATGCAGACCCATGTCCCAACAAAAATTAAAACCAACATTGCCTAGAAATAAATTCTTTCTAGGATAAAAAAGTGGGCTTAAATGCAGCCCATACCTTTTAGAGAAAATGGTTAAATGCAGACCCCCATGTCTCAACAAAAATTAAAACCAACATTGCTTAGAAATAAATTCCTTCTAGGGAAAAAAGTGGGTTTAAATGCAGCCATTAGGAGATTGATTACAAATAAAAAACATTTTTTTATTTCACAACCCCACTCCCCCCACCCTTGAATGTCCATAGAATTAATCTAGGGTTAAACTAATCATGTACACAGAGTCTTGGCATCTTTCTTGATGGGGTAAGTTTCAACCCTATTTGATGGGGTTAGGCCATTACACATATCCAGCTAGGGCTGCTTAGGCCTTTACAAATATTCAGCTAGGGCTGCTTAGGCCTTTACAAATATTCAGCTAGGGTTATGATCTTATGAAATCTTGCACCACGTGGGTCAATTATGCACACCCCAGCCGGGGAGGAGGGGTATACACGTCACATCCGGAGGGTGGGGGCTGTGCACGTCACTTCCGCTTAGGGGGCATGATCTGGTGACGTAATCAGCACGTGGGTTTGTTTACTTTGATGACGTCACTGATCAAAAGTACTGATAATTTTCATTAAAAAAAGGTATGAACTATATCTACTGTAGTGTGCTAAGTCTCAAAAAGGAACAGCCTTTGATATATTTAATCTCTAGGAAATGATTACAACCACATTTTGTAGTAATGAATTCTACAACTTAATTATATATCACAAAAACTATTTTTTCTTCACTGCAGTCATTAAGATGACCTGATGACCAGTATTCTGAGAGGACAGCTTCTCCCTGTCCACTTTTTCCATTCCCAGTGTGACTTTATTTACCTTAACTGTGTTCCATTTTAGTTGTCTTTTCCCTATTTTGCCTACACTAGTCCTTACGGTATAAAGCGTTTCAAGGCACTTGGCCTTGTATACACTTTTTCTAGTTCTATTGTACTATACCCTTTTTCATACCCAATAGAGGTATGAAATTCTTGTACATAACTGTACAAGAATTTCAGATGTCAACATCCTTAGATTTGAAAAAGGACATTTTTCAATCTTTGCAGTTTTATTTATAATCCCTTTCTTAATGATCTCTTAACATGGGAATTACCTTGGAATATACTATGTTAATATCTTCACTATGCTCTCCACTATGATCTCAAGATCTTTTTCCCCATTAATTTCAGACAGCTCACTATACAAAAGAAGTTAGGCAGGGAGTGTTCTAAATCTTAAATGTACATTACATTTAAACAATAGTTGCCATTTGTTTGACAATTGATGCAATTGAAAGGAAACATGGGGCCAGTGTGGCTTTGGCTTGTCTACCCAGTGCGAAGAGGAAACATGCTAACAGTTTGGGGAGAGGCGTCAAGCTGGCCACGCAGATCCAGTCACCCACATCCAGTCCCCCCCACAAGGTCAACCATAGACCTGATGCGGCCTTTAATGAAATTGAGTTTGACACCCCTACCCTAACCCAAGATCATTTATTAGTAAAGGTATTGGCTCAAAAGCACCTTTTTCGGTGCACAATTGTCTATTACTACCATTTCCAACATTACTAACACTAAGAATAGCATTAGATACGAATAGGAATGGCATAATGAAAGTTTAATACTTTTATTATATTTAACATGATGCTCATCCAGTTATCAAGAAGGATCATATTATTATATATTATATTGTTTAATAAGAGTTGGTGGTGATCAGAAAATATCCCCCAAAATGATGTTCCTTTCTTAAATTGTTTTATTATATTATTATAAAATGAAAGTTATATTTTATATTATTTAGGTATAGTGTTGTTTATAGCAGAGATTTTTAACAGAAACTTTAAACCTTGAAAGATAAAAAGTTTGTATGATATTAGGTATCATTCCTAAAATTAAATGTTAAAAAAAGTGAATTTTATATGCAAAGCTAATGTAGCATTAATAAACAATGGCAAAATATTTCAGACTATTTGTTATACAATAAAGGTTTCTGTTTTAAGCTTAATGCTGTATGTTACCTATTATTTATAACAAGGAACTTTTTTCATCTAAATGTGACTTAACCATATAAAGCTTTGGGAGACACTAAATACTTCTGCAGATATTTTTTTCTAACCTCATCTAACTTATGTGGATCCAGACCATATCCATGAAAGCCTGTATGATAACACTTGTATTGGGTTTTATAACAAATAGTATATCATATTTATCCTAAGGATAGAAGTTAAGACAGGTGGTTATTCCTGCCTTTTGCTATTTACTCATGGGTGAAAACTTTATGAGAAAGATAACTGTGGTCAGATAAAGTAGTTAAGGACAGAAAGCTCTGTGCCAAACCAGGTGATAATTACTATAAGGCTAGTCCCAAAATTGCTTTTCCAAAAGGCAAGTGGACTTTCTTTGTTTCTTTCAGTTTTGAATAAGAGAACTGAAGAAGCTTCTTGAAGGAGAAGCGAAAGGTTTTCAAGGGAGAGTGTCAAGAAAGCTCAGTTGCCTTTTGGAAAAGCACCTTTGGGACAATCACGATTGAGAGAATCTCCATGGATATTTGCCATAATACTACAGTACAGTTACTCAAGAGGCTGGAAGCACTGGAGTTTTCTTTCTGACCCAGGAAAGAAGTCCAAAATTCAAGGAAATGTCTAAGTCAGCCATCTTCTGGCGCAGGGCGGTTGGAAGGAAGAAAGAAACCGCCAAGCCTGCTTCTCTGTTCTTTTGATGCTGTTCAACATCCACAGTTCCGCCTCACCACGCGGGGTTACACGTGAGAACGGCTTGTTCTTTCTAACCTCCCCTCGGCTTCCCGAGAAAAAAGGAACTGTGTCACTAGGTGAAAGACGCCCAAGCGACAACGCAGAGCGAATGAAGCGCAGGTAGGGGAAGGGACGGAAGGATGGCAGTGCAGAAGCACATGGGTCAGCGCCGTACCACCGCTGACTCTTCTTGCCCTGGTGTCAAGGAGAGGAGGGGGGGAGCCGCAGCAGCCCTGACAGGGAGTCAACTCAGCAAGAATCTTCCTCAGGAAGGCTCGGCGGCGGCTTCTGCGGCCACTCTTTCGTCTCCTCCTGCCTAACAGCGCACGAGGCAGCTCCACGCACAGGGCAGGAGGGTGCACCTCCCATGAGCACAGTTGCTACAGTGGTTCTTTTTGCCTCCGCACGCAGGTCGGAGGCATAGAAAAGAGACCCAGAAAGAGGCACCCTCCTGCACCGCGCGCTCCGGCAGCCCATTCGAAGCTGACACCAGAGACGCACCGGGGTGGACTTCTTAAGCCGGTGGCTCAGGAGGCTTCCTCAAGGGCCAGCCGCAGTCCGTCCCGCTTCCTTTTCCTTAAAAATCACGGCCCTCGGCAACAGGTTCTTGTTAGAGAAGAAAGGCAGGCATGGAATTGAGTGTCGGTAAGTGGATTCTTTATTGGGACGGAACTCCGTAACCGTAAGTGCGGGAAGGCACAGGGTTTGCCCCAGGGGATAATTACAGCAAGAGAATTTGGGCAGATGGAGTTTTGTATTTTGTATTTAAGCAGCTGCTTTTATTAAGGATGGTCGTTTCGGCCAATGTCTTGGTTCTAAATGGTTCGAAAGTCGCCTTATTAGTTTATTCTCGCGTTTCTGTTCCAAAAGCAAAGCGACACAGAGTAAGCCCTGTGGCTTCTACACCTCTGAAGCAGGGACGATTCGAAACCGGCTGGTGAGATTTGTGCTGACTGAAAGGGCAGATCCCGGCGCAGGAATGAGAGGTTACATATTAGTGGTGTCTAGTTTGGCTATCAGTCCATACATGAAAAAACAAGTAATGCGGAATGGGAAAGGGGTTGGCGGGAAAAAAAAACCCCTTTCTTGGACCTTGATCCGAATCCAACTCTTTCCTTGGGATCGCAAGGCTACTATATTTTAGAGAGATCATTCTTGGACATTTGCTCTTGCGGACAGGTTTGGGCTTGCTGCCGCTCCTTCTTCCCCATAGTTGCAGCCCCTATTTCCTACTGATTGCTTCCTTTCCATCGCCTCACATGGACTGGCCAGCTGAGCCATGTGTGCCATTTTGTTTACGTTCTGTGCCAGGCGCGCCCTCATTGGCTCTGGCTTGCTGAGATGCCCAGATTGCATAATTGCGCTGGGCGGTCTTGCTGGGCGACCGTGTGGACCGACACGTGTAAGCAGCTGGAGTCCGTTGTTTTGGTGACCTACATTCAGGCGCGGCGGACAAGGGACACGTGGGGGCGGAGGCAGTGGAGACTATTCATTCAGCCACGCCCGTTGTCTCTTCTCACTCCGCCGCAAATTGGTGATTTGTACTTGGTGAATAGAAGGAGTTGCCCTGCAGACAAAGGATCCGGAGGCGACCCTTTCCGCTTGGAATTGGGAGGCATCCTGCAGCGGAATGCTTGACCGGACATCCTCAACTGCTGGACAGAGTTTAATCACTTTTGGTCTCGAAGTGATAGAAGATAGGTAGTTTTAGCTTGGTTAACTGTACATTCGCTAAGTAAATTTCATCAGTGTCGTGATCAGTTGAATTTAGAAAACCATAAGCAAGGATAGGATCAGAGGGAAATATAAGATAAGCGCTGATGATGTTACCTAGTGTGGTAATGAAAGGTCTGCGAGCAAACAAACAAGCTCAGGAAGCACCAAGGAGTCCAGTGGTGTATTTTTCCATTCTTTTCTGTTTTCTTTCTTCTAAATGAGCCTGTGTTATCCTATATACTTATTTATATGTAGAATTTAGCAATAAGAGCTGGCACAGTGGTTAGAATGCAGTATTGCGGGCTACTTCTGCTGGATGCCAGCTACCTGCAGTTAGTAAAGATCGAATCTCATCAAACTCAAGGTTGACTCATCCTTCCATCCTTCCAAGGTCAGTAAAATGAGGACCCAGATTGTTGGGAGCAATATGCTGATTCTATAAACCACTTAGAAAGGGCTGTAAAGCACTGTGAAGTGCTATTACTATATAATTAATTAGATAAGTTGTATTGGTCTACAACTCCTGTAATTTGTAGACTACAGTGAAGGAAGTTTAAACCAAGAAGTTTCTGTAACATCTGATTCTATAACTTTTGGATTGTATATTAAATTGCTACAACTTTATATATAGTGATATATAAAGTTGTAGCAATTCTATATATAATCATAAAGTTACAGAATAGCAGAATTAGAAGATACCTTGGAAGTTTTCTTATCCAAACCGCCCCCCCCCCCACTTAAGCAGGAGACCATATATCATTCCAGATAAATGGCTGGCCAGTCTCTTCTTAAAACTTCTAGTAGTGGAGCACCCACAACTTCTGGAGGCAGGCTGTTCCATTGATTAATTGTTCTTTCAGGAAATTTTTGCTTATTTCTAGGTTGTTCTCTCTTTGTTGATTTTCCATTCCTTGCCTTGCCCTTAGGTCCTATGGATAATAGATTGATTCCTCCGCTCCTTCTCTGTGAGAGAACCTTATATATTAAAAGATTGTTATGTTAAGTTCAGTGGCCTGTTTTCAGAGAAAACAAATGTAGATTAAAAACGGCTAAATATTTTCCTAGTTCTGGAAAAAAAAGATGGGAGATGAAGTGAACTATTTTTATTTGAAAAACAAGAAGAGTTATCAGAAATTTAAAGGAGAAAGAACATATGGGAAGCTTGATATGTCGCTGAATTTTCCTGAAAAAACTAATGCAGTTATTTCCCAACTTACCTTCATTCATTCAGTCATTCATTCACTAATTTACAGTACATGTATGGGCCTCCTATGTCATAATGATTCCAGAAATTTCACAACAATCTATAAAACATGGTTAAAAACAAAAGTACCCTCTCCCCCTAGTTGCCAGATCAAACATCCTCCTAGCTCAACCCCTTCTTTAGTCTAATGCTTAGGAAAGAAGCAGGTCTGCATAACCCTCGGAAGACCAAAAGGAAGCAATATGTCATTGAGTTTACTCTTACTATAGATCTGTTTGAGCAGACATGTACAGTTACATTTTATTGAAGTGCAGTTGATGCTAAAGATACTGTCTTGAAACTTACTCAGGCTGTGTTCATGGTTTCTACTCACATTTACTCTCATGTAAATGTGTTTACCAATTTTTTGTATTTACAGTCATCCGCTTGAGAATTAGACTTACTTGAAAGCATTTTCAGTAGTTTTGGAATATCACAATTTTGCTTATATCTCCTTCTAGGACAGAAAGCATTTTCAGTTATTTGCACTTTTTTCTTATGTGTGTCTGCCCATGTGATAGAAATCCAGTCATCACAGAGACTGCACTCTCACATGGACTATGAACTGTAGCATAACAGTAATGTAACAGGTTGGAGGAAGGTTGCAGAACAATTTTCTCTGATGACTGAGCTTACGCAATAGATAAAGTCAGGTGGTATAACATGTATAAACTCCAGAGGATTGCATAACTGAATTAGGCAGTTTGCTTAAGACAGAGAATTGGAATGCTTTTTTTATTTATTTATGAAAGACTGGATAGTGGAGGGAATGGTTCTCTCCCTCCCAATTCAGTAACTGTAGAAAGTACAGGTGAGTAGTGGCTGTATGTAATTGCCCCAAATGTCTTGTCCCAAGTGCCTATTGTACAAGTTGATAAAATTGCAAACATAATGGAATTTTAATAGAAAAAAAATTATATAAGGATATACAGTATATCTTGGAGAAATAAAATAAAGTTGAACTGAAAGGTGATATTTAGATGAGTAAAAAAAGGTTTTTTAATCATATAAAAGGTAAATAGAATGTCAGTAGCAATTGTTTCTTTTGGATCTGTTTAATATGTAGTTACAAAAATGAAATACAAAGGTATAAGAAAAAGAATGTAAAAAGATTGGTGGATCAGATGGTGTCTTGTTTTGCTTCTTGTAAGGTAAATTCTTTTTGGTTAGGAAGGAATATAGTGCTGAGAAGCTCACTCTCATTCTAGTAGACTTAAAGGCAACTTATAACCCATAGAATAATCCAGAATATAGCTTCTTTATTTATTAGTTGGCAGGATTTTTCTTTATGAATTTGACTAACCATCTTGTTATTTATGCATTAAGTCTGAGTAACATATACAATACAATACAATAGCAGAATTGGAAGAGACCTTGGAGGTCTTTTAGTCCAAACCCCTGCCTAGGCAGGAAACTCTATACCATTTCAGACAAATGTCTATCCAACACCTTCTTAAAGACTTACAGTGTAGGGGCATTCACAACTTCTGGAGGCAAGCTGTTCCACTAATTAATTGTTCTAACTGTCAGAAAATTTCTCCTCAGTTCTAAGTTGCTTCTCTCCTTGATTAGTTTCCACCCATTGCTTCTTGTTCTACCCTGAGGTGCCTTGGAGAATAGTTTGACTCCCTCTTCTTTGTGGCAACCCTTGAGATATTGGAACACTGCTATCATGTCTCTGCTAGTCCTTTCCCCCCCCCCCCCATTAAACTAGACATATCCATTTCCTGCAACCGTTCTTCATATGTTTTAGTCTCCAGTTCCCTAATCATCTTTGTTGCTCTTCTCTGCACTCGTTCTAGAGTCTCCACATCTTTTCTACATCGTGGCGACCAAAACTGAATGCAGTATTCCAAGTGTGGAATAACCAAGGCATTATAAAGTGATATTAACACTTCACATGATCTTGATTCCATCCCTCTGTTTATGTAGCCTAGAACTCTGTTGACTTTTTTGGCCGCTGCTGCACACTGCTGGCTCATATTTAAATGGTTGTCCACTAGGACTCCAAGATCCCTCTCACATTTACTACTATTGAAGAAGGTACTGTACCTGTGCATAACATGAAACAATTTAGAACATAACAATACAGACTACAGATAATGCTCAACTTATGACCAGAATTGAGACCAGAATTTCCATTGCTAAACAAAGCAAGTGAGCTGCTTCTGATTTTATTACCTTTATTTGCTATGTTTATTAAGCAAATCACTGCAGTTGTTAAATGAATCATGTGGTTATTAAGAAAATCCAACTTCCAAAGTATTGACTTTGCTTATCAGAAGCTGGTTGGCAATGGTTGCAAGTGGCAATCATTCCAATAGATGCTGCCACCATCATAAATAGCTGTTGCGAAGCACCCAAAATTTGATCACCTAATTGGGATTGTGCTGCAAATGGTCAAAAATATGACCGATTCTAAGTCACTTTTTTCAGTGCCATTATAACTTCAAATGATCACCAAATGAATGCAAGTTGAGGACTACTATATGGAAAACACACATCTGGAGGAAAATCATTAACACCACTAAAACAGATGTCCTACAAGGAGTCCTTTAACTATTTTGCTCAAGGTCGGGGTGGGGGGGGGAATCTAATTTGAAAACACTTTGTCTTGCTTTTTTCTTGAATTAATTATGTTTCTCCTTGTAAGGCTATTTAATCACTTCAGTTTTCTGAACATCACTGTGATAATAGTTTAAAAAGAATTGCACCATATGGGGTGCAAAGACTCAGTGGTTAAAGACACTGAGCTTGTCATCTGGAAAGCTGATAGCCTGGGTTCCAGACCAGAGTACTGTGCAATGGCATGAGCTCCCAATACTTGCCCCATTCCTTCTCATCTAACAATTCAAAAGCATGCAAATGCAAGAAGATAAATAGGTACCATTTTGGTGGGAAGGTATCAGCTTTCCATGTGCTTTGATACATAATCATGCTGGCCACATAACCATAGAGATATCTTTAGATAATGCTCGCTCCCTTGGCTAAGAAACAGAGAAGATCACTTAGCCCTAAAGTAAGACATAACTTCATCTTTACCTTTTACTTTATGTTATCTACAAAATATGTGTGTATTTATTTTTATGTGCCATCCATATAAACTAATACTTTACAATAGAAAAGAATAGAATAGCAGAGGATGGATTATTCTGGCCATTTTATTTGTGTTTCTTCTTCTATAATATTTTCTAAAGTGAAATTTGTCATGTTGCTACAAACAGAACTATTAAACCATTATCATTAAACTGAAGAATTTGTAAATACGTAAATGATCTTGGACTTTTTTCTATCCATTGTATTTCATAGGTGAATAAGCAAGGTTATTTCTAGTTGCCATTTTTCCTCACTATCTAATTACGATAATTTGATGTCAGCATTATTGCTTATGAATATCAAATAGCAGTTCTTTCACAGTTGATGTGCATTTACTATGAAAATGTTTACTACTTTTCCTCAATGCTCTTTTTTATTTACTTATGTATTAAGCAAAGATTGCTGAGCCTCTTGAGATTCCAAGTTATTTATAGGTTTTAACAAGTTGACATTGGAGTACATTACAATGATTTTCTGTGAAGAGATGGCTTATAGCCATCAGTAAGTAGGCTCTAAATCATAATAATTATATTCCTCTATATTCTTATCTTCTAGTCCAATTTTTAAGGGTACTTTAAGTAGTACTTACATATGATTAATTATGCTAAGTGAACATGGTTTTACATGTCCAAAGTTGGCATATTATTGAAATTCTGAAATATGATTAGATGAGAATTGTGTTAAAGAAATCTGACAGATTTTTTTAAAAGAATACTAGATTGAGAATAAATAAGAGTCAGGTAAATAGAATTAAAATGGCAATACAATTTACTCAAAATTAAAGCCATTTTTCTAAAAAGATCTGATACATTTGTTTTATTTCTCATTTTATATGATAAACCATGTACATAGATTTGCACGTCCACATAAGCTACTAGAAAATTGGTAGAAAATTCTGGAAATACATAATGGTATATGCAACTTTATTTTGTATATAAAAACAGCATAAAATGTTAAGTGCATTGGTATCAGAATTCTGTTTCAGGTTAAATTAAAAACTTGTTTTTGTAAAATAGAGTGCATGTTTACTATTTGATAGCGTATCCTTGATTTTTTTTCTTTTTTTCAATGGAATGGAAATAATATTCCTCTTTAAAAATGTATATTGCTTGGCACAAAACACTAATAATAGATGCCTCACCAATGTACCATATTATCATTCCCTGGTTTTGTAATTCCATTCTCAAAACCTGTTATTCAGATGTAATTTTTATTGTAGTCTGATGATGTATGAAATCAGCACACATCTGGTAAGCACAAAGGTTAAGACAATGTTCTGCAAATTTAGAAATATTCTTTGTGTATGGTTCTTATTAATGTTATTATTTGAAATGATTCTCCCTCTGAGGATCTTTTGTGAAGGGTATTTGAAATAGAGTATCAGTGGGAGACTTATTGAGGCTGGGGTCTTATTCATGGTTCTGTCTTACTAAACCTTTAAAAGTGCTCTGGAATTATTATTATTTTTTATTTTACTTTTATACATAAATAACCGTGTTGTAAGACTAAAAGTGCAAAAACATTTATAGTATCACTTATATTTAATTCTTGATTCTTACTTCTAGTTAAACTATATTTAATGTTCTGCAGGGGGCAGGGGAATTTTGGGTTCTTATTGTTTTAAGATGACACTACCTGACACATTGCACTATTCCATTATGCAACTCCATTTCTCTATTTTATTTGTAATGCAATAAAAGTAACCCATTTTTCCCTTCCTAATGCTTTTCATATTAATGCCATCGTTTGGTGCTATTAAAGTCTGAGCTAAGTAATTTCATAAAGAGTATAAAAACATCATAGATCACCAGAGACATCAAGACAAGTTAATCTGTTAAATGAAAACTCAATTGGATCCAATCTGCATGATAAATTGTAGTTTAATGATAGTCACTATGTGATGATTATGGCATTATGGAGTGCTTTAAAAAAAACTACCTACAATTGTGTTTATGGACTTGAATGCATGTCTTCCTTATTTTCCTATTTTATGCTGACTATTAGAGAGCACACAAATCAAATCATTGAAAGTCATTTAATATTGGGTCACATCTAAGAGAGAATGTTAATCTGTATTTTTCCTGCAAAACACTATTAATGTAAATTCTTAAATTGCACTTTCCAAATTCTTCTCATTATGAACTGTGATAATTTGGCTCATTTCCGGAGCATACTTAAAGTAATTATCCTATAGTTTTTGGACACCCTACTAAATCCTTTTTTTAAAATAGGGAAATGGTAATATCATACATCTGATCAATCATTTATAATGCAATTCTAACGCCCATGTTAAACAATTGCATTGGTGACTTGCATTTCATGTTTGTCTTGAACACAACAGCATTTGTTTCAATATCACTCTTATACATGTCACTGTCTTTCCCATATAAATATCTAAAATATTTCTTTTAGCATTCCTTAATTCAATTTAATCTCACATCACTTTAATTACTTTTGTTTTTAATTTCATTCACGGAAGGATCCTTTGGCCTTTTTCACCTCCTTCCAAAGTAATTTCTTATTTCTACCAAGGCCAGGTGCAATATTTGGACTGTTGTAAATTTGTATCATTTAACATGTATAATTTTTTTTAATACATTCTAGGAGTTATCCTTCCAGTCATTGTATAACTTGGAAAACTTGCAAAATGATTCTCTAGGCTATTTTTTTTAATGTTCATTGCTGCTGAAAGCTATTCTGTAAATTTATAAAGTTTATTGACTTTGTGTCTTAATATCTTACTATGCTTGCTATCTAATAGATATGAAAATCAAATTTGCAATATTTTGGATTCACCGCTGACTGTATTCTTGTGTCTTTAAAAACAAAAGCAACTTAAACGCCATTTGTTTTTCTCTGAGCACATTCTCTTGGTTAGGGCAATATAATTAAATTTGAATCTTGGGCTTCAGATGATGAAGTAGATACTGTTTTCTGAAAATCAAAAGGAATTTCGAATAATGTTATAAGAAGAGGGGATGCTGACCTCTGACTAGAGATAATGGTTATACTTCTTTTCCAGGAAGTGTAATTGCTTATATAAGCTCTTCAAGCTCTGCATCTAGCCCGGCTTCCTGTCACAGTGAAGGCTCAGACAACAGTTTTCAGTCCTCTTCTTCCCCTGTGCCACCATCACCAAACAGTTCCTCCTCTGAAGGAAGCTGCAGTAGCAAGAGTAAAGAGCACATTGATGGAAGACCAAACAGTGAACAGTTTGAGAATCACACTAAGGGAAATCAATTGAGTGGTGCCTCAGCAGCAAAAAGTCATAATGGATTTGCAAGTAAGTGCTATTAGTCTTTTTACAAAACACTCATTTTTGACATCATGTTTCTTGGTGCCTTTCATTTTTTTCTATAATTCTCAGAATTTCCTTTTTTCTTCCCATGGTTAGCTGATACGATTAAAGTGGTATTCACTTGTTGGATAATTGAAGCTTTGTAAATGCTTTCTATATCCTGGCTTCCAGGTGCTGTCTGGATGAACAAAATTGTTAGACACACCCATGTAACATTGTAATAGCAAATGAGATTAACCAAAGGAGGAACTTATGATATCTGATTTGATCCTTAGATTATCTACTTTTAGGTACAAGATACATTTATCTGAAGCTTGGCAGTAATGGCTTGTAGCCTGAAGTATTAAATCTTCATCACTTAATCTCTGGCTTCCATTATTCTAGTTAAACCGGAGTTCTGATGCTCAAACTGCCATACTGGCATATTACTGTTTCATAGTCAGATTGGGCCCAACAGACTATGTTGTCCCAAGGTCCATAATTGAATTTGAAAAAATGAGAAATTGAGAAATGTTTACTAAGAAATCCCAGTCAGGAAACATCCCTATTTAAAATGCATAAAGCACAGCATTTTAGAATTGAGATTTTGGAATTCTCAGATTTGCTACTGAAAAAATACACATTCAAATTGAGAAGTATGCTTTCTAGCAGACCTGATTATATTTTTGTAATATCTTATTTGCTTGTCTGCAGATTCTTAAACTCTCAGTAACTGGTGACTCCTACACTGTACTGTAAGCTAAGTAGTACTGTAATTTCTGTACTACTTAGCTTGGAGACACCTGGCTTTGAATCTGGAACTTCTTAGGATTGCAGCACATTTGTTCTGAAATAGCACATTTGCTTCCGCTGGCTTCCACCCTAATAAAACTTTTATTAGATACTTATTTCTTATTTACACATTGCTTTGTATGGTGACCATTTGAAATTAAGAGTTGAAAAATAGCTTTGCAACCAATCCCCACACTTATGCCATCACATCTGTCTGTGGTCTCATGATCACCATTCAGGCACTTTGCATCTGCCACACAATTACGACCATTATAGCTGTTGCAGTCATGTGATTGCCATTTGCAAACTTCACAATCGGTTTCCAATAAGCAGAAGTGCTGATTTTTCACTTTGAGTTGTTGCCAGTCCAGTTGTGATTGGTAAGGCAAGACTACCTGAAAGTACTAAGAACATGCCACAAAACTCAACAATGATACTTCAGTACAATATTTTTATGACTATTTTGTTTCCACTTTTGAAATGTTAAAATATGTGTTATATTTTATTATTTATTTATTTAAAATATTTATTGGCTTAGGACCTGGATACCTACGGGACCGCCTCCTGCCACATACCTCCCAACGACCTATAAGATCACACAGATTGGGCCTCCTCTGGGTGCCGTCGACCGGGCAATGCCGGTTGGCGACTACTTGGGGGAGGTCTTTCTCTGTAGCTGCTCCGGCCCTGTGGAATGATCTCCCCGCAGAGATCCGGACCCTTCCCACCCTCTCGGCCTTCCGTAAGGCCATTAAAACCTGGCTGTTCCAGCAGGCCTGGGGCTGTTGACCCCAAAATATGGTCCAGCCCCACTTGGAATGGAGTGCATGATGTGTTTTTAAATCTATCTTTTCTTTCTTCTAGTCTTTTTGATTTATTGTATTGTTAGCCGCCCGGAGTCCTTCGGGATTGGGCGGCATACAAATGCTATTAAACTTTGAAACTTATTTAGCTGCCAATCCTATAACCAATTCATTATTAGTGGTGTCAGGAATATTAGTGAAAGCACTGAATTTTCCCTTCTGAAGAGTACCTGAATACCCATTGTAAAAAAAAATCATTTAAATGAACATCTCTTTTTCTGATTATTCAAGTTTTGCCAACTTTAATAATAACTTATTAATTTATTACTTTTTGCAGGGTTCCTAATAATTCAATCTCAGAAAACAACTTTACCTGGTTTATTACCCAAATAATTAAATTCAATGATCAAAAGTGGAATTGTTGATTCCCTAAACCTTTGTTACTTGGAACCTCTTGCAACATATTAATAAGTGATGATATTTTATCAATTCATAAATCAGCATCAGATAGCCTTTAAATTTTTTTTTGTTTCAATCCATCACTTGCTGAAACATTTGTGTTTATTTGATAAACTATTGCCTTGTTTCTGAACAAAGAAATTTTCAGATGGCATTCAAATCTAATACATCTGTGCCAATGGTGAAATTCAATTTTTTTTACTATGGGTTCTGGTGGCATGGCTTAGTGGGCATGGCAGGGGAAGGATAGTGCAAAATCTCCATTCTCACCCCACTTCAGGGGAAGGATACTGCAAAATCCTCATTCTGTCCCCACTCCAGAGGAAGGATATTGCAAAATCTCCATTCCCACCCCACTCTGGGGCCAGCCAGAGGTAGTGTTTGCCAGTTCGCTGAATTACTCAAAATTTCCACTACAGAACCTGTCAGAAGCTGCTGAATTTCATCCCTAATCTATGCTATTATTGTACTCACAATAACATGATATGGAGTAACATAGAGCAGTTACATAGAGCAGATGCATCAGTTTTTATTTGTCCTAAACAAGTTTTTATTCAATGAGTATTAGTTAATAATTTACACAGTAAATTGTGTAAGTTGTGTATTTTAATATTGTTTGTATTGTCTTATTTATCCCCTCCCCTGTTTTATTGTGAGCCGCCCGGAGTCCTTCGGGAGTGGGCGGCATACAAAACCAATAAACAAACAACAGATTTAACAGCAAGACACATTTCACCTTAAAATTTTGGATGCAGTTTGGAGGGCATGTTTGGCAATAAGTTCAAACTCATCAGCAGTTTCAATGAAATGGGGCATAGGAGTTTTTCAAAGGGACTCTGCACAGATTTCTTAGGAGTGTTTTTTTTCCTAGAATGACACATTAAATTTAAAAACTATACAGCTTAATTTTTTCCTGACTTCTTTACTAAAATATTTTTATTGTTCTTTGAAATGTGTATAATAATGATCTGAGAAGGCAGGTGCACAGCATTATATTCCTTTACATTACATTACATAACAATAAATCTATCCGTACTTCATTTGCCATGTTACTACTGAGCTTTCATACTGTTGCATTTTTAGAATTTAATGGCATGGTCTTGCTGTGTAAAGTCTGTGGAGATGTTGCTTCAGGATTTCACTATGGGGTCCATGCCTGTGAAGGCTGCAAGGTAATTTTTCTAATATAAATGGCTTAAGGTAGCAATGAATGGATATGAATTTAGGAATGAGTATAATTGTTGCTGACTGTCTGAAATATAGTGTATGTTTTATTTGCAAAATTGCCAAATTTAAAATATTTTCATTTTCTACAAAATAAGTACCTTCAGCAAAGCTAGGGGTAATATTCTTTAAAGTTTAAGAAGAATATTCTGTGTGTGTTTTGTTCCATGGTTTTTAATCACAACAAAAATTCATAAATCTTATTTTCAAGATTAAACATCCAAGATTGTATTCATATGGTATAATTGGAGGCTTCTTCACACACAAAAAACAACAATCCTAAAATAGTTGCTTATTTTTTCAGGGTTTCTTTAGGAGAAGCATTCAGCAAAATATTCAATATAAGAAGTGCCTGAAGAATAACAACTGCTCTATAATGAGAATGAATAGAAACAGGTGTCAGCAGTGCCGATTCAAAAAATGCTTGTCAGTAGGAATGTCAAGAGATGGTATGTTTCTATATTGAGCAGTGACCTTCAAAAGGTGAATTATTGTACGTTTTGTGTTTAATTCAAATGGACGTTTTATAAAAATGGTAATGAAGTAGAGGTTAACATTGTGCTCTGCTTCTAATCGCACTGTAACCATAAAGTCACAAGTATGGAAATGATGCTAGAACATGAAATATGTTCCTACAAGACTTTGTAATCTCAGTGAGCATTTGTGAATACAGATAATCCTCTATTTACAACAGTTTGTTTAATGACTATTCAAAGTTACAGCAACACTGAAAAAAGTAACTTACAACTATTGTGATGTCCATATGGTCACATGATCAAAATTCAGATGCTTGGCAACTGATTCAGATTTATGATGGTTAAACAATGCAGGGATCATATGAGCTTACATTCACAACATAAGCGGTATCCACAATGGAGGGAATAAGTAGCCCTATTCACAAAGTGCTCTAAACCATGTTTGTGAGGAGGATGTTTACATCTTCAACTATACAAGGCAGAATGGGCTGTCAGGACCCCTTATATGTTTACATGTTAAATACACTATATTGCCAAAAGTATTCGCTCACCGATCCAAATAATCAGAATCAGGTGTTCCAATCACTTCCATGGCCACAGGTGTATAAAATCAAGTACCTAGGCATGCACACTATTTTTACAAGCATTTGTGAAAAAATGGGTCGCTCTCAGGAGCTCAGTGAATTCCAGCATGGAACTGTGATAGGATGCCACCTGTTCAACAAATCCGGTCGTAAAATTTCCTCGCTCATAAAATTTCCACAGTCAACTGTCAGCTATATTATAAGAACGTGGAAACTCGTCCAACATCAGTGTGTGACCTCACAAATGCACTTCTGGAAGAATGGTCAAAAATTCCCATAAACACTCCTAAACATTGTGTACAAGCCTTCCCAGAAGAGTTGAAGCTGCTATAGCTGCAAAGGGTGGACCGAGGTCATATTGAACCCTATGGATTAGGAGTGGGATGTCACTTACAGTAAGTTCATATGAGAATAAAGGCAGGTGAGTGAATACTTTTGGCAATATAGTGTATGTAGCAATCCATTTGTATGATTTAAAATAATGAAAAAACATGTATCCAACTCATAAATCTATGACTGTGTTGCATCTCCAGACATAACTCAGCTTTTTTATATATATTGTACCTTAATATGGTGTGGTGTACAATAAAGCCACTTCCAATGCTATGTAAAATGGCTTAAGAAATTTCAATATGGTATATTGATTAATGAAAAGAGAAAATAAAAGTTACTAATATTTACAGTCTTTACTTAGTTAAGTTATCAGAAAACTTATAAGGGATCTTAATCATTGAGAAAAAACATAAACGACTCTTTTAGACTATCACAGGATCTTGACTTTGCTATTTGTTAATCACAGGAAACAACGCAAATTTCCAAACAGGATTTTCTAAGAGGATAATTTTCAAGGAAGAAAATTCAAACTGACTAGTAATTTGGCTAACTTTATTAGATGTTATTCCTGGAAAAAAAAAATATATATATAGGTTCGATTCCCAGCAAGGGTATGGCTAGCTGATGAGAGCTAAATAGCTTGAAATAGATCTATACTAGTCTCCCTTTATTTATTTATCAGCACAAATATAACATATATATATGTATATGTGTGCATGCATATATATATATATATATATATATATATATATATATATATATATATATATATGCACACATATACATATATATATATATATATGCATACATATATATACATATATATACATATATACATATATACATATATACATATATACATATATACATATATACATATATACATCATATATATATATATATATATATATATATATATATATGCACACATATACATATATATATATATATATATGCACACATATACATATATATATATACATATACATATACATATACATATACATATACATATACATATACATATACATATACATATACATATACATATACATATACATATACATATATATATATATATATATATATATATATATATATATGCACACACACACACCTCCAATATAGAAAATCAGCCTGGGATCCCATAAATTCGTTTGCCTATCCTAGAGCTGCCTTTTTTCTTTTTTCAAGCAATGTTGTTCAAATATGGTTACTTTAAGATATGTGAACTTCAGCTCTCAGAAATTCCTAGCTAGCCAATTTTGGGACTTGAATTTTATACATCTTAAAGTTGCCAAGTTTGAGTACTGATTTTGAGGAATGATCTAGTAAATGGGAAGTTTCACACCATTATTAATTAATCATGGCCTGGTAACTTGATTAATTGAATTTGCAAAGGACACACTACTCTAAACAAACCACAAATATCTTGTGCAAGACCAGCAAAGTAAGGAACTAAAAAAATAATTACAGGGCAAGTATATTTACAATCTTATAGTTAGTCTAATAGTGCTTCTAATGTTACTTTGCCCATGTTTGCCTTTTTTGAATATCTACATTGCAGACAAATTGGTTTTCATTTTTCTCAAGCCAAAGTATCTCAATATAGCCAGTCTGCCATCTTTGGATATAACCACAATACAGGGGTGGGTGCCTGCCAGTTGTTCCACAAATCTACTGTGCCATTTAGAACCGGTTCCAGCTCCCTCCGCACCCATCTGCACCCCGCTTACCCTGCCCACTCCTCACTGATTGGCTGGCTCACCAATCACCCCGCCCACCTCTAAGAGTCCTATCTAAACCTTAAAGTCTTAAAGCTGTCAAGTTTGAACACCCCTGGGGTTTTTTTCTAAAAGGTTAGGGGTGCAAGGGTCTTGTAACTTGACAGCTTTAAGACTTGCGTGCTTCAAATGCCAGAGTTTTTGAGCCAACATTTTGGTTGGTAAACAAGAGTGTTGTTAAGTGAGTTTCACCACATTTTACAAGTTGGCCATGCCCACCCAGTCACATGACTACCAAGCCACTCCCACCCAGTCACATGGCAGGCAAGCCACTCCCACAAAGCAGGCCACATCTATAGAAGAGGTTCTAAAAAAATTGAAACCCAGCACTGCCACAATAACTCCCAAACTGTGAGGTGCCCTGGTTACTAAATTTTTGTTATTTTCTTTCCTTTTTTTTTTTTTAATTTTATTTTTTTAAAATATATTTTATTCAATTTTCACATTCCATTTGCAATCATTTATATACAGGGTATTTACTATAAGAAAAGAAAAGAAAGAAAAAGGGAATAAAACGAACAAGTAAAAAGGAAACACAACTCATCATTCACAACCCCACCTAACCCTTTCATCCTCCATACACCCCATCTACCCCCTCCAACTTTCCTTTCTCCCTCTAACACTCCCCTCCTACTTCCCTTTCCCCTCAAACCTTCCTTCTCCCCTTACTCCCCGGACACCCTCCTTACATTCCCCTTACTCCTTCCTTACTCCTCCCTCTTCTTTCCCTCTACCTCCCTCCTTGGTGTATGCCTTTATTCGAGTGTTGTTTGATCTGATAAAAGTAAAATAAACCAAGGAAAAAAAAAAAAAAGGAAAAAAAAAAGAACCACCGTATATAAATACATTCTTGTTATTAAGACTATGTTAACACCCCCCCACCCCACCCCCCACAATCCCCATCCCTAATCCTCCCGACTTCCCAGGGCCCACACCTAGCACTACCTTCTGTCTAAAATATCTTGTATACATATGGATTAAAAAATAAAAGTAATATATCAAAAGAAAGAAAAAAGCAGAGAAAAAAAAAAGGAGAAAAGAAAAGAGAAAAGAGAAAAAAAGAAAAAAAAGAAACCACTCTTTGCGTTGATCTCAGCCCCCCATCTTTATCTATGCTTAAATAGTATAAATCATTCTATCTATATTTTATTCTCGTCTCTTACTTCTTTGCTATTTACCCCAACCTTCTGTAGATTCTCCCGTTCCTCTTCCTAAACCTCATGATCCCTTCCAATAAAATTTAAGCAACGTGGTTCATGCCATATATTCAAATATAACTTTACAGACAAGTAATCAAACTTTCCCTTCTAGTAAAATTTAAACAGCGTAAATGATCTTTCTTTACCCCCTTTTCAAACAGTAATTCAAAATAATCTAACCAAACTTCCCCTTCTTAGTAAAGTTAAGCAGCGTAGATCAGATATTACTTTACACAGGAATCAATTTCTATCTTAAGATAATTCCAACCGACTTCCTCTTCTAATAGGATTTAAATAACTTAGTTCATTCCACATGCATTTTACCCTCATCCCTCACTTGTCTGATATTTACCACTATCAAATTTATACTAGCATTTGTTTAAAATATAACTCAGAGCGATTTAAGTAGCATGGATCATTCCACATATTCAAATAATACTTTCAGCAAGAGTCAGTTAACCTTCTATTTTAAGGTAGTCCCTTCTAACAAAGTTTAAACAGCATAAATCATTCCGCATTCTTTTTACACTTATCTTAAGATAATCCCAAGCGGCTTTCTGTTCTAATAAGCTTTAAACAACGTAAATTTTACCCTCATCCCTTGCTTGTCTGATGTTTACCACAAATAACGTAGTTCATTCCACATGCATTTTACCCTCATCCCTTACTTGTCTGATATTTACCACTATCAAATTTATACTAGCATTTGTTTAAAATGTAACTCAGAGCGATTTCAACCAACTTTCCCTTCAAATAAAAGTTAAATAGCATGGATCATATTCAAATAATACTTTCAGCAAGAGTCAGTTAACCTTCTATTTTAAAATAGTCCCATCTAACAAAGTTTAAACAACATAAATCATTCCGCATTCTTTTTACATTTATCTTAAGATAATCCCAACCGGCTTTCTGTTCTAATAAGCTTTAAACAACGTAAATTTTACCCTCATCCCTTGCTTGCCTGATGTTTACCACTATCAAATTTATGCTAACGTTAATTTAAAATCTAGCTCAAAGTAGTTTCACCCAGCTTTCCCTTCTGATAAAAATTAGTTCGCTTTTTCTACCGGAGGTCTCAAACCCCCATTCAGTCCACAACTTTAGCAAGCATTTTGAAGTGTCTAAATTCTCGATCTCCGTTTTTCTGCTTCTCCGAGGGAGGAGGGGCTACCCCCTCCATCTTGCAGCCACATGGCCAGCCGCTTGCCTTCTCCTTCCGCTTGTCTCTCCTCTCTTCCAAGCGCGTCAGGAAGTCCCGCCTTCAGAATCCTACAATAGAAATCTTGAGCCTCCGAAACAGAGTTAAGACGAAATCTTTGATTCTCAAATGTAACCGTGATACCGGCAGGGGCCTCCCATCTGTATCGAATCTGTTGACTCCTAAGCTCCTTAGTTAAAAAGGTGTAGTCCCTTCTTGCCTTCAGCATCTGAAAAGGAATATCTTTGAAAACAATCAGGTCCTGGCCGTCAACTCGGAAACTGTTATTATGAAACTTTTGCACAATCGCATTTCTAGATTCTTTTGTAGAGAAATGTATAATTATGTCCCTCGGGAGCTGTCGCTGTTCCGCTATCAATGAGTTCTGGCGATAGATTTTCCGAATCTGCCAATCAAAGTTAAGTCCCGGGCTTCCCAGCGCATGGCTGAAGGCTTCAGCAAAGGTCTGTTTCAAATTCTCTTGCTCCTTTTCATGGAATCCTCTGACTCTTATTGCAAATGCCTTCCTATTAAAATTTATCATCATAAGCTGTTCTTCGTTATCTCTAATTTTTTGTTGTAAAATTTGAATATTGGTAGTCAAATTAAAATTAGCCTTCTCCAGACTTTCCAATTTGTTCTCTATTTCAGCAGAGTAATCTGACAGGGCAGACACGGCTGCAAACGTATTCGCCTTCATTTGATTAACTTTAGATTTTAGATCATCATAAAGTTCCAATACAAATTCCTTAATTTCTTGCTTAAAGGCATTAAACATTTTAAAGAGATATTCCTGTGTTAAAAATTCTCCAGTAGAGGGCGTAGGAGACAAAGGCTGTGTTTCCAGAAAAAATTCTTTAAATTCTTTAGACACATTTGTAGCAAGACGCTTCTTTGATCTGGGTGCCATAATAAATAAACAAGTAAGCAGCGCTTCTCTCCCCTCTATTTCCAAAGAAGAAGAGTTTATTTTGTTAAGGAGCGGTCTGCAGGAAGATAAACCCGGCTAAGTACATCCAGTAATCATCCACGGAGAGAAATCGCCATTTTGAGGTCTATTTAGACAAAGAAGTCTCTAAGACGAATGGTGCTGGTATTTAAGATAGTAATAAAAGCATAAATCTCACAGGGGTGGTACCCTCCCGTATCAATTCTAGCTTGAAAAAACTTTGTTTTGTCCTGGGGGGGGCTAGCCTGTCTGGGGCTGCCAAAAAAAAAAGGCAGCTGAGAAGAAATGGCTGGAGATAAAAGCTCCGCTTCGGCTGGATCTAATCTCTTTCCACAGCCAAAAAAAGAAAAAGGCTGTGGCTTACGAATAGACCCTAGCCTACAGAGCTATCCTCCCTGCCCCTTTCTTAGCCAAAAAGGGGTGCTATCTATGATCTTATTTAGATATACAAACCAGATCTCTGAGGAGCTCGGTGGAGCCCTCCTCGGCAACAGGCCACGCCCCCAGGAAGCCCCCATTTTTGTTATTTTCATTACAAGTTGTATATTTCAAGTTTTGTCTCTCTGTCCTTTTTCCCTTGATCATGAAAATAATGTTTGCATTCCTGCCTGCATTGTTGAGAAGAAAAATGCTTATTTTTATTTTACAGGTTATTTCAATGCTTTATTAATAACACAGTTTTCTGGACAACTCCTAAGTTATATTAAGAAAAGGAAATAAAGTACAATAAAGTACCAAGCAGTACAAGACAATCAAGTCCAAAAAAGAATAGAGGCAAAGGAAAGAGAGAATACTTATAAAAGTCAACTTCCTTTTCAACAGCCGTTTCTGTCCAGAAGCAGCATAAATGTGCAATTTGTTTTTTGAGGGAAAAAGAACTTTAAAAACTTACCTCATTTTTTACAATTGAAAACACTGCTTGGGTTGTGTATGAATTCTCTTCTATTCCATGTGGTATCTCACATTTGAGAAAAATGCATCTTTAGAATTTCAGGTCCAAGAATCAGTTGGGTAGTTTTTTGATCCTTATTCACAATTTTGCTGTCAAATAAATTCAGTGTTTAATCAATGATGTGAATTCTTAAGGAAGAATGCAATGGGTTCTTATTAAAATTGGATATAATGTAAAACTAAAGTCTCTCTCTGTCTTCCTTATAGCTGTTCGATTTGGCCGAATTCCTAAACGAGAAAAGCAGAGGATGATAATTGAAATGCAAAGTGCGATGAAAACCATGATGAATACGCAGTTCAGTGATCACTTGCCCAGTGAAACATTAAAAGATAGTCAGGAAGCATTGCTCTTAGTGCCTCAGGAACAGCTGAACTCCAAACTAAAGCAAGAAGAAGTAACTGCCAAAAGGCCCTCTTCTTCTCCCCTTCCTCCTCCACTATGTCCTGCTTTACCTCTGCCCTCTGACATTGCCAAGGAAGAAGTGATTGGCATGGTGACTAGTGCCCACAAAGATACGTTTATGTACAATCAGGAACAACCAGAAGATCGTACCACTGTTTTGCAGCCTCCAAATGGGGAAAAAAATCTTAAATACCTGGATCAATACAATTCTGGTGGTGAAGCTGATCATGGTAGCATAAGCATTGTGCTTCAAAATGGGAATGTTAAACATTTCAATGGACAGTATAAAGGGCAAAACAATATGCACCATCCAAGTGGGTATAATCTTTGCTTCCATTCTAAGAACTTCACCAATGGCTTTACCACAAAAGGGTATAATAAAATGCTCAAAAATGGCTTTTCTTCCATTGAATCTCTGAATGCGTATTCCTGCAGCACTGGAGGCAGAATGCATCTGGTATTACAACTATTAAATACTTAAGTTGTCATAAGCTTAAATTAATCACATAGTCCTGGTAACAATAATGCAGTAGAGTATACCCTTAATCCTCTAGATATGACAATTCACTTAGCAACTGTTTGAAGTTACAACATCTCCCACAATCATTTGCCTTTATGACTGACCACAGGTACACTGCAGTACCGACCCCCTCCACTCTTCCCATCAGACCTTGGGTCTACTTCCCACCCAACATCTGCCACTGATTGCACCACTCCCCTCCTTGGTGTCCTTAAACCACTTGGCTTTACCATAGAAGCAGACATTATTTTCTCAGCAGCTATAATAAAACAGTCACCTAAGCACCCCTGCCAGTGGCTTCCCTCCCACAGTTGTCTTTCCCTACTGTGGCAGCAGTTGCCATAGACTTTGCCTTGCCTCCTAACTATTTAGCCTCCTGCCTGCACCACTCAGCACCAGGTCCTACCTATCTGCAGTAGCCAAGAATTTCACCCTACTATCCAAAGGACTACCAGTTCAAAAGAAAGATAACAATCTGCCAGAGTTTATATAGAGTGGGAAGAACTTTAAGGAAAGAAACACAGAAGATACATTCGCATACCCAAACGTCAAATATTCCTTCACATGTTTGTGTGTGTGTGTGTGTGTGTGTGTGTGTGTGTGTCTGCTGCCCCCTAAAGAAGCTTTGATACTGTCCTTCCATTGTTTAAAGAAGGAGACAAGAGTTCCAAAGAGAAAGGCAAGGAAAGCTCTAAATGCCTGGGAGACTCCAAGGATGAGAAGAAGGTGGCTGCTTCTGAACATCTGGAAAACTTCAACCCAGCCCCATATCAACTGACCTTTGCTATTTTCTTTTTCTCACAAGGTCATCCAGCCTGACCCTTTAAGAAGAGGAAGACAGAGAAAATGGCTAAAACCAGCCCTCGGCTCTAATGTCTTAAAATGCCTCCTTCCCCATGCTCCTGGACAGTATTGAGGCATTGCTGCTGGCTTCAGAAAGAATAAAAGAACTACACTCACTTTTCTAAAACTTTTCTGAATGTGGCTCCTAAGGCTGATAGTTATAAGATGCTTCAGATTGACTTTCCTGGAATAAAACCATCAAGCACAATTTACAATTCTTAGAGGACATTGGCTTCAATGGAAGAAGCCATTTCCATTGAAATAAAGCAACCATGCCAAAAGAGGAGTGTGGAAAAGAAAAAGAAAAATGATAAACCTTTGTTCTTCGAATCAGGGCTTTGAGAAGCCCTGGTTGCAGAGCCTTAAAAAGAGAAGGCAGTGCTCTCTTTCCCTCTCTCTCTCCCTCTCTCTCTGATGCCAGCTCCAGTGGTTATTATGTGAACCCCATAATCGTTAAGCAAATCCATTTTAGCCAATCCATTTTTTGCTGGAAACTGGAAATTTCCATTTCCAGCAAAAAGAAAAACTGGTGACTGGGATGCTGCAAACACCCATAAGTGCAGGCCAGTTGCTAGATGTCCAAAACGTGATCATGTACTGGAGGGACTCGTATTGTTGGAATTTCAATCGTTTTTCTGGATTCATTGTAAATCCAAACAGTTGCTAAGTGATCAATTGTAGTTTGAGGACTCCCTGTAGTTGGAATATTAACATAGTTGAAGAAAATTTCCACCTGGGAAGTCACTTTAAGGTGAACAAATTCCTTCCCTCATATGTTTTTAAAACAAATGCTGGTATGAATTCAATTGGAAGTGGGGGGGGGGCACAAATATTAACTAATTACTAATTGTAGTGTGACTTTCTGTGTAAATGTGCATCAGTTAAACAAACCAAGTGAATAGTGATCATTCCCATAGCATTTTCACTTGAAGCTGAAAGTACATTCTCTGTGATTCTTTCACACTGTGCTATATTTTATAAATAGCATAGAAATTATGAGGATAAATGTGCATATAAGCAATTCAAACATTTTAGGACTTAACAGTTTTTTAAAACCTTAAAGTGAAGTGAAAAAAAAATTAAGATTACACTAATGCACTTACAGTCAAGATCATTTTTTTTCTGGATAGTCAGTGTAATTGCCTACCAATTGCACTAGATGGGAATAAAATTATCACAGCCATTCCAAAATTGTAATGCAAAGATGCTCTGCGAATGTACTATTAAGTTTGCAAGTATAAAATATTGTGGGAAATAGAGTTTATGCTCATGCTCAGGTTTCTTTTATGAAAGGTTTCATTATGTTCTTGATAAGAAGTAATCCTTAATTTTAATTAGATTCTAATATTTTTGGAACATACTCTTTAGCATTTTTAATTAGGAACTATTTTAATTATGAATAATTGTATTATATTTGAAGACTGCCAATTTCATGGTTTTTGAAAAGAATAAGGGTTTAGAGTAGCATTTTGATTCCATATGTATGTAAATATCCAGGTTTGCCCAATGAACAAGACTCCTTTTGTGGATCCAAATAAGTCTGGTCAGGAAGTCTGGGAAGAATTTTCCATGAGCTTTACCCCCGCAGTAAAGGAAGTAGTGGAATTTGCCAAGCGTGTTCCTGGTTTCCGAGATCTTTCCCAACATGACCAAGTAAACCTTCTGAAGGCTGGAACCTTTGAGGTGAATATTTCCTTTTTATTTATTTTTCTTTCTATCTATTAAAATTGATAAAATGACTGCAGTTATTTTGATACATTTGGCATGTAACTTTTGTAGTTGTTGGAGAAATGTAGCAAAAATTGCCTTTATGTAATTATAGATTGTATAGTTTATTTGGAAATTTCATCCTGTCTTCTCACTTATTTTGAAAAGCAGGGTCCTCAGTTTTGCACTCACCTTTTTTGCTATATCCAAATTGGTATCTCTGTGTTCATCTGCCAAGTCATTTTCCCTAACTATTGGTATCTATTGTGTAAAGCAGGAATGGCCTTTCTATGACTTATGGACTTCAACTCCCAGAATTCCTGAACCAGCCATGCTGGGTCGTGCTGGCTCAGGATTTCTGGGAGTTGTAGTCCACAAGTCATGAAGGGGAATAGTTCCCCACCTCTGGCCTAAAGGGACACCATACCTCCGTCCACAATTGAAATCCAATGCTTTCTTACTATATTCAGTCTTGTCTTTTGGAAAGAGCCATAGTGAACATGAGAAAACTTGTATTTAAGAAATGCCAATTATCCTCTTGTCTTGCCTCATCTTTCCTTCTCAGTGGGAAGATATTACTTTGACCTCTGTTGCTTAAAAAAGTTTTAAATATTGGTGCTAAGTAACATTCTCCATCTCCTTAAAGGCTGTATGCAGTGGAGGTCAGTCTGCTTACACCAATGCTTTTGACTGCCCCCTGTGGAATGCCTCTTACTTCAACAGTATTAAAATAATTTTTTAGAAAATCTTGAATTTTAATTTAAAACCATTTTATATCAGAATAAGAGTCACATTTTGTGAGATGGACAGCCATATAAATTTGATAAATAAATAAAATGCCAATAAAAATATCATAGCCAAGTGAGAATATCTCCATATCTCCAAATGCTAACTATTTTTTTTGCATATAACCTCTCCTGTTTCTAAACTATATAAATAGTTGCTGATTTTTTTAAATCCTGTGATTAATAATATCTTTAGTAAATTGTAAGAAAGCATTTTTAAACAAACAAATGAAAGATGTAAATTATATAGGATAGTAATCATTTTGTGTGAGGACTACTTTAGAATTAAATATTCAGGATATACCTCACTATTTCATTGCTTTTAGGCTCAGAGAACACATTTTTGAGCAGGATAATGGTTGGATGAAAGAGATTGAAGATCTGGGAAGTAAAATTCCCTTTAATTTCAAGACAAGTCACCAAGAATTGACCTTGGCTCAGAGAAGACTTATCTTCAATTTTATGAGCTGTCAAACTTTAAAGGTTCTATATGAATTGAGTATAGATTTACATGAGAGCTTTTCTCCCTAAATTTTCTTTTGACCAGGTATTAATGGTACGGTTTGCATCTCTATTTGATGCAAAAGATCGTACTGTCACTTTTCTTAGTGGAAAGAAGTACAGTTTGGATGATTTACGTACCATGGGAGCTGGTGATCTGCTGAACTCCATGTTTGAGTTTAGTGAGAAGCTAAATGCACTCAACCTTAGTGATGAAGAAATGAGTTTGTTTACAGCGGTGGTCCTTGTATCTGCTGGTAAGAAACTAAAATGAACCTTTATATATAGCAAAAAAAATGAAATATCTTTTGTCTTTTCAGAATATATGAAATCTGGTTTGGGGGTTGGACTCCCGTTCTCCCCTCTCCCCTGGGTTTCTTTATACTGTTTAACAAATAAGATTATATTTGAAATTTATCTTATAGTATTTTATCTCTTCTGGAGGTGCCTCACTAATGGTTCTGTTCCTCTTCCTTTTATATAGTTGGTTTGCATAAAAAGGAATGAGAACCAGATTTTTTTTCCAGCAGTAGCTACATATGAGACTGTTTTGGAGCTTAGCCAAAGACAACCATGCTGCCACTTTTTCAGTATTGATGCAATATTTCCTACTTTATTGGGAATGTATTGTTATTTTTCAGCTGTTTTTACATATGAAAGATTTGGAGGGAGGGATTTTTTACAGTTCACTTTTAGTTCAATATTCTTTCTCTTGTGAACTTCAAAAGAGAATATGCTATTGAATTTTAAAATAAAATATCTCTCTCTGTGTGTGTCTCTGTGTGTGTGTACAATGTTGCATGTTCTGATCCATATTGGAATAGGAATATTACACTAGAAAATATAATTTTGAATTGTCATGCAGCCTGATCTATGATAATCAATTTTAATTACTGCAGTGCAACAACAAGTAAAATAAATAATGTCCTGGGTAGATGCAAAAATATTTTTTCTCAGTCCACTTATCATGAATTCTTTATCATGCAAACAAACATAATTTTTCATTGTGGAATAAATAATAATATAGGAGGGAGGGGACAGTCAAACATGTGCTCTCTTACTCTTCCAGGTGGCAAGGAAGAGTATTCTGAAGTCCCACTCACTCAAATAAACACTCTAGAAAATCCTAATTTGTTAATACTCTGTTCATCTTACATTCCTGATTATGTTAGGATCCTTGCCTCGTATCCCAAACATTCCTCTTAACTGTACACTGTAGCTAGTCAAAATTGTTCTTTTCCTCAATACAATATTATTAGAACCTGTTTGTTACTTTACTGTGACTATGATCTCTGAGATGTTGTAATATGTGTGTACTTGTAACTCTGCTCAAAATGAGAAGTAAAGATTCCTCTATATATGCAAGCTATTGTATCGCAAGTTAGGTTCTCATGATATATGCAGAATGCATTTGCCTACCTCAAGGTGCTCCTCCATCCTTCATTATAAATTAAGGACATAGCTTGTCAAATTGATACTTACTTAAAATGAGCATGTTAATTATATTGGCCTTGACCTATAGTGGTTATGATTTACCTCGTTTGAATATCATTTACTAATTTAAACACTTTGATGAATACCTGGGTACTTTGCAGAACTTTATGTAGTGTGTTTAACAATATAAGTTGCAAACCAATAACTGTCTCCATCCCATTGTTTATCTTTCATTTAGAACGATCAGGAATAGAGAATGTTAATTCTGTGGAAGCATTGCAAGAAACATTGATCCGGGCACTCAGGACTTTGATCACAAAAAATCATCCAAATGAAGCCTCTATATTTACAAAACTACTTTTGAAACTGCCTGACCTGCGTTCCTTAAATAACATGCACTCTGAAGAACTTCTAGCCTTTAAAGTTCATCCATAGGCTTTTACCTCCTACTTATATACTTGATTTACCTAAAATTAATTGTTTTTTTTTTTGTGCTAAAATGTTTGTTTATATTTGGACATGCTTCTGTGAAGGATTTGTATAATAGTGAAATGATCTCTTACCATGTAGTAAATGCTTCAGGTTGATCCTTATTTCACCACTGATGAAATGGCCACAGATTTCTTCTTCATTATCCAAAAGAGTCCCTCTTGCACAAAAGGGAATGAAGAAATTACATTAAATATTATAGATGCTGACTTCTAAGAATACCCAGTGGCTACAAATGGAAAGCAGCACTTTGAATAAATGAAGCAATATTACATTGGCCCAAGTCATCCTTAAGTAGAACCTTGCTATATGAGGTAGTTTTTAAAAACTGTTTTTGATTACACTATGAATAGTTTATAAAAGAATCAGTGTATATTAATTTATTCACTTCAGTATAAAACTATACATTCATCCATGTACATGTTGATGTGTGCATATGCACACACATAAGCATAAATATGAACAGATGGATGTATTATTACTTTATAAATTTCATGTACGTACATAATTATATAAGTATGTGAATATAAACAAACTTCATAATATTTTCAACTATGAAGAATTTAAAGAAGGATTATCCATATGAATGCATTTGGTTCTGTACAGTTGAAATAAGTATATTAAAAGTGTAGAGAGTCCCAAATTAGTATGTTAATATGCTGAATTTGTTAATTTTCAACATTTAAAACAATATAAGTAAAGAGATAAATAGATCAAATTTAAACATTATTGAGAACATAGGGATTTTTCCTAAAATATATTTGCCTTTAATTGTATGCATCTATAGTAGTAGGCATTTAAAGTTGGTGATCAGCCTTGCTAGTTTTTTCTGTAAAGTTTCCATGGAGAATCATGAAAAGTGTCAAGAAAACTGTTATACCTTCATTGCATATTGGGTATTCTGTGAATCATTTATGCTACATATTATATGCAAAGTTGAATGCTACATAATCAGTCTTGTAACATGAATGGGACTTTTAAAGTCAATTTTCTTATATCTCCAAAGTTTTTTTCAAAACTGATCTAGGTTATCTGATGTCTGTGAAGTTCTGTTAATTTCATGATTTTTAAAATGCCAGTGACAAATTCCTAAGGCAAGGATTTGTTGTATTTTCTGTTGCATTTTTCAAATTAATTGCTTCATGCTGTTCACAGCATGAAAATATTTTAGTTGGAGATTTTCCAAAATATGACTTTTGAAAATACATTGATATTTCATATAGTTATTTAGTACTTAACATATTTCAAACTTTCCATAACTTTATGTGAAAAACTATAATATTATAGTTGATACATAATTTTTTAGACTAATGCACCACTAAGTGTAAAAAATATTTGTTTGCAAGCTTATTATATAGCATTATTGTTTCATTTAAATTAATTTCTGTGACCTTGTTAGACATCAAACTCCTATTTTTAAAAAAATCCAAGCAACTATTGGGATGTAGTTTTACTGTAATAATTGGTTCACATGAAAAAAAAGCACAACTGCAAGTTATAGGTTTTTTTTGGGGGGGGTACTTATTTTTGAAAATAGTTACTAAATATCAAAAATCCAAAGATAAGTTAGTGATTTCCCATCAATTTTTTTAAAAAAAAATAGAAGCAAATTACTAGATTTCTCACATGCAATATTTTTCTCTGGAAGGAAAGTGTTGATTGAACTTTTGTGAACAATTGCTTATGTTTCAAAAAATCAATTCGCCAAATACATATGTAGGTTCGAAAAATACCTTATAAAATAAACTTGTACAATTTCAAATTAAGTTTGATCTTATTCACTGAAGAAAAAATCTTTCTGTTTCTCTAGAAATAAGATTGAGTCCCCTTCGGGGGGAAAGGGCAGCATATAAATAAAATAAACATTCAACATTCAAAATGTAGATTGAAATTCACCTTCTGTCTGAAGTCAGGAACTTTAAGCGCAGTACTTATATTATGCTATAAAATTAAAACTGTGACCTCCACTCTTCCTTTGTCTTGACAGTATAATATGAACTCTTCCTTTGTCTTGACAGTATAATATGAACAACTCTCTGGAGACTCCCAATCATGGTCATGGGTGTCCCAAAGATGCTTTTTCAAAAAAGGAACTGGATTTTCTTGCCTTTTCTCCCCCTGAAAATATCCAAGAAGCTGAAGAACTAAAGAAGCTTCTTGGATGAGAAGTGAAAATTTACAAGAAAAAAAAGGAAGTCGTCTTTTGTAAAAGCACCTTTGGGACAATGGGAACAGATTTGCAGTGGCTTTTATCAATATCCATACAATAATAAAAATGAACATGGTGATAAGCCATTGCATAATTGCCCCTGACTTTTGCCAAATACTATGTGCAGATGGAGGAACAGTCCTTATATCAAATGTGACCTAAGGTTTAAGCTTTTGAATTTCAGCTAAAGAAGCTGCGAAATGTGAATTCTGCTTTACTGTGGTCATGGGTTATATGCTACTTAAAATACTAAGAAATACATCCAACTTTTGAATATTGTTGATGGGCATTGCTGAGGGAATACAAAAATGTACTGTATGAGATGATGTGATTTTTAATGGCTTTACTTGTTTAAAAATATTAAATATGGGCATTATGATGCAAAGCAGTTTTCTTATGATTGTGTGTCCTCATTTTCAAAATTAAAACTGAAACCTGAAGAAGGGAGATCCCATCACTTGGGCCAATGTCTTGTGAGTTTTTATTATTGAGAACATTTATTTATTTAATATGCATCTACAGTATAATGCTTCCCTTATGGTTCCTTCCTAAAGCATTTTACATTAAAGCAATATAAATATTAATTATAGGAGAGACATTAAAAACATATTAAGATAGGAAAGGCCAGAGCAAACAGCACTTCAACAGGTTTTATTCTCCAGTGTTGATATCCTATCTCAAATCTTTAATTTCTTTTGCAAATTAAAAACAGTTTGTGGCTATCTGTACTGCAGGGTTTGAAAAGTATTCCGAAAAGTGGAATCACAACTCAGGTTTAATACTTGAAACATATGACAGAACACTGGAAAAAGCATTCTAAAGTACAATATTGAAATCACCAGAATAAAGTACATGAAAGTTAGCTGCTGCATATGCAGGTTTCCAAAGTACAGTGGAGCATCATGATTTTTTTTTTGGGGGGGGGGGGGGGAGAGAATGCTGGCAAGTTTTGTACCCAATGCTTCCAGTTAAATATTTGAATCAGACATAATGCCTCAAGTACTTCATTGCAGCTTTTGCATGTTGATAACATTGGTTTGTTATGAATTCTACTGCAATAAAGCCAGTGATTGTGCGGTTTTCTAAAATTCCTGGTAATAAGAGGTTTTGTAAACACTTATTGAATAAGGAAAATTATGGTTACTACTTTGTATGTCCTGGAGGCCTTATCACAGTTAGAAGTAATTGATTTAAAACTTTCTGTTCAATCATGTCCAATTTTCAGATGATGCTTTGAGTCACTCAGATTTCTTGGAAAGTTTTTTCAGAAATGTTTTATCATTGCCAGATTCATAGGACAGAGAAAAAGCAACTGACCCAAGATCACTCAGCTAGTTTTGTGAACAAGATGAGACTAGAACTCGTGGTCTCCTAGTTTCTAGATGATGCCTTAACCACTGCACCAAATAAGCTCTTTAAAACAGTTACTTCCATTCATTCCCCTCTATGTTATTTAATTATCCTGTGTTAATTTGGTTGATTAAAAAGATACCACCCAACCCAACCCCATTTTTACTTTCTCTAAATTCAGTGCACAGTTAAAAAAAATTCACAGCCATCCAATACATTTTTAATATTATTCAAAATTACTAATGAATTCCTATTCCATTGCCAGGCATACCACTTCTAATAATTCAATAATTACTAATTTAATCATTAGTAATTTTACATTTTAGTAACTACTCACAAGGGAGAAGACATTTTCTATAGTTATTCTTTATTTTATCAAGGATTATTAAGAGTCATGTGCTGAAATGGTGTCATCTTTTTTCCCTTTTATATAAAAATGATCAGTCCAGCTGCAATGATCAGTAGGTTTTTCTTAAATTTAATGACAATTTCAATGCACTCATATGCAAACATATCTGATGATTCAGTCCTTATTACCTTGATTAAAAATGAATACTAAAAAGATGAACCACAAACACACATCATTGCCCCTGTATCCTCCAAATAAGCCATGAATCATTCAGAAGAATTATATTAACCTCTTTTTGCTCTCACAGCTGCTGGAAACAATCTGTACTAATGGGAGACACAGGAATGAGCAGGAGGCCATTTGAAATATAAATTCTCCCCATACCACATTATCAGTGGCACAGTTGGTGAAGGTTTAAAAGACCTTGGCAGTTGTTGCTGATATCTGTTCTAGGCTTGAAATTGCAGAGAAGAAGATAGAAATAACAATGGCACTTAAACTTAAATACATCTTCATAATGCTTTAAAGCTCTCTCTAAGTGGTTTACAAAATCAGCATGTTACCCCCAACAATCTGGGTCCTCATTTTACTGACCTTGGAAGGATGGAAGGCTGAGTCAATCTTGAGTCCATCAGAATTGAACTCCTGTTGTGGGCAGAGTTAGCCAGCAATGACTGCATTCTAATCACTGCATCACCATGGCTCTATCTATAAATCAAGTATGTGTCCTCTTACATTCCAATTCCTCTTGTTGTGATTACATGAATAGAAAATGTGAAGAAGAATTGGCCATAACTTTTTAATCTTATAAGAATTTTCCATCAAGGATATTAACAATAAAAGCACTGTATATACACCTCATTAAAAAAAGGAGCCTTTTCCAATGGTATTGGAAATAACATTGTTGTTTCTATTGTCATTTGCCCAAATTTGTTCACTGCAAGATAAAATTATTTTAATTGAAGGTTATGAACCATAATCTACCCAGCAAGTTGATAGATAGCTGTTTTTCAATTTCCCAGTCCAAGGAGAGAGTAACTTTCCCAAAGTCAACCAGTTAGCAGGATTATATAAACTTCACTTCTGGATCCATTTTTGTTCCTGGATGGCAGTTATGGTCTGGAAGATTTAAGCACAATACCTGATCTTCCTCCTCTTCCTCACTAGCTACCTTGCTTCATCAGTGCTCCCACAATCTTTTCATTGCTCTCCTGCATACTGTTGAATTTTTCTTTCCCCGCCCAATCACTTTTCCACCACTACCTCCTCCTTTCCCCATATTCTCTTCATGGCAAATCCTCTTCCTTCATTCCTACAGCCATATTATCACCATCGCAACCTTACAGGTCTACCTTATTTGGGCTGCAGAAATCAGATTATCATTAAATGGAATCAACCTCTATCAGATTGACATGTAATCTGATAGTTTTCTTCAGTTATTTCAGAGTCACTTTAACCTCATTGCATTATAATATGAGGCTTGTTTTTAATTAAAGTCATTAAATGAAAAGTTTCAGACAAGATATATCTGAAACTCTGTTGTATATAGTTATGACAAAGTTCTGAAGTTCAGCCTTTCCAATCATTTTATATTTGATATTTCATCTAAATGTCCATATTTCTTTTCAATGACATGGAATTTCTATGCCTTTTATTGTTATATCTTCAACTATTTGCCTCTTATCTATTTGTTCTTTTTCTTTTCTTTTCTTTTTAACCAAAGACTTTCCGTATTTAAAAGTATTTACTACTTGTAAATACAGATAGATGAAAGATGTTTTATGCATCAAATACTCAGCTGTAACTATTAATTCTAAACAATGTGTTTCCTTTTCTCTTTTTCAATTGGGATATATCTTTCTCTCCTTCTTTCATATTTCATAAAACTTAATTTCCCGCTTCTTAGGCACTGACTACAACATTTTTGTGGAATGTCACCCCTTGCTGATTGATTGTGGTAGCTGTTAAGAAAATTGTTAACAAAGAAGAGTGATTGCTTGCGTTTCATTTAAGATGGTTCACAGAAGGACTTCATAGAATCATAGATCAATTCTATAACTTTTCCCTTCCCCTGAAGCACAAGCTATCTTTTGTTTATTTGCAGATACTGCAATCAATCAGCAGGGGGTGATATAATGCAAAGAATATAATTGTCATAATTCATGCAGAGATTGTTCTGCTGCCCTGTGAGTTCTGTGGTATAGTTGGTGCAAGGACCTATTCCTCTGGCTCAGTACTCAAATGCACAGATGTGTTCTGTAGCTGCAGCAGTATGGAGGTTATTGTCAGCAAACTGATGTTGCCCTGTGTCAAAAGCTCATCCTTGGTGAGAATGACCATATCTTATTAGAATTCAACATAAAACAAACACAAGCAATAGAACATAATGATACCAGAGTCCTAGATTTTAAAAGAGTGTCCGTGATAACATCTGGGCAGGTGGACGGAGACACCTGCTGCCTCCACTTCCAGTTTGCCCAAACGAATGAACCAGCAGAATACCACCTCTGATTATAGTGGGGAATCTGGCAAGAAGTCAGAAACTATGATCATGTGAAATCGCCTTTAATGGCCTGCATGGTCCTTACTTAATGATGGCAAAGAGGGCTGCTGGAATTGCTGTTGCTTAGCAAAGCAGTAGAAAAGTGTAGTAGTTCACATGATTAGGACAATGGGTTGACAATCAGCAAACTTGCGTTGGAGACCTGAGCATTGCTGCATGGTGGGGTGAACTCCCATCATTCACTCCAGCTCCTGCCGATCTAGCAGTTAAAAATGTGTAATCACAAGTAAATATATAGGTACTACTTCAGTGGGCACATTTACAGAAACAGCCACTATGTGTCAACAATAATATTGCTTGTTTAAAAAAAACAACAATAACTTGAGTAGCTGGTATCTCTCTTTCCATGTAGGACTTCTAATCATTACTTTGTTAGCATGTGAAATTAAGATTATACAAATTATATTTTGTTAGCTCTAGTATTTGATATCGCTCTCCAGATTTACTGTTGCTCTCAATTCTTGGACACCTCCAAACTGGTAATAACAAGATGCTAATCTAAATTCATCTTGTCTTGTTCTTCTGTACCTATTTCCATTTTTCATGTCTTTGAAGTTATCATTGCAATGGTCCTTATCTCTCCTAACAACTCTCTGCATTGTTTTGATTATTTGAACTAGCAATGAAGAAATAATTGGATTAGAGAAAGTAATGTTGTTTCCTGTCTCATTTCTACTTCTTAGTCAATATAGTTGTTTTCCTCTCTACTGTTTATAACTTTAACTTCCCAGTCCCACCAAAATCTTTCTTGAATATTTTTTGAGGGCCATAAATCAAACTTTCTGAATTCTTCTTCTGTAATAGTAATTGGAGCTACTTGGATAGCTATCATATTAAAGGACTGATCACGATGTCTAATTAGTAATGTTTGATCATTGACTGCAATTTTCCCAAGTACTGTCTGTTCCTTCTTTGCTTTTTATGTTCTTAATAATAAATAGTATGATCTCCTGACAGTATTTAATTATAATTAATTTCAGGTCATTTTATACTTATGATGTCAATGTTGATGCATTTCACCTTTCACTATGTTGAGCTCTTCTATTTTCATGCTTTTATGTTCCAAATGACCAGTATAATTCTGTCTTTGCAACTTTGAATGTTTTTTTCCTACATGGCAACAATAGCAACTAAATGTCCCAAACCTTTTAATCTATTAAACACCATTAGTACTCTAAAAATATCTCAGCTTTTTCTCAGTAGCATATTAAGTACTATGAAAGCATCTTCTTCTGCAAACATCACATGCTGTTGGGGCAGGAGTACCTCAATTTACACATCTAACATACTTCACAGCAAAGTCCATTAGTTCATAATTAAAGGCCATTATTACTATAAGTACTGCATGTTATGCTGATGAAATAAATTAGCTTGCCAATGTGTTCTATAGGGAACCTGGATAGATTCAAATCCGGGATTTTCTCCCAACACTTGTATTAATCAGAAAAATGCCCCATCCTAAACTTAGGCAATGTTATATTTTTTTAAAGGCAATGACAATGCCTGATCACAAAAACAGACTGTAATATTGCATCTTTTGGAAAGTAGGAACCTATCACACATACCCATTAAGTCATGTAATTTAATTTAATCTGATTGTCTGTGATCATTAATTTATTTATTAAAAACCACATGCTGCCCATGTCACTTAGAAGCAACTCTGGGTGGCTTGCAATTAATAAAACTAAGATAAAACTTTAAAACAATAAATATTAACATTAAAATTGATTTAAAATGGACAAAGATGGGGAGGAAATAAGCAAAATATCTTACAACCATATTGATTATCACTACCACCTGGATCAGATGGTTCACAGAATTTTGCAAAGAATGTTTATCAAAAGATGTAAATAACATTTATCAAAAGATCAAAGAGATGGCCTATATCTTTTGCAAGTAGCTTTAAGAATAGTTTTGACATCTATTTCATTCTTTCTTCATTTGACAATTTTGAAATAGTGTACTTGAATGAAAAAGGGGTTTGAACTGGTGTCAAGCAAAGAAAAACTGTTAAATTTAAATTAAATTAAATTTAAATAAAAACAAAACTATCCAACACTTCCCAATTGCTACTGTTAAATTCTTATTATGGTTCTTTACATACCGTATATACTCGAGTATAGGCCGACTCGAATATAAGCCGAGGCACCTAATTTTACCACAAAAAACTGGAAAGTTATTGACTCGAGTATAAGCCTAGGGTGGGAAATGCAGCAGCTACCGGTAAATTTCAAAAATAAAAATAGATACCAATAATATTTTTGAATATTTATTTCAAAGAAAAACAGTAAACTAGCGGTGTATTCAATGAAATACTTCACTCACCTCATGATGCTGATGTCCCGCTGTGATGATGATGTCCCGTGCAGCCGCGGGAGCGATGTCCCGCCTCCTATGACACACGGCACAGTGATTCCTATCATTGGATCACTGTACCAGAGGAGGTGGGACATCGCTATGTGGCTGCTTGCCATAACAAGGAGGAGGTGGGACATCGTTGCAGAGCGGCAGGAGGGGGAGGAAGGGGAATCGTAAGACAGCCCTGCATTACATTAGAACGTGAGGAGGGGGGATGGTGCGGTGCGCGCTGCGCGGCAAACTGACACAGAGGGAGGGGAAACTCACAGGGGCACTGGGCCATTCACGAGTGTCACCCAGCGGCATGGCCCCGCCCCTTTTTCTCCTCCATTTCGGGCAAATTTTTCACTGACTCGAGTATAAGCCGAGGCGGCTTTTTTCAGCCCAAAAAGTGGGCTGAAAAACTAGGCTTATACTCGAGTATATACAGTAATCAGATTTTTTTAGACCATATCTGGTATTTTTATGTACTATTGAGTCCTTTCCAAGGGCCTGGAATAGGCAGATGTTGTTTGATGGTGTAAGAATGCAAGCTATTCAAAGTAAAGTTTTTTATTATTATTACTTCAGTGCCTTTAAGTACCAAACTGGTGTCTCCTGGTGATGATGACGACCTGGACTCTTGGTGACTGCATAGACAAGTCCTTGAAGTTTTCTTTATGGTTTCCTTGTTTCTAGCCTGATGGTATCACCACTTAATCAAACCAGTTCTCTGAAACTGAATTATTTTTAATAGAATTACATTTGTATTCCTTAGATTAAAAAAGAAGACATTGTACTGAATAGCCGACTCTTCTAAAAAATATTCATTATGGATCTACTTATAAAACAATTTTAGATATTTCAAACTTTTTACTTACTTGACTTTTCTAGAAAATTATTTAAGATGTTAGTCTGACACAGAAGTCAACATATGCCATAGTGAGCTTCAAGCAAAAGCGAAAAAGGACCTTTTATATAATATGGGCGATATCAGTATCAAGGTAATTAATCCAAGGAGAAGTTGCAAGAATAATAGGCAAGTTTGGGCTAGGTGAATGGAATGAAGCTGGTGATTGCTTAGTGCAATTTTTCCAGGAAAATCATCTCAGCATAATGAACACATGCAAGCAACACTTATACAAATAGACAGGACCAAATGGGTAACATCAAAATCAGACTTTATTTTACACCAACAACATTGGAAAGATTCAGTTGCATCTATTAAGATATTCTTCGCCCTGATTGTAGGCCAGACCATCAGTTATAGTCGTAAACTGAAGCTCAAACTGTGAAAAGTGAAAAAAGCTAATATTCCTGAAATTCGATTTGAATATCTCACTCATGTATGCCATAAAAGTGAACAATATGTTTCAGCCACCGAATTTGGAAGGGAAAAAAATGAAATGAACAGCGGCGAGAAATCCAAAGTAACTTCAAGTGGCTATCTGATCAATAAAGGGTGGCCAAAGCCAAGGTAATAAGGACAAAGTTATAAACATGTATGCATTTTTCTAATGTGAAGCCAGGAAAGAGAAAAATAGGCAATGAAAAGAGGAGTGTCAATATCTGGAAGAAGATAACAGGAAGGGACATACTAAGGTCATGTTTAATGTGGTAAAAATAATGGAATCCAGCTTTTCAGTACAGCAAGGAACTGTTAAAGACCAAAATGGGAAAGACTAAGTGACCAGCATAAGATCAAGAACAGAAAAAAATATATGGAAGAATATAGTAGTTTGACTTACCATCAAGATCACAATGATAACAGCTCAAATTAGTAAACAACCAAACATCTTGAAAGAAGAAGTAGAATGGGCTGTGGGGAAATTGTCAAACAGGTATTGATAGAATGCCTACAGAATTATTAAGACCAATGCCAGTTAACATTATCATTGCTCTGCGTTAAGAGATATGGACTACATATCAATGGCCTCAGGACTGGAAAAGATCTGTTTTTATCCCATTAGTAAAGAAAGGCTTGAACTGTTGCACAATTGCATTGAATCCTCATGCAAGCAAGATTCTATTAAAAAATATTAGAGGCTACCGAATGTTATTGATCAAGAGTTACCTGATCTACAGGCTGATTTAAAAAGGGGCGTGGCACTTAAGATCACATTGCTAATACTAGATGAATAATGGAAAAGGCACAGGATATCAAAAAAGATGTTTCTATGTGCTTTATCGATTATAAAAAAAGCTTTTGATTGTGAGGAAGAAATAAGCTTTGCACGAGCTTGGTATCCCACCCGATCAAACTCATCAGATTACTGTACACTGTACGTAGATCAGGAGGCAACAGTGAGAACACTTTATGGCGACACAACTTAGTTTTTGTTCAAGTTATATGCTGAAATGATCATGCAGAAATTGGATCTTGAACTTTCTGATGTTGCAATGAAAATTAGGAGAACAACCAGAAATAATTTATGTACGCAGATGATACAATACTATTGGCTGAAAATAAGAAAGACCTAGAAAAAATGATCTAGAAAATCAAGGATGAGAATGAAAAATTAGGCTGGAGTCTTAACATCAGGAAAACAAAGATAATGATGACAAATTGTAGATGGACACGAGATGTTTAATATCAACAAGATGAAAATTGAATTAGTTGAAGAATTTATTTTCCTTGGATCCATTCCTTGTTTGCAATGGCAGTTCTGCTCCTGAAATCAAACACAGGATAATCTTAGGCCATACTGCAATGGTTAATATGAATAAGATCTGGAAAAACAGAGTTATTGATATACCATGTTTCCCTGAAAATAGGACCAGGCTTATTTTCGGGAAAACACAATTTCAGGATGATCAGACCGGCTAGGTGGCCCACTTTCTGGCATGTGCACAAAAGGTGGTGAGCATGCGGGGATGAACAATTTCAGACAGCCCACTGACCCCTTGGTTTGCACACTCTGGGGCTGTGCAGCCTGCACAGCACAGGTGAGTTGATTACCTGTCCAAGCAGCAGATGGTGGCAGAGGTGTGGGGACATGCAATCCAGACGTGCTGCATAGGCTGCAGGAAAACTGAGAGACAGTAGGCTAGAGCAACCAGCTGGCCATGGGAGGCTCGTCTTCACATGGCAGCATCAGCAGTAGAGAGAGGCAGACATGCTGTGCAGGCCGCAGACAAGCAAAGAGACAGTGGGAGGGAGTGGGTGGGTAGCCATGGGAGGCTCATCTTCACATCTCTCAGCTTGTCTGCAGTCTGCATGGAGCATTGGGATCATCTGCCTTCCCCCCCCCCCATGCCTCTGCTGCCATGTGCTGCTGGGGCCACCACATCATATGTGTAGGTGTAGTCACCTGCCCCCTCTGGCCCACTGTCTCTTAGCTTTCCCACAGCCTATAGCCGTAGTTGCCTATAGATTACATGCATCCCCCCTGCTTCCATCTGCTGCTTAGACAGCTAATCAACTCACCTGTGCTGTGCAGGCTGCAGCTGCTGCCAAACGCCATTGGTGTCTGTGTGCTCATTGCCTTCTGTGCTTGCCACCCCCACCCCTTCACTAGGGCTTATTTTTGGGATATGGTTTATATTAGGTGCACATATAAAATTCAGGCCAGGGCTTATTTTGGGTGGTAGGTAAATACAAAAAGCATATTAGTTAGCTTTCTCTATAAGGATGTATAGATGTGAGAGTTGGATGATAAGAATGCTGATCAAAGAAGAATAGATATCTTTAAACTATAGTTCTGGCATAAATTTTTGTGTTTCCATGAACAGCAAGGGTAACTAACAGAGGGGTGTTAAATCACAAAAAACAAGACACATCACTAGAAGCCAAAACCATAGACTACATATGATTTACTTTAACCATGTCATGTGTGCAAATTTATTGGAGAAGTCAATGATGCTAGGAATGGTTAGTGGAACAACAAGAAGGGATAAGCAACTGGTTTGATAACATCAAATCTGATACAAAGTTGAACATCTACCAATTGAAAGGAGCTGTTCTCACATGATAGCATAGGGAGCACTTGCCTATAAAGTCACCAAGAGTCAGACACAATTGAATGGTTAAAACAAACAAACCTTCTGGCCAACTACTTAGCATCTTTAATATCAATATCTGCATATTGAGGCCAGCATTCTAGCATTTCCTGTTGTATCTTTCAAATCACCCTTCTCCAATCTGGATCCTCCCATGTATTTTTTTTCCCTTCCACCGCATGCATTAATTTCTGTCATATAAAATTATAGGAAAAAAATAATCTGTCCATGTTTACGTATTTTATTCTTGAACTCAGAATATGCCCTGTAGAAATCATGATTTAAACTTTTTGTTTTCATGTGTCAGCAAAGTTTCAATAGCAAACTTCAGCTCTAATTTCTGGGATGTAATGTTTCCATCAGAAATCGGCAGGCAAAATATGATATTGAAAAGGATTCCACTGAGAATTCTGCTGATTCAGCATTGATCCAGCTACCTCTCATTTATTTCATTCAGAAGCTTCCCCAATGAAATGCAGCATGGCTTACATACAAACTAGACTGTAATTCTTTCCTCCTAGGACTGCATCAGAGGTGAGTTCCTACTGGTTTGGACCAGTTCGGCTGAGTAAGTAGTAACTCGGCCGCCCACACATCCGAACCGGTTCTATTGTCGAGGGCGCTATCTTGATTTTTAGTTCTGCTCATGCGCAGAACAATCTCCATTGCAGAAATGTAATTTCCCCCTTTTCTAACATTCTGCATATGCACAAGCTTTTTAGGTGCAAATGGGCATGCGCGCGGAGCAAAAAAAATTTGCACACCGAACTGGCAGTAATGCTGGTAGCAACCCATCCCTGGACCACATGTTTTAATCAAGTCCTAATCACAGAATTGGATAGAATCTGCCTAGAAAACTTAGCACTCTTGATAAATCATAACAGTAGAATGACTGTAAGGAATTGGGCAGTTGAAATTTTGTTGAAGTTAAAGAGATCATCAGATTAGGTATTTTTGTGAGTGGACAACAGTTTTTTGCGGTTGACTTGCAATTGGCTAGGAGTCATGGGACTTATAGCTGTGGATATTGCCTATGTGGAGTCTGAATTTGACTCAGCCTTCTTTTAATCATGTTGGATTTTTTTCATTTTCTTTAGTTTTCTTTAAAGATTAAGAACCTTTGAATTGACAAGTTTTATTGAAATCACTGGGTAAGGCACCTTCAATCCTTTAAAAATCTCCCAAGAAGACTTATCTTTGTAGATTCCAATTCATTTAATGGAGCATCTTCTCTTCTGTCAAATACATCATTCTCTTCAGCAATTTTTAAAAAGGATTCAGATTAGAGAAAGGATCACCTGGAGTTCTACTTTCTGTTGCTATTCTGCTATTATTAAATATATAAAAGACTGGGCCTGATTAAAAGAGTGCTTCTCATTCCATATATATCTAATTTACATCACACACACACACACACACACACACACACACACACATATGCACACAAATATTCTTTGATACAAAGATATACAGAGATAAATTACTGATATTCCATTCCAAAAGACTTATCCTTTGCCCATGGAAGGCCTATCTATCTCACTGTTACTGCTTGCCTTTTGTTTCCTGCTTTAATATTTGCTGATGTTTAATAAATCAATATTTAGGTACACTTTGGGCTACTAGTCAGGTTGAATAGCATTTGTGTTTGCTCTGATCCATGAGGATTGACTGAGAATGTGTGAAAATAAGCCACAGTAATTTTCCAACATCTTCTTGCTCATTGGAGAACAGCATAGATAAAGAGACCTTTTATATCCTAAAAATCTTTATTTAGCTTGCATTCATTCTAGCACAGACATGGGTTTCTCCTGAAACGGGCGTACGAGTAGCGGAAATCGGCTGTATTTTTTTGTACCCATAGCAGCAGCAGCCTGACCATGCCCCTGTACTGGTACAGCCCCTGACCTCCCCTGCTTGCTCCCTCACCCATGCGGTAACCGCTCTCTCACTCTCTCGCCCCGCCCTTGCCCCACCTGCCTATCCTCCAACCGCTCACTGACTTGCTGGCTCGCTGATTGCCCCACCTCTATATATATACCACGGTCACCACGCAGCCCACTACCTTTACTGGCCTGGCTCGTGACTTGTTGACTTCCTGATCTTTGCTGAGTTCTTGATCCTCACCTGCCTGCCCTGATGTTTTACTGCTGCCTCCTTGCAGGACTGTCTAAATATAAGTAAGATTAGGGTGGCGACTTCGCATGTCGTGGATGGTAGGGGGCGGCAAGAACCACCGAGAGCGTCGGCGGCCTTTGTGGTCTATGAGAGGCTGGGAATGGTTGAAGACTTCCTTGCCACCAGTCCCCAGGCTCGCATAGACCGCTTGCTGAGGCCTGTCCTCTTGCCACTTTCCCGGGAAGGGCCTCAGGAGGCTTCCCCACTGAGAAACCCAATCTGCCGCTCCTAAAGGCTCAGCCCAGGTCTGCTGGGGCTTTTAGCTGCAGACTTTGTCCGCTGGGCAGCCTTTTTTTTTTTTTGATTTACAACAGTTCATTTAATGACCATACAATGGAACTGGAAAAGGGAATTATGACCGTTTTTCACACTTACAACCATTGTAGCATCCTCATGCTCACATGATCAAAATCCAGCTGCTTGGCAACTGACTCACATTTATGGTTGTAAATGTGTTTTTTATTTTCCATTTTCATTTCGTACAGTCACATATATACTGTGCATAACCGGGGCCATATAACATTAAACAATAAACACAGCCATTCCTTTTGTCAACAATACCCCCAAAAGTAGAAACCCAATGTACCTCTTCGACCCTCCATACACCCTTTCTTTCGCCCCCCTCCAACTTTCCATCTTCCCTCCAACATTCCCCTCTACCCTACTTCCCCTCCCCCTCTACCACTCCTCTCTCCCAGTACACTCCCTCCCTTCCTTCTCACCCTCTCTACCCCTCTTTCTTCTATCCCTCTACTCCTCCCTTCAGTGTATTTCTACTATCTATTAATATATCCAGCTTGTCCTCTTTTTACAGTGGAATTAAAGAGCAACAGTATACAAGTGCAGTCATGTTACTTTAAAATCTAACACATACTATATATCCCCCCTCCCCTCTAACACCCCACCTCCCTTCCCCCCCCGACTTCCCAGAGCCCGTACACGGTATAGGTTTTTAACAAATACAGTCTAAAATATATTAAAACAAAGGAAATAAAAAAAGAAGTTAATAACATCTTTGCATTAAACTCAGTTTCTTCCTGTTGCACTAACTTTAAGCAGTTTAGATTATTCCTAATCTTAAACATAGGCTATCTGTAATTTCTTAGTCCCGTATTTGTTTTGTATATAGTCAATCCATTTTTTCCAGTCTCGTTTATATCTCTCATTTGAATGGTCTTTAAGATATGCCGATATTTTAGCCATCTCGGCTAAGTTTGTAACTTTCAATGTCCATTCTTGAGTTGTAGGCAAGTCTTCCTTCTTCCAGTATTACGCCACCAACAGTCTTGCTGCCGTTATTAAGTGCAGAACCAAATTAGTCTCTACCGCTGTAAATTCAGTACATATACCTAGTAAAAATAACTGAGGAGTAAACTTTATCCTTCTTTTAAAAATATTTTGCATAATCCACCACATTTTTATCCAAAATGCCTTAACCTTTTGACAAGTCCACCATATATGAAAATATGTAGCATTGAGAGAACCACATCTCCAACATTTAGGCTGTACATTCGGGTACATAGAAGCCAGCTTTTTAGGATCTAAATGCCATCTATAAAACATCTTATAAAAATTTTCTCTCAGGTTTTGTGCTTGTGTGAATTTCACATTTCTTACCCATATTCTTTCCCATGTGTCCAACATTATTGGTTCTTCAATATTTTGAGCCCACTTTATCATACAATCTTTAACTAGTTCTGTTTCCGAATCCATCTGTATTAGTACATTATATATCCTCTTTATATGCATTAAACTTTGATCTCTTATTTGTTTAAACAAATTATCCTCAACTTGGATAAAACCAGTTTTTTGGTCTATTTTCCACCTGGCCTATAATTGGCCATATTGGAACCATGTTTGAACTACTTTCTCCTCTTTCAATACCTCTAAAGATTTTAGTTGTAGAACCCCCCTTTCCAAAGTGAGAAGTTGTCTGTAGGTGATTCTATCCTGTTTTTGTGCTATATTCATATTTTCAATTGCATGTCTAGGAATTGCCCACATGGGTAACTTGTCATTTAGTTTATATTGATATTTTTTCCAAACCCGCAGTAAAGCATTTCTTAAGATATGACTTTTAAAATTCTTATCCAATTTTTTGTTGAATAACAAGTAAGCATGCCAACCATATACCAGATCGTGTCCCTCGACATTCAGTATTCTATCATTGGTTAAATGGGTCCAATCACTAATTGCGGATAGCACCACTGCATCATAATATAATTTTAGGTTAGGTAATTTCAAGCCTCCTCTCTCGCGTACATCTTGCATTATTTTCATCTTTACCCTCGGCTTCTTTCCTGCCCATACAAATTTGTTGATACCCTTCTGCCATTCTAAAAGATTCGCATCTTTTTAAGTATAGGTAACATTTGAAAAAGAAATAATTTTTTTTGCCTTTTTGTGAGCATCGCAGCTCAGCCTCACCTTGCCAGCTCTCTTCTGAAGTTAGGAAGCAGTGCTCTGCCCCCAGGATGCTGCAGAAGCCTAGGCTGGGGTGCTTTGTGCAGGCTTGGCAGCAGCAAGATATCCAGCACCCATCCCTTCATGTGGTGGTCCCTTCAAGCAGGGCCCAAACTGGTCAAGGAGCAGGTGAGGGGGCCTCTAACTACCTTCCACCCCAGGGGGCTGCTGTGTCCCATTGCAGGTCCATGCAACCTCCTTGCTAGCCTGCCAACCTGGGGATGCTCCTGGCTCTGCTGGGTGGCCACTCCTTCGTGTCCCATTGCTGGCTGCAGTTGGCTTTCTCCTAGTGATCCCTCCTCTCTGGGGCAGCTCCATTGCTTTGGCCATGTCTGGGCAGGCCCTGGGTCAGTCATCAGTCTGTGTGCCACCACCATGTGATTGCTCTGGGGTGCAGTCTCCACCTGGATGTGGCCAGAGCGGCGGGGCTGCTCCAAAGGGTCTCTCTTGACCAGGAAGGATTGCCAGGAGAATGCCAACTGCAGCCAGCAATGGGACATGAAGGAGCAGCTATCTAGCAGAGCCGGGAGTATCCCCAGGTTGGAGGGGTGGCAGGGAGGTTGCGCAGAGAAGTTTTCACCAACTGGAAGAGATGTGTGTGTGAGAGAGGGGGGGGAGAGAAAAAGAAAGAGAAAGAATAAGAGAGAAAGAAAGAGAAAAAAGGAGCGAAAGGAGGGAGAAAGAATAAAGGGAGAGAGAGACAAAGATAGAAAGAGAAAGAAAGAAAAAAGAAAAAGGAAGGAAGGGAGAGAGAAAAGAGAGAGACAAAGATAGAAAGCAAAAGAGAGAAAGAGGAAAGAAGAAAGGGAGAGAGAAGGAGAGAGAGAAAAACAAAGATAAAAAGTGGAAGAGAAAGAAAGAGAAAGGAAGGAAGGGAGAAAAGAGAGAGAGAGAGTGTGTTACTTGACTGCCAAGCCACACCCACAAAATAGGCCACACCCACAGAATAGGTAGTAAAAAAAATTGAAACCCACCCCTCTTCTAGCAGCATGATTTCTAATCTATAATAGACATTGTAGCTGTAGTTTAGCCTCTCAATCATTTCAGTACCTGTTATTTACTCATCAGCTTAATAATCAACATACTGGGGTTCAATTTTTGTTCAGGGCTGCTTCTGTTATGTTTATATTAGAATTATTTTGCCCAGATTCCCAACAGTACTTATTTGCATACAAAGGTCATGTAAATTTGAATTGATGATCCTGAAATTCAAAAGCATTTGGCCTGTGTATAATTTATTAACATACACTTCTTTCAAGGTCAATTTGGACATGGTAAAGTATGAGTTCAATAACATATTTGAAAATAAATGTTGTAACATACCAGCCAACCAGGTCCAGAATCAGTAATGATAATAGTTGTAGATTAAAATGAATAACAAGATTCCAGATATTATTATCCATATGCTGTAATATTCAAATGCTGCATAATTTCCTACAATGATGCATTTGGATCAGCTGACAACCCATGATAAATTTACTTTTTGAACCATGGGTTGGAAATAAATCAATCCACTTACTTACTATTGATACAAGTATAAACAATTTCAATATTTTCACCTAATACATCATTAAAATCATCCTCATGTAATACTACCAATTCAGGATGTATTATGAGCCATGATGGCATAGTGGTTAGAGTGCAGTATGCAGGCTACTTCTGCTGACTGCAGCTTGGCAGTTTGAATCTCACCAGGCTCAAGGTTGACTTCCGAGGTGGGTAAAATGAGGACCCAGACTGTTGGGGGTGGGTGGGAAATATGCTGATTCTGTAAAACCACTTAGAGAGGGCTGTAAAGCACTGTAAAGTGATATATAAGCCTAAGTACTATTGCTATCACTAGCTATTCCAATAGATAAACCCAAACCCTGCTCTACTTGCCACTGATTTGCTTCCATAAATGCTTGTGAAAGCAGAAACGCTTCTACTGTTTCTGCTTACATTCAAAAGTATATGGAAGATGTCAGTGTTCTTGGGACTATTGTCATGAGAGCAAATGAGAAACCTTGGAAAAGGCCATGCAACATTGAAGGTGAGAAACATCATTTTTAAATCAGGCAATGTGGCAGCACTTAGAATAGCAAGAGCTGATTTGAGACGTGCTATAAAAACATCAAAGCAGGTATATAGTCAGAAAGAACAGAATTTCTTTCAAAATCCTATGAATCCGAGACACGTGATAAGGTATTTGGGTAGTTACTGACTATGAGGCAGCTTCCCTGACATGTAGGGGTGACACTGACTCTCTAAACAAGCTAAATATGTTCTTTGACAATTTAAGGACACAAACAACATTCCAGCAAGGAAGGCTATTCCCCTCCCTGGTGAAGCATGCAAACTAGCATTTGCATTTCAGATGAGGAGAGCACATCTTTCTCCTTCTGCCATGGCCACTTTTTACAGAGGCGTAATTGAGAGTGTTTTAACAAACTGCATTACTGTTTGGTTTCGTGGCAGCAATGCCTCAGATAGAAAGTCCATTCAGAGAGTGGCAACGACAGCCGAGAAGATTATAGGAAGCTTGTTTCTTGTTATTCAGGATACTGCTTATAAGTGCTATGTGCTTAGAGCTCAAAGCATCATTAGAGAGCCCTCCCCTATACACTTTATGGTCTGTTTATGTTGCTCCCCTCTGGGAGGAGATTTTGAAGTATTTCTAGCAGGACTACCAGATTCTGTAACAGCTTTGTTCCCTATGCCATTCATCTGGTAAACTCACAAGATTTGTTTTTCTTGCCATGTACATGCATACATACAAATGACTATATTGTTTCTCTGTGTCTTATATGTCAGTATATACATAATTTTATATTTATTTATTTATTTTGTCCTGTTTATGTGACGTATATTGGAGGTGGTGACCCTTTGAGAACTGTATGCAACAAAATTTCATTTTAATGTATGCCGATTAGTGTACATTCAAAGTGACAATAAAGTTATTCTACTCTATTCTGGAGTGCGGGATGCAACCATTAATTAACTGTAGCTACAGTTGCCCTCTGCAGATTACAAATCACACTCAATAGGTCATAACCATTGGATTTGTCTGAAGTCAGTCTAAAATTAAATGTAGCTTCTTGAAGTAGAGTGGGACTGCAATAAATACACCATAAACTAATCCAGTTTACCATATCATGTCATTTGGTCATGTTCCAAAAAGATAGCCTGCTGTCTCACAACAATGTAATTGAATTGATATTATCTCAGAAATAACTTCAGCCACTAGGAGTCAAAATATTTAGGACTGTTCCATTTTACCACTAGAGGTGTATGTTGTAGCATTAATTTTAAATAAGTTCAACTTGTTCAATTTTGGGGAGCAATAATTATTTAGAACATCTTCCTTGGGTGGCTTTTATTGTTTATAAAACTTTTAATTTCATTACAATGCAGAGTCTAAGTCTCTAAACCACCATCAGCTGGAGTAAGAGAATCGGTTCAACTCTAAAACATGTCCTAATACTACAGGAATGAGCCTGAATGTGTGAACAGTGTATGTTGTATTTCCTTTTCTACATGACTTTATTTTGGGAAGTAAAACATATAGGGCCACTATTGGACAGTAAGACTATTGGGTCTGCGCTGCACAATCTGGACAACCTGTAAATGGCAGCAAAGATAAACTTTGAGTGTATTGGACTCCCAAAGAAAAGGGAAATTTGCAGTCCTTTCTTCAAGGGGATATATTCCTAACCATTGGTCTATCATAATTAAAACACAAAATATTGAAAAGAATTCAGTGACAAGAAATAAGAGACACTAACGCATATCAGTTGTAAGATGTTTGTTTTTAGAATTCAAGCTTACATAATAATCTATGCTCACTATAGTCATAATTGCATATTAATATCTGCATACAAAAGCTATGTAAAAATTATATTCTTTTCCCAAATATACAAATTTCTCTTCAGGTAGTTTAAAACATTTATGATCACATATTTAATATAGTTTTTAGGCTGAAAAAATATTACTCATCTAGCATATATTTAACACTGTTTGAAAGGGGGAGGGGAAAGAACAAAACAAACAAAAAACTTAAATTTTATCCCAGAATCTTCAGCCTTTCTAATAAATCTGTACTCAATTTAGTCTGAAGAAATCCAAACCATAACAAGGCTAATCCAAAGCTCAGCAGCATCCATCTTAATAAAATGAAAAGAAACAAAACATCATTTTGTGGAATTCCAAAATAATTGACTTAAGGAAAAAATAATTTAAAACATTAAACGTTTTTTTTCAATCCATGGCATGATCTTATTTCTCACTTTTATAATTTCAGTTGCAAAATAAAAATGTCTTAATGTTTTACATTGTGCTCAATAATTTACATCAATTCCATCTACATGGATGTAGATTTACATTTGATTGTCTTGTGCATAAATAACAATAGCATTATAAAGTTAAACTGTGCAAAACAGATAGTCACAAACAGCTTTTTACCTGCACAATACTGCTTCTGAAGGCAACATAATTGATTGGAGGATTAGTACACAGAAGCAAGGCAGACTCTGCATTTGATAGCACTTATACAACACAGTAAAAACTTAGTGAAAGGCCAAATCTTTTTTTAAATTGTAGTAATCTATATTTATGCTTGTATGTTTTAAAAAGAAAGTCTATTTTATTTTTAATTAGTTCTTGTTTTTGTTTGAGGAAAATAAATCTAGGATATGATGTTTCTATAAAATTTTATATAAGGGTCATAGCAATCTAATATCATGAGGAAATTTATGATAAATTAAACTATTAGCAGAAATTACAAGAGAATGTAGCAAAATACCTCCTGTATGTCTTGCTATTTCAAAGCTGCAAAAAGACAAGCAAGGACATATTTCTTAGTAGATCACGAGAGTGCATAACTTTAGCAACATTTTTCTTAACTATCAAAATGAGGCAGAAACTTGTTCTGGCACAAATGGTTGATAGTGACTTGCCCATTTTATTCATTTTTTTTTAAAAAAAGTCCTATGGACTGCACTTGTTTTCTAATAAAGCAAGAACTGAATGAGTCTCACAGGTTTTAATTCTAATTTCCAGCAGAGAATAAAGGTTATAAAAGCCTAATCCTACAAAAAATATTGACTCCATCTGAAAAGCATTAAGATTTAAAACCTTAAGAATGATGTTACTGACAATTTGTGTCATATCAATATGATATCTACATTTTAAGATTACTGTATAACTAACAACAATGTCTCCTCTTGTGGTCTATAGAGCTGCATGGGTGGTGGATTTCCTTCCATGAATCAACTATTTTCCTTTTGACTTTGCATTGCCTTTTTAAATCCACTGCAGCACATTAAAGATAAATTACAAATGTTAAGTGTCTGATTCTGACACCTATATTTTGGCACAGTGCTGTTGATTTTAAAATGGCTAAGTCACTGTAGAGTCCATCACTATCCTTTCTCCCAATTTAAAAACACTATGGAACTCAATTGCAACATCAAACCCACATCAGCTTAAATATCTATCACTTAGAGCAGGACACATTAAGCTAACAACTATTTTTAAAAAGGGAAATAATATTTTGTAGAATGCTTCACTTGATACTATACCTACAGCAGAAAACAAACTTGAACAGCATGGGACAGCATAAACAATCAGAATTAAAGCTGCATAGTCAAAAATTCAGATGTTTTGTAGTCAGTCAAAACATCTCCCAACAGAGAATAAATGGATGTACACTTTACCACTCCTACTAATCTTTATGAAAGCTAAATATGCTGCCAGATGTTTCTTAAAATCTTATACCAGTGGTTGCAGGACTGGGACCACTTTATTTGTCAAAAAGAACCTGAGGTATCATTCTAATAACTTAAAATATTATGTTTCTCTGGTGTGCCTAAAAATAGAAACCATTATAACATGAGCACACTTACACATGAAAAAAGAAAAACAACTGAAATCCTGCGGTTTGGGATATCCATTGATGTTGAGAAATTAAGCTTCTAGAAATCAAAATGCAGCTCTTGAATTTTGACGAATGATCACTGGGATTGTCATCCAAATGGATTGTTACACTCTGAATAGCACAAAGCACATTAAAAACCAAATATGAGCCAATTTCATGTATTTATGTTTAAATATAGGCTAAGCTTTAGAATACCACATCATAAAGAGCTAATGCAAATCAAAACATAGCATTCATTAGATTGTGATCTTAGCTTGTTATATATTTTATACATAGCATATTATAGTTTTCTGAAAATAACCCTAGATTCCATTTATTACTTTACTTTGAAGACAATCTCAACATTTCCACTGGGGACTTAAGGCCAAAGATTAAGTGGGGTCCTATAATCATTACTGGATGCCCCTTTTCTTTTAGGTTATGATCTTTGACATGTTTATGTGGAAGTAAACATTAATATTAATATTTGGGGTAGGGAAGATGAATAGCAATACTTAAAAGATTTTCAAAATAGTATTTGTTTTCAGCTAGAATATAATCTTACCTATAAAGTTAATAACAGATATGCACATCATGCCCTTTTCTATAGCAAAGTAAAAAAGAGATGGAGATTTAAAAATAAAAATGGCATAGGAAACTGAGAAAAATCCCCTCTCTAGGGCATATCTGTACTTTGCTACTTTGCTATTTGCAACTTTGTGATCTTCTGGCATGTTCACTAGCAACTTTGGGAGTTCAACTCACAATGCACCTAAAAGGAACTAGGTTGCAACGAAAGCTTCTGTGAAGGAGGTCATGTGATAAAATCAGCATTCCACCATAAGCTCCACCTCTTATTTCACATGTCATGACATAGCACACATGTGTGAAAAGAACTAAAGTTTGAAACGCAATAGTGCAATGCTATCATTATTTTGATGAAAATATCCAGTCTTGTGGACACCTCCAAATTCTGAGAAGGTAGAATTGAAGAGAAAACAACATATAAAATGGTACATTTTCATTTTTTTTCTTACCAAATGGGTTGGTTGCCACCAAAATTCTTCACAGATATTTTGACTAGGCAAATGTGATCATTTTGGAAAAAAAGTTCAAGTTGATTCAACTATATTTTTGGATAATCATTTTTAGAGATCTTAAGCTAGTAGTCAACTCTGACATTATGCAAATGCTTACATTATCAGAAATTTGTACAAGATAAGAAACTGCATAGTCTATAAAAATATCTCCTATGACAACATCCTTATATGTCTATTCTGTAGGCATACCTATCATATGAACATGATTAATTCCTTGCCCATGAAGCCCAAGGGAACAGCATTCCCCAATCTTTTCAGCATGGGAGAATGAGGGAAGAGGGGATGGTGCGAGGGGCAGGTGCATGTGTGCATGCACACACAGCTTCATTTGTGTGGAGCTCACGCATGTGGAACTGCAGGCCCTGGTGCCCGGCACTTGTCCAAGTGAGGATGTGAGCAGAAGTGTCCACCACTCATGTGAGTGGGGCTGTGAGTGCTTGCACCTGCCCTTCGCATGAGTTGGATTACACATATGCACTGGCCCACCACTCATACAGCCCAGTTGTGAATAGGCCACGGCTTGGTAGTGGGCTGTGGCTCACAGATTGGGGACCCCTTCCATAGAAGATATAATCCAGGGGGAAAAACAATTCTTGATAAGGCAAACTCACTGACGTATTGATTTAGGTTGCTTTAGAATCAAAAATGTTTTACAGAAATCAATCTGGAATATCAACATTTGTTTAGTAAAAACTAAAACACTGAAGTCAACCTGCCATTAAGAAGCATTTCTTCTCTCCAATTCATGTGAACTGAAAGGACTACCATTTGTAAATTGTAAATCAAGTGTATTTAAGCCATTGAAAATAACTTAAATACAATACATCGAAAAGACTTCTGCTGTCAATAGAATTAACCATGGTTGAAAACAATATTATAATTCAAATGTTGTCCACAGTGATAGTCTACCTGAGTGCAAACATTACTAAAGAGGACAAAATGATTTGAAATCTAGAATTTCAGCTATTCGTTTGGAATAAGATTTAAAAGCAGAATTTACATTCTGTCAAATCTTTTTTTTTTATTTCTATGTCATAGCACGTGACACTTTGTTCACAAAAAGTTAAAGGCCTATATCCCTTGGCTGTATAAAATGAGATTCACAAATCCTGGGATTCAAGTTACTGATTTACAGTCACTGGAAGAGTGACAGTATACAGGTAGAAAAAAGATTATATGACTATATAGAACAGATTGGAAAGGTTTATTACAGATTGGAATTAATTGTTGTTGAGTTATGAGGGAAAGACATAGAAAACCTTTCTTACGTATCATATTAAATTGGAAAGAATTCATTGCACATATTTTTATGGTTTAGGAATTACATGCACTCGAAGAGACAAAATCATGGAATCCCTTAAAGTCATTATGTGAATATTTAAAAACATAAATGGCAGGGTAGCGAATAACTTGTCTTGCTATTGACTCAAAATAATTTTGGGCAAGAGGGAGAAATAGAGTCAACAATGACTCTAATTTTTCCAAATTACCATTAAGGAAAAAAGACAGCAAGGGCCTTGGCTCTAGGGAAATTTTAAATGTACTTATTTTTTCCTGTATTTTTGCTTATGGACTGAATAAGAGGAAATGAGAAGCTATGTTTACCTGGCGGGGGGAATAGGATTCTCTACATTCTGGAGCTTTTTATAAAGATAGTCCTCACTAAACAACTACAATTCGGATTGGCAGGGTGGTTGAGCAAAACATCATATGATTGGGCTGGATTTAAGATGTCACTCATGCTCCTAAGCAAATTACCCATTAAAGTGAGATATTCAGGGACTGCAACTTATGATTTTAATGCTGGCTTTTTCATTAGCTCTGCTTGATGGAAGCTGGCTTGAAATGCACAAATAGCAATCATGTGACTATAGAATTCTATGTTCATTGTAAAGCACTGAAATGTCAATTACATAACCGTGGGGATGCTGCAATGGTCATAAGTGCACGGATCAATCATAAAGTTACTTTTTCAGTGTCACTATAATTGCACACTTGCTAAACAGGGCAGCCATTAAGTGAGGATTACCTGCAATTGAATTTCTAAAATACTCATAAAAATCTGAAAATGATGATGAAATTATGATTATTGTGGGAAGTTTTACTTGGATAAAACTATTCTTAAGCATGGCAAGGTGAAATTAGATGTAGCTAAAGTTGCAATCTGGGAGCACACTGCAGTGAACTCAATATATCTGAATAATATATTCAGATATATATTTGTACATAACTGCAACTGATTGCATTTGATCTTCAGCAAGATTAACACTTGCTAGATTGTTCTGAATTCCTCATCAGAAGTCTCATATGCAGAAAGTGAGTTAATACTGTATAAAATATGGCAGGATTTATTTATCCATTTTCTTGCTTCCTCAATTTATTTATATTTATATATTTATACCCATATCTCTCCAAACAATTATAAACATGGGTCGCCTGAGTGCTGGTGAATAAACTTAAAATTCTTGAGGTTAAACTCTCAAAGGATTCACATCGAAAGGAGTAATGGACACACAAAAAACGCAATTGTGACAAGTACCCGCATTGAAGGGATATCTTCATTCGTTCATGCCTATTAAAAATAATCCTCCAAAGGAGGTGGTACAAAATGGGAATGGACCAAAAGTAAGAAGAAAAAACTAGGCAATGGAATGAAATGACACCCAGTAGTGCTATAGAATCTCTGAGAATCTTTCCAGTCTTTTTAATCCTCAAACACTTCCAAGAACAAAGGAGGAAAGAGTTCTGTAGGGCATTCCACCTTCATGTGCAGGAAGCGGCTAGCATGGCAGGCTCCAATCATCCGTAGGTCTGTCACTTTCATCAGCAGTTTTGGCCAAAAGTGTGCAATATGGTGCTTTCTGTAATTAATATAGTGTTCAAACGCCAAGAGGAAACTTTCTTGACACTTTTCTATTCTTTCAATGCTGACAAGACCTGGGCGATCTGTAAAAGTAAGATTTAGATTAAAAAAAATAAAAACTTTCATTCACCTTAAAAAGTATATTTTGCAAAGTGCAAATAGAACAAAAAATGACTTCCACTACATTACCCTAGGCTTTGCATGTGCTAGCTATTTTCACAAAATTAAATTGTACCCTGTGAATAATTGAACTCTGGACATTGTTAAACTGGACAGAAGTTGGAACCTATTGCATTCACTGGAAAATTCAATGATCTGTCAACTTGGATGATATAATGCAACAGTTCACTCTGTTGAAGCGGAAATTGCAAACTCTGTTATAATATTTCAGTTGTATAAAATCAACTTGTGAGCTTTATTGCGTCTAGAAGTCTTTTTCATGGCCTTCGAATTATTCTGTCCTGCACACTCATACTCAAACTGTGCTGCTGAAATTTGGTAGCAAATATAAATGCCAAAATTTATCCTGATTTTTAAACAAAAAAGAAAACAAACAAAAACTATTTGTGTGTGTGTATGTGTGTGTGTGAGAGAGAGAGATGTAAAAAGGCTGAAACTTGTCTCTTTAAAGACTTGATTACATCATTACTTCCAATTTTTTGAGAGCTGCTAGATCTCAGAACATTCCTTTTTCCTTATGTATTCTTTCTTTTGTTTAGTATTCATTGCAAAAGCAACCAGCTATAACAGTTGGATGACAACCAAATAAAGTCTCTTGCAAGACTAATTATTTTCTTCTTTACTCACTGGTAACTACATTTTTGGAATAGCAATTTTGCTTATGATTAAGGAGTTAACTTTTTTCCCCAGCCTCTCAAGTCATGGTCAAGATTTAATTTTTCCGATTACAATTGACCTGTGAACTACATCCCTTTTTTCACTTTTCTGCTTTTATTCTCAGAGCTCAGAGCAATGTGAATTATTCATCTCAGAGCTCCGTGAAAAGAATAAAATGATAAAATGAAGCTGAGAGATAGCAACAGACTCCAGACCACATGAAAGTTTCAGAGTTGAAAAGATTCTGAATATAATCTAACCACCAAACTACACTGATCTCTGGACTAACAAACAAGATCTCAAGACCCAAATAACATTTAAGACCCTTGAAATTCCACCAATAAAACCTTAAAAAAGAAGAAGGGGGGAGAGGAAAAGCCAATATTTTATTTTTAATTCCTTGGTGACTACATTGTAAAATTCACATCATCATTTTGAAATAAATTCTTAATACCTATTTGATCTGCTATAGATAGCCAACAACCATGTTAAGCTTTGCCCAGAATTCTTTTAAGCGTTATAATGTTTGTCTATGGTCCATATTCATACATAATCACAAGCAGACAAGAACTTGGATTCTGCTAAGGAGCAAGGATAGGATACAGAAAACATAGCAAAATGGTGGATAATTTACCTTACTATAAGTAATCTCACATATCTTCATAAACGGTTAATCCTATGTGCTCACTCACAATTTAATGTCACTAAAGAACTTAAGCATCTCAAAATACATTCAGCAAAAGACAAAAAATAATTCTAAAAGTTTGGTCAGGATAAGAATGGTATAGATCATTGATGGTGAACCTTTTTGGCACTGAGTGTCCAAACCAGAATGTCTGTGCACGCTGTGCATGTGCTTGTGAAGGAGTGCCAGAAACCCAAAGACAAGCTGGCTGGCACATGCATGTCTGTTTTTGGGCTGCTTTTAGCCATTTTTAGGCCATTTTCTGTGCTGTTTTCAGGCTATTTTCTGGTCATTTTCAGGGCTATTTTTGGCCTGAAAATGGCCCCAAAACTGCCTGGTTTTTTTTGGCCATTTTTCAGGAGGTTTTCTGGTTCTCCAACACCCATGAAGACCAGCTGGTCGGCGTGCATGTGTGTGCCGGAAACCAGAAGAGCAGCTGGCGATAGCGTGCGTGCCCATAGAGAGGGCTCTGTGTTCCACCTTTGGCATGCATGGCATAGGTTCACCATCACGGGGTGTAGACTGTAAATTATATCTACATTATTATAAAATCACGTATAATAGATTTTATTTTAAAAAATGTTGTGGATTTAACAAATTGTTTTTTATGTTCTAAAAATGAAGTGCAGTTGTTGAATGATTGTCTCCCTGTGATTGCATTCCTTTCTTTTTTCATCATTACCAATGGAAGGGAAATCAAATAAACCAGAGATCACAGAGTTTGAGCCCACAAAGAGAAAAATTGGACCCTTGCTTTCTAATGGAACACTTGAAATAGCAATGATTTCTGTGAAGACATCTATTACAAAACGCATCAAGGAAAATCTGCTGTTCCTGAGTGCTATGAAATCAGCATGGTATAATGAATGATTTTTAACAGTCACCTAATTTTTTTATTACGTATGTTTGAAAGAGTGTGAATCTTTCTAGAAGGTTTACAGAATCCTTAACAGGTAAAGATGTTGATTCATAATATTTTAAAAATGTTCACCCTCACCTGAAGACATCAGCAGTACAGCCTGAAGAAGAGCAACTTCCGTGTCATCAAGGTTGAATGATGATAGTGACATACCCAAGTCAAAAATGGCATCTGATACTACACCAAGACCCCCATTTTTCAACTGGCCTCTTGTTACTGCCATTTCTCCGTTTAGTGTTAAGGTCTCACTTTCTGGGTCGTAGCGCACTGCTGCTCTGAGGGACATGATCTCCATGCAACAACCTTTCAGAAGTATAATTTGATCTTCACATGGCAGCTGCAAATAATTGCAAGTGGAATAAATTTCCCCACAGGAAAAATACTTTTCTGTATAATAAAAACAAACATAGAAACAAATCTTCCCCATTATGATCCCATAGATAAGCCTTTTACTAGAAGCTATCCCTGCCATATTCACAGAAGATTAGGGCTCTTTAAACTATTGTTAATAATATCTTCTCTTTTCACCTTAGTTTCCATAGAAAATTTTTAAAAAGAGATAAATAGCTATACAATATCTTTTTCCTGAAACCATCCATTTAGAAGCCCAGTTAATTTCAGACTTTTAAAATGCTTAAGATCTTCTTAGAGAAATATCATATGTGTACACAGTACACCTGGAATTTCTCCTATATGATAGATTGCTGACCAAAAGCCAATCTGCAAGTTATTTCTAAGTTTGATCTTTGTTTGGATTCATGATAGTGATGACTGGAGAATGAATAAAGTTGGCAACTTTCAAAATATTTTTTCATTGAACATTATTATTAAACCAGTTTATAAACTGCCAATTCATAGATTTGAAATAGAAATCAACAGGATATTCAGAGAATACCATCCTGATTTTGTGAGTCATATTACTTATGCTAATAATAGTCTCATTTTATGTGGCTACATTTGACAACATTTATTTTTTAACTATGAATGCTTTCTTCCTCTGTCTGTACAGTGAAGAAGGATATATATGTATTTTATGTATTTTACAGATGTAGTGATTACATTTAGCATTGCCAAAACCATTCTGAGAATCAACAAAAGTTTGCCTTCATAAGTTGAAAGCCATACCTTAATGACAGAAGAATTGTTGGCAAGTAGGTGGGCTTAGAAAATGACAAAATAAGTAAAATAAAAAATAATTTTAAACAAGACTTCATATGGAAAAACAAATATTATATTTTCCCCATCTTCTCCTCCTCTTCTTCTTCCTCCTCCTCCTCCTTTTCTTTTCTTCATTTGTCAGCTTGAGAAATACAGTGATTGGTTTACTGATAGCCTAATTGAGCTATACATTGATTTTCCTGAACAGCAGGCAAAATATTCTATACTGAAAAGGGAGTCATAATGAAAGATACTACAACCATATTCATTCTCAAAGAAAGTAATGTTGTTTCTTAATATAGAAGAGGCAAAATAGAAATAAAGAATAAAATAGCAAAATAGAGAGATAAATTATCAATATTTAATTTGAGATCATTTTAAAATTAATACAATTCCTTCAATACTTATTGCTATCAGCCTTGTGCCATATGTTTCTAAAAAGGAGTAGAATTTTACAAATAGGTGAAAAATACGGAATAAATGAATAATGTTAAATAACCAGACAGTGGCCAATCTCAGCTTGCTAGCTCTTTCATTAGTATAATAGAAAGTAAGTATAATAGAAAGTAGGCAAAATGGCTATAAAATAATTGAATACTGCCCTGAAATATAAAAGAGCCAGTTTGAGGGAAAATATTCTAAAATCAATCCTTAATTTTGCTAAGATACCAACTGTTACATTTTTTTAACCGTTGTTATTTAAAGCTGAAATGGCAGTATTTTATATTTATTTGAGATATACCCACTGCTTTTGGCACCAACTTATGTATTCTGTGGCAGTATTTTATATGTACTTAAAAATGTACTTCAGTGCTTTTTAGTGCAAACTTACAGACAAACCATGCACTTTCCCATGCAAGTATTGCAGAACATTTTAAAGCAATAAGAGGGAAAGAAAGAAAGAAAGAAAGAAAGAAAGAAAGAAAGAAAGGAGGGAGGAGGGAGGGATGGAGGAGGAAAGAAGGGAGAAACAAACAAAGAAGGAAGGAAGGAAGGAAAGAAAGAAAGAAAGAATGAATGAATGAATGAATGAATGAATGAATGAAAGCAATAAAGGACTAACTGTGAGGTTCAGAAGCATCTTGAGATGTGTATATCTAGTGTAAGAAACCAGAGCCAAAGCTTTTATGTTGAAAACTGTCATTTTTACTCTCTAACAATACAAATGCTATATGTTCCTCTTGCTCTTATTTGCTGATTGGAGTTAACATTTCTTATTGGCTACCTTATATCCAGCAAACTCCTGCAATTCCCTAAGTGAGATCATCCTGGAGATTAAAAGTTGAATTTCAGTGGGGTTCAGTGATATAGGGCTCCTAATGGGGACCATAACAAAAGTAGATAGCATCTGTGCTGTTTCTTTGCAATCTAGTACTAGATGCTTTCAAATGAGTGTTTTTAAAAATATATCTGTACCACTATATTTCCAGTTATCTTTAATCACAGAGCTTTATACATTTCCCTATTGAAATGTTCTAGATCATGTTTCCATTTTTCAGAAACGCACTCAAATAATATTGCCACCCAATGTGGAATAAATCTGTTAAAGGATAGATCTAATAATGCAGTGTTATATAAAGTGATGTTGTAAAATAAATGAATATATATCTTCCATATTGCTAAATTATGATTCTCAGTATCTAGGTAACTTGCAGACTATGCTAATGGCAGCTCAGGGTCTGGAGGGTCATAATTCTACTCCCCACTCCCTGTTTAACAATATAATCTGAAGAGTAGATTGTCAGGGTTCCTGACATTTAAATTAACATTTTTGTTTTGTTTCATACAACCCCAATTGCGAAGATCATCAGTCATGGAATCTATGAAACTTTAACATGCTTAAATTAGGATTATATCAGAAAATGTTTCTGTTCAGGTTGAGTAGGCTGTTTTATTTCACACATATCCCACTAACAGGCAAATTATATGATATGCTAAGTATGTACTATCAAGTTTCTCTTTTTGAAAAGTTGAAGAATGCATGTAGGCTGTCCATAATTGTTTGGCTAGTGAGATGGGCAACAAGTAGGGATAGAATCAAGATCACGTGAAGTGTTAATATCACTTTATAATGCCTTGGTAAGGCCATACTTGTATTCAGTTTCGGTCGCCACGATGTAGAAAAGATGTGGAGATTCTAGAAAGAGTGCAAAGAAGAGCAACAAAGATGATTAGGGGACTGGAGACTAAAACATATGAAGAATGGTGGCAGGAACTGGGTATGTCTAGTTTAATGAAAAGAAAGACTACGGAGGCATGATAGCAGTGTTCCAATATCTCAAGGGATGCCACAAAGAAGAGGGAGTCAAACTATTCTCCAAGACATCTGAGTGTAAAACAAGAAGCAATGGGTGGAAACTAATCAATGAGAGAAGCAACTTAGAACTGAGGAGAAATTTCCTGACGGTTAGAACAATTAATCAGTGGAACAGCTTGCCTTCAGAAGATGTGAATGCCCCAACACTGGAAGTCTTTAAGAAGATGTTGGATAGCCATTTGTCTGAAATGGTATAGGGTTTCCTGCCTAGGCAGGGGGTTGGACTAGAAGACCTCCAAGGCCCCTTCCAACTCTGCTATTGTATTGTAAGTAAATTAAATAAATAAGCAAACAAAGTGGACATATCCAAACTGACATTACCACACAATGTAAAACTTAAGCATTTAATCTTAGGTACCATGAAAGCTATCCAAAAAGTGTACGAGAATGGGCAAATAGCCTCAATTTGGATTGAACACACTTTGCTTATTATAATATGAAAAGAGAAGCCCAAAGGCACACTCTATGCTCAATGAATTTCATATTGTTCATTTATGGGTCTGTCCTCATCCCTTTAGCCTTCTACAGAGAAAATAGCATCAGTCTGAATGGAGTCTTTTCCAGCACCTCTAAGTTCAAAAAGAATAGTCAAGCAAGGAAATAGTGCAAAGAAGTATATGATCAGGTTGTTATAGCAGCAACAATATTCTGTATAATGGCCTGCTGCCATTGTTCCCCAAGCAGTTTTCTACATTGAAATGTAATGGGGGTTGGAGGAGATCTTAATATGAAGCCACAGCCAGAAAATTACTTTTCCAAAGGGTTTGCAAAACAAGATGAGGGGGGAAATTGGATTGCAGTGATGATGGTTCTTTTCACTTGTTTTTAGGCAACAGAAATAAAGTTACATAGTTTTACTAAAATAAAAAAGTAGCCATACTAAGCTATTAAACTGGAAGCAACAAAATGTTAAGCATGACAAAAATACATTATTTTTATCCCTAAAATGATCCCTCTTTAGGGCAACAGCTCTGATATACACAAAAAATAAGCTGAAAAAGAAATGCTTTCTTACGTATGCTCTACAGCTTGTTACAAAATAGGCTGTTCAATTATATAGGACTTACATTTGAAAAATGGTTTATTCCATATTAGATTCTATTTTGATTTGAATCATTATCATTCACTTAGATAAGGAAGAGTTGCAAATGCATTTTTTTATTTTTATAACTTCCTTTTAATTCTAAGGAGATATAGCGGCACAGGGATTTCGGATCCTATCTTGATAAACAGTAAATTCTGATTCTGAAATCCTAGCGTACATTATAAATGCAATTTTTAGCTTTTTGAATGAATTCATGTTGTTACTTTAAACCAGATATAGACAATATTTCATGATTAGTCCTGCAAAATTGATGTCTGCCTTTGGAAGGGCCACAGAAAGCCATCTGGAATGCTGTGATGATACAAAACAAACAAAAGAAAAAAAAAACAAATGACATTTTTCAGAGTGTTGGTGGAATTTGTTTTGTCCATTTACAGGTACTTCAATATTGGATATTTTAAACTATCCAAATTGCCTCCAAAAGGGGAAAAGATGAATTACATATAATGACAGGGAAATATCCAGAGGGAAAATACTCCTATTACTGCCTCACTCTAAGAAAAAGTCTAACTTGTTCTGTCAAAGGATGCTTTATTTTAGCCCACTTGTATTCGGGGCCTGTTATGCACAACATGGATCATAATCCTTCTTTCTTTTTGTTCTAAACTGTTATAAGATAATGCAAACATCTATCAACAAGAACAATAATAATATCAACAATAAAATACTACCAGAAACCAAAACAAATTAAATAGAAAAGGAATTCATACCTCACAGAACATAGGCAACTTTTTGGCAAAATCCACCACTCTTGTGATTGCTGGTGTGATAATTTTTGTAAACTGGCTGAAAGCTTCTAAATCTACTTTCCCACCTTCTGGGGCATTTACTATTGGTGCTTGTCCAATATCCTCTGGCTAACAACAGAAAACAAAACATTGTAAGAATGTAATTTATTTACCATAGATATGGATTCTTTTAAAACTTTGTGCAATGTTGGCAACTTAATTTTATTTATTTATTTATTTATTTATTTATTTATTTATTTAAATTTTGCTTGATTTTAAGTCTTGGCTATTATGTAAGATAAATTTATATCCACATACATATGTTTGAGATACCTGTGCTTATTTGTGTCATAATCTATGTATATTGCAAGTGTAATTACTACTTGCTAATAAAATAAATAAATAAAGGAAACAGTGTGGCAACTTATATATGAAAACCTAAATCTAAGGACCTAAGTCTATCATAGTGCTTCTAAAAATATTCTTCCCTTGAAACCTAAAAAGATAGCCATATTAACTCTTGTATAAATTGTATTTCTCATGTTTGTTATGTATATACAGTATATAGATATGTATATATGCGTTTATATATTTATGAATTGTTATTCCTTTTGTTGTTGTTTTTTATCAGAGGCACTCCTACTCTTCACTGAAAGCAAAGAGTGTTTTTTTCAGCTGGAATAGACTGACAGAAAAGATAAATAGATAGGAAAGGAATCAGTAAGGACTTTCAACTTTTTGTTAAGTGCTTTTGGACATGGAATTTAAGTTTTGAAATTTAGGTCAAAGTTATATAAGATTCTATTTCCTGTCACTTAACCTATAGCTGTATAACTTGTACATTCCATATCCTGATATTTAACTTAAGATACACTGGTGGAATACCTGAAATACCGGATTGGGGACAGATCATAATGGAGAAAATCTTTGTAGTTGCTAAGGATCGACACTGGCTTAATGACACATAATCAATCCATCCATCAATCAACTCTAATTACTTGGAAAAGAAAAGTGGCTTGCAATTCTACGGCTATGTCTAAATTAAAATGAGAAGAAACAAGAAAAGTTGACAACATCTGTCAATTCTAATTTCTTCAGATGTCTTCCCAAAAGACTGCAGCACCAAAGCACAAAGGCACAAAAGGCCTTTGTATTTTGCTGCAACGCAGGAAGCATATCTATTCTAGAATTTTTAGCTTATATTTAAAATAAATATAATTATAGTGTTGATACTTCCAACATATTCATAGCAGTATTATGTCCTTAAACAGGATGTTCTGATTGGATGCCTTGGATCCAATTTCCTATTCCATATGGGATTTCAGGATTGATCAGCTATGCAATTTTACTTTCTCCTTTTAGGATCCTTCTAAAATTTCAAATATTTATTAACAAACAATTTCATTGCTCGATTAAGGTTTGATTGTAGAGTTCAATTCAAAAATAATTTCTGCACCCGAATAGCACTAGATGTGTTTTGCTTAGAATTCATTTACTCGGAATCCAAATTCAAATAATTGTGTAGTTCAAATCAATAAAGGTGATACATAACCATATGAGATGGTTCAATCAAAAGAAAATAAAATAGTGTACACTATGGATGAATCTGATAGTTATCTAACACAGAATTTTCTTTTTAGCAGTAATATATTGCCTGATGTAGAGCCTACTGTTTAATTTATTTATGTCAAAAAAATCTGCATTCTACATGGATATACATATGTTTCGGCACATAAAAAAGTTCCCATAAAGGTTTCTAATGTTAACATTTAGTATTTATGAGTTAAATTGTAATATGGATTATATGTAGTTAATTACAATAATTTGGATTAGAATTTCTGTCATTAAGCAATGGAGTCATTAAGTAAGCGGTGCCCAATTTTACCACCTTTTTTGCTGTGGTTTTTAAGTAAATCTCATGGTCGTTAATAAATCCAGATTCCCCATTGATTTTGCTTGATGGAAGTCTCATAGGAAGCCCACAAATGGTGATCATGTGACCCAAGCTGCCTCAATTGTCATAAATTCATATTAGCTGCCAAGTGTCAGAATTACCACATTTTGAAAACATGACTGTAGAAACACTGTTGTTGGTAGTAAGTGTAAGGACCATCATAAATCACTTTTTTCAGAGCTGTCAAAAGTTTGGAAAGTCATTAAATGAAAGTCTGAAAGACAAGGGCTAATTGTTTGGATCATTGAAATTATGTCACCTTGTAAAAAAAGATTTATTCAGTTTTTTTCTGATCTTACTATTGACAGCTATAAACACTAATTTTAAATTAGTATACTTAGTGTATTTCTTTATTTGTGTGACAGATATGTCTCTATGTTATATGACTTTACAATTAGATGAAAATAAAAAACTATTATAATTATTTAAACAATACTCTAAATTAGCTCCTCCAACTGGCATGAGCTGGTTATTCCATACACTACTATTTTTTCCTACTTCCTTTTAATTCCATTTATGGAATGATTTATTCCTTATTAATATGAGTTGATGGATAAACCACTAGGGGGCAGCAAACAGATTTGTGGGGGGGGGGGTTGACAGCCATCTAAATGCTGAAAAATGTAGTTTGAGCAAAGATTTTTCTCTGGGGATTAGTTTAGGAACTGTAAACTATTCCAAGAATATTATGTGAAGAGATAAAATAAACGACCAGGGCTTTGTTAGGAACATGAGCCACTGGAAAGGGAATGCCTCATTTCACAGGCCAAAGAAGTGCAAGAGACACATATTTTCAATTATAGTTCCAATTAACTTTATTTAGCTAAGGATGGGATAATAATTTTAGGGCTGTCCATTTTCTAGGTCTTCCTGATTAATCTAGTTATAACAGGGAAAATAGAGTGACAGTGAAAGTTGGAGTTCTGATGTCCCTCACAACCAAACCAGTCCAGTCAATGACACAGAATTTGATAGTTCCACAGCAGACCTGCTGGACCAACTGAAGCCGAGCAGATTTCTGTTTCATGCTATATCATCTCTTAGCATTCTCCTTAATGCACCATGATTGTCCAGATGGAAGATCTTGAATTGAGATCACAGGAAACACATTTAAAGAAAAAAAATTTGCACTGCCTCTACTGTTGGCTGATGATATATTGTACTGCTTTAAGTACATATCAGAGGTGGGTTGCTCCCAGTTCAGCCCGGGAGGGTGAGGCTCCGCCCACCTGCCCGGACACTTTTGCACATGCACGCGGGCACAAGCAAACTGGTAGTAAAAAAATTGGAAACCCACCACTGGTACATATCGTTTGAAATAATGGGTTGTCATTGGGAAACATTTTGCAACAGTCAACTGGAAACTGTCTTTTCATAATTTAATATAATTAAGGTTCTACTCCCTGGAGCAAAATAACTTATTGCTATTGTCCCTCTTTAATGTAATTAATGTAGGAAAATGATTTTGATAACCCCTAATTTGAACACTTCATTTTTCATTTAAAAGTGACTAGAACCATTGCATGTTATTTTAGTATTGTCCATTTAGATTAGAAGGTGCACAAACTCTGATTGTTCATACTCTCCAAAGGTATTACTGAATTAGTGTTTTTCTATGATAGGAGAAAAAATTGTAAATAAATTGGGAATAATCATATAAGATCAAAAGTTTATTTAATGTAGTTTATTTTCTTTAAATTTGCTTCTATCCATTTTTCTTTTATTCTTGGCTAAATGATTATGGACCTGAAAAAAGTTTGCCTGGTTGGTTTAAAATTCTGTCAAACATCTAACAGGGAAAACTATTGAATGCTTGAAAGCTCCAGAAATACAATATATTTCATTTCTTAAAAGTTAGGAATGATGATTTGTATATTATTCTAATGTTATTCAAAACTAAACCCGTTTCCTGTTGGAGGAGCTCTTATAACTTGAAAATATCCTTAAGTTAAAAAATATAAAATTGATAAGGGTAATAATTTGTAATATGTGATCTCTATTAAATTAAAATAGTTGAATACTAGAACTTAGTGTAAGAATATAAAAAAATAGTCCATACGCTACAATAGTCCCAATGACATCAGTGGTTTCCAGGGAGTTTTATCAGAGTTTTATCAAAGAAAGTGACTTTTGCCTGTCTGAGCTCTGCTGTGAGCACAGGCGGGTGAAAGAAAGTGACTTTTGCCCACTTTTGCTGGCGGGTTGCCGTGGGCACAGGCGGGCAAAAGAAAGTGACTTTCACCTGCCTGTGCTGGCGGGTTGCCGCGGGCACAGGCAGGCAAAAGAAAGTCTCTTTCACCTGCCTGTGCTGGCCAGCTGCCACGGGCACAGGTGGGTGAAAGAAAGTCTCTTTCGCCCGTCTGTGCTGGTGGGCTGCCGCAGACACAGGTGAGTGAAAGAAAGTCTCTTTCACCCACCTGTGCTGGCGGGCTGCCGTGGGAACAGGCGGGCTCCTCTCCCCCGACACCCCACTGACTAAAGCTCTTTCTTTCGCCCGCCTGAGCTCTGCCACGAGCACAGGCGGGTGAAAGAAAGCGCTTTAGGCTCAGGCGGGCAAAAGAAAGTGCTTCACTGACTAAAGCGCTTTCTTTCACCCGCCAAAGCTGTGCGGTATCCGGGACACACTTGTTAGGCGAGGGCAGTGCAGGTGGGGCGCGGATGGAGTGGAGGAAGCCTCTCCCCCCTTCCCCCGCCCGAAATAACAAAGGGAACCTCTGCCACCGCCAGGGCAACCTGGCTGGCTTCCCTCGCGCCGGCTCTCTACAGTGTTCAGCCTATGAATCCCTGGAAGACCTGGCGGGAGCTGCAAGCGTCACAGGCTGGACTGAACCCAGGAGCAACACCCCTCTGGCCGGGTAAAGCGGGCTGCCCTCCCTGACTCTCCTACCCCCTTCTCTTCAAACAAACTGTCTCTCAAACAAACACACACACACACACACACACACCACAAAGTTGCACCAGGAGGATGAAGTTTGAATTCCTCCCCCTCCCTCCGACCCACACGTACCTTTTCCAGCTATTTCAGAGAGGATTTCAACTCTGCTCTTGCCTGCCATCATGAAAAGAGAAAAAATGTAAAAGGAAAAAGGCAAGAGCTGAGGTCAGGCTGGGCTAGTTGCTGCCAGAGTCGCCGTGGATGACTCTGCTTAACTATTTAAAAAAGCCTCTAAAAAACCGCCCTCTATAGGAGGAGCAGGAGAACATTGTGCATCATCTACGTCAGGAATTTTTCGGCTTTTAACCCTTGCTTAACTCTGCTCGAGTGATCATAAAGTCAGACTAGATGAGTCACGTCGTTCTCCTGCCTCCTCCTATAGAGGGCACTTTTTTAGAGGCTTTTTTAAACAGTTAAGCACTAAGCAGAGTCATCCACTGTAACTCTGGCAGCAACTACCTCAGCCTTTTTCCTTTTACATTTCTTTTCTTTCATGATGACAGTGGTGAGGCCCTGCCTCCCCTGAGTGCACGTCCCTACTATGGTGCATTAGTACAGGGAACCTTAAGGATCATTACATGCAATCTTATAGTTCAGATACAGAGGGCAATGGACTCCTACCCATGCAAAACATATGGTGGCATTTATATCTGGAAGGAGTTAAAGGGTGCTGGTGAATGGGGTGATAATGCGAATGGATGGACTTAATTTTGCTTTCCTCAGTTTGGAGGAGGGATGTTGAGATCCTTGCTTATTTGTAGCTATATTAATCCTATAGATTTTAGGTTTTTTCCCATCAAAATGCCAAAAATACATCCTATGAATGTTCAGCAAATACATTTACTATGATGTGCATCACTGATCTCATTTGGACAGGAAAAGGCAGTTCTAAACTGTTGTAGTACATACCAAAAATTTCCTTTTCTGTTTCCAGTGACTTCCTTGTGCATTTGTGGCCACATGTGCTTCTGTAACAATTTTAATAAACTCCCATTCTTCATCAGTTGGTTCTGGTTTCACTCCTATTGTTTTTTGTAATTCTTCTCGACGTCTTTTCTCCCGATTTTCCTCAATTAGTTTTCTTTTTGCTAGTCGTTTGCTGTCATCCAACACCACTAATGAGAAAAGAATATATTTCAAAAAGGAGACTAGAAATGTTTCTTATATGGATCTCAATATCTCTTTTGATGATTCAGGTAATATCTATATTGGTAGTGGACAAATAGCAGAATAACTAGCTAGGACAAAATCTGCAGCTTTTATATTTAATCAAGCACATTCTTCAAAATCAAGTTAATTCCAAATCATGGAAATTCATGGAGAAAAATTATATATTCCAGTATATATATATGTATGTATTGTATTGTATTGTATTGTATTGTATGTATGTATGAATTTTATTTATATATATATATATATATATATATATATATATATATATATATATATATATATATAATTTGTGCTGATAAAATAAATAAAGGGAGACTAGTATAGATCTATTTCAAGCTATTTAGCTCTCATCAGCTAGCCATACCCTTACTGGGATTCCTCCCATAATTGGGACATACCAGGGGTTGTGTTATATATATATGTATATAATCTTTAGTGTCACAACCCCTGGTATGCCCCAATTATGGGAGGAAGCTAACTGCTTCCATTATCTGACTATCGGCTCGTCACAAGAGTCCATCACGACAGAAACCCAATATTTTTACTGTTGCCTATGTTACATTTGTTGTATTTGTGCTGATAAATAAATAAAGGGAGAATCAGGACAAATACAACACAAATGTAACAAAGGCAACAGTAAAAATATTGGGTTTCTGTCTGGATGGTCTCTTGTGACGAGCCGATAGACAGAGAATGGAAGCAGTAAGCTTCCTCCCATATTTGGGCATACCAGGAGTTGTGACACTAATTACATATATATATATATATATATATATATGTGTGTGTGTGCGCGCACACACACACACACATACATATATATTTTAGTGTTATTATGTGTGGCCTATTCTATGCTGTAGCAAGTTAAGCTTCAAAAAAATCCTTGTCAGATCTTTTTGAAGGAGTCTTATATCTTCAAGATCAAAAGAAGAGACACAGACTCTTAGGATAAAATATTTCAATTTTGTGTACTTTTCAGAACAAGACAGAATGAAAAAATAGCTAATATAATCACTTGATTTTCCATATCTAATAAAAATATGTATGAGGAAATCATGGAACTATTCTACTACAGCCATCACCTTGACTATAGGGTAAGATGAAGGAGCCTTCATGAAAGTTCTGCTTTGTGTATATATGAAGGGCACAACCACATAAAGAATCCTGTCATATAGAGGAGCCTCAAGTACAATCTTTCCCTTTATATAGCCACTGAATATATGACAAAGACATCTATGAGGCCTTTCCCATATCGTGAAGATGTATTCTCTTCTGCTGGAGACTGGAGAAAATATGGAGAGTCACTTCCCTCACATGAAGTATGAACAATGATTTCTTCTGCTGTTTACTGTGTTATTGAGGGAGAAAGGAAAGACCTTTCCTCTACTTTGTACCCCTGCCCCAGCACAGATTCCTTAATGCTTCCCACCATAGTGATCTTTGTCCTTTTGTGCTGCTGGGGAAAACTGCTAATGCTGTTCAAAGCTAATGCAGCAATGCTGCAGTAGGGTCCCCCCACAATCATAGTGGTTAGGACAGGGATATTACTGATAGGAATATTAACCTCACAGTAAAACTTTCACAAGGGACTAATATATATACCAGGCAAAAAGAAAAAAATGTCTGCCAAACAACACTTTGTTCTTTCTAGGCGCCAAAGGAGAAATGGCCACAGATATGCAGAAGCAATGATTATCTGGGATGGGTGGTCCTGTGGCAGGCCAGTTGGAGCACTACAGGTTGCCAATTTCTTTCAGGTTCCTTTCAGAAATGTTTTTATGGTAGAGGTCTTCGTTTCCATCTTAATCTGTCTTTAGCCTGCCTCAGTGACATGCCATTCTCCAGAGAACCTAGTGTAAGAAATATCCTCCAGGGTTGGCAGGTTAGCCATTGTAGAGGTTGGGAAAGGGGTTGATCAGTCTGGAGTTCAATCCCATGCTTCAAGATTGACTCAGCCCTCCATCCTTCTGAGATCGGTAAAAAATGAATACCCAGATTGTTGGGGGCAATAGTAAACCACTTACAGAGTGCTGTAAAGCACTATGAAGTAGTATATAAGTCTAAATGCTGTTATTATATGACACAGTAGAGGACAGAAAATGTGATTTGTGGTCATGACATATCCCTAAAAAGGTAACTCTAATTCTCTTTATCACTAAATGATAAAGCATCTTTACCATTAATCTTTTATCCAAATCTAGAGGAAAAAAAGGCTCTGTGGAAATATGCTGTCCAAATTATTATGTCCAATCATTTCTACTCATGGTTCAGAACCTATATCACACAATTAAAAGAAATTACAAGGAAAAAGGAGAGGTATATGAAAAACCTAACTTTCATACCTGGAGAGGCATTGCTAATCAGAATAGACATAAGCATAAGCATCTAGGTAAAATCCTGTTGATCAGAGCAAAGCAGTACCAAAAATAGCATACAGCTTCTACTAAATATTTAGAGGTACCCAGACAGTTGTTAAGACAGTGCTACTGTCCCATTCTTATATTGCTCACCAAATAGTATTTGTAAGTATTATCTGAGACATTAAGATAATATACAGACATCATGTTAGCAATTTAATTATTCATGAGGTTAGTATTTGGAATTTTTTAAATATGTATTTAAACAATTATACACCTATTTACACACACATGAGTATTGAACAAATTGATTACTTTAATATTTTTAATAAGACCTTTAACTGTTTATATTCTTGTAATCCATTAAGACTAATATGCTGAGGCTGCAATTTTTAATTATAATTACTCCAATTTACATCAATTAAGATGCTCCTGCAAATTTGCTGAGAAACTTTGGGAATAAAACCTTGTAAAGAGTTAATTTTGCAGTCATATATTCTATTTTCTGAGAAGTGAAATAGTGTTCCCTTTCCTTCTGGCTAAAAATAAAACAAACAACTGCAGGATGACTCATGCAACAGTATCCAACTTCCCATTTTTCCAAATCTTTAAGCTTGATTTTTTTTTCTTCCTCTGCAGGACTTTGCTCAAATCTCCCCAATTCTGTGATAGAAATTGTTCATCTCCTTAATATTACTTAAAATAATTTTAGCCAAAAAAAGCATAATCTTTTCAAGAGTTAACAGAAAATTTAAGCTCTGAAATTTTTTTAATTGAACACATCAATCATATTTCAATACGAATATAAGAATATAAATTAAAAAATTGGAATAAAAAACTGATTATCAAAACAAATTGTAATAAACATATCTAATGAAAAACAAATAGGAAATTTAAAAAAATCTTACAATCTGTTGCCATGCCAACATAGATGCATTTCTTGAAGCGGCATTCCTGGCACTGGTTTCTTGTGACTTTGTCTATCACACATTTTCCTTCATATTTACAGGAGTAAGTTGGATGAAGATTTTTTGAATTGTTCTTCGGAAAAAAACCCTGTGTGAATAAGATGTTACAACATTTTACCAATCTCTCACTTTTCTGTAAAGTGTGCAGGATATTTGGCTTGGGTATTTATTTATAAACCATTAAGAAAGTGCAATATGATTTTATAATTACAGTTTCTTTGGATTTTCTCTCAGCTGGGAATCTGAAGCTTAACTACAATATTAAGTTACATGTCTACCTGAAAGTTCGGGGCATTAGTTTTACATCTTATTTAATTTTTTGAAAGACGACTTTAGAACTCCTGACAAATAAGAATATGCCTTATACTACATCTGATTTTAACTATTTACTTGGAGAAATAGTACAAATAATTGTACTCAATTCTTGTTTAGATGCTATAAATGAGCTTATTTAAAGAAGATAAGATTAAAAGGATTGATGGATTTTTTCAGTTCATGGACTGATTTTTTTTTTAAAGTAGTGATTAATAATTATTGTATACTGCTGACATCCTACTCCTACACGTAACTGTGACCTCTGTAAATAATTACATCAGTTTAGTATATAAAGGAGCACATTCATCAGTGCTAATATTCATTACCTTCTGGTAAACTATAATGTTACTGATGGATGACATTTGAATGCACATTATATAGGTACTAAATTAGATTTTATATCATGACACTTTAGATGGATTCAGTTCACAGACATTTTGACCAAACATCCCGAGGGTATTTTCTAGGCTGTAATTTATTGAATATCTTTATCTGAAATATGTATATGATTGGCTTAGCTATAATACTTGTTTATAACATACATTGAAATTTCTTTTAACACGAGCCTATGGATATAAAACAGTATCTGATTTCCATTTCCTAAGCTGATGTATGAAGAAATGAGAAGCTGAAACTAGCTCTGAAGAGAAAAGAAACTTCTTACTATTCATCCCTATTATAGTTTTGAAGTTAAATTAGAGATTCAGTGAAATCAACAGTCACATACCTGGTACCACTTTGAAATTAAATTAAAATTAAAAAATTAAAAATTAAAATGAAAAACTCTGATGCAATTAATGTCTATTTAATTAATTATAAATTAATTAACAATTTCAGTAGGAGGATTATGAAAGAAAGACTTCTGTCATTTAAGAATGTTATTATAAAGTGATTTATAAAATACATTAGCAAAATTTACTGTATCTTAAAGATGGCTAGTTCACACACTGCAGTAAGCCAGTATGTAGCTATTTGATTTTGACAGTGTGATCTGTTTCATTTATTTATCAATGACCAGATGCAGATGAGGGAAAGATCCAGCTTCCAAATATCTTTACAGCATAACTAGTGGCCAGCCTGAGGCCTCTGGAAACTCCCAATATGGAACATGCTATTAGAATTTAGTGGCAAATAACTTACTTTAAAAGAAATAATATATTACATACATCTCTGACAAATTTAACATAATGATTTTTTACTTTTATTAAAAAATAAACATCCTGAACTCTATCACAAAAAAAAATATGAAAATCCTTTCTCTATTTTTAGTGATTACTAGTCGCTGTGGAACTATCTCTCACTTTGCAGCAGCATTAGAAAAAAATAGACCTTGCCCACTCCTGCTTTAAAAGTAACATAAACTTACAGCTGGTGTTGGCTACAAAGGAAAATATGTTTGATATATGGCCTTGAGAGAACTGTCATTAATAAATGACAAAATTAATAATGCCAAGTCATTAATTAATTATTGAAGTTTAAAGATAGCAAGAAAAACATAATCCTAGTCAGCAAAACTAAATTTCTTATACAAAACATTGCAGGATCCAGTGACCTGGGTTGGTCACTGGCATCAGAGCTTTAGTCTTCCAAGATTTCAGACTAGTGTTGGAATCCATCCTCAGGGAACTTTTCTCTGCCAAAATGTGTACTTTGGGATATTCTGTATTTATTTACAAAAAAAATAGTACACATAGAATAGCCCAAAGTGTGCATTCCAGTAAAGAAAAGTTCCTGAGGAAGGCTCAAGTGTGAATCCAAAAGCTTGGCAGACTAAACTTTGGGTCCCAGGGACCGACACAGATTGGATCTTGCAGTATTATCCTTGGACATCTTTGCCTTAATTCGTAAACATTATTGGACTTATGGTGCTATATAATGCCTTGTTAAAAAAAATCCAGAAAAAACAAGTTTTTGAAAATGTTTGAGGTGCTTCTCTCTGGGAAGGGAATTACAAAAAAGAGGGAGATGCAAGCGTAAAATTGTAACTATTCAGTAAAAAGAAGAGTGGAAATTCTAAACTGTATTTTCTTTTTTTATATACTTCATATTTTAGATTCCTGAATACCCATAGATACCTTATACCTCATATGATTTTTTTATTGTTTTTGTATTTTAAAATTCTAAAATCAATAAATAAAATGAGAGTCTCTTTTCTATTGCAAGCACAAACATCACTTTGTGATATTAAAAAAAGGATTATTCTTTTTTTGTTACATATAACATATGCTGTTCCCTACATGGCATTTCCACTTATGTGATATCTATTATAGGAAATCAAATTATGATTTCCAGCTCTTATTCATTTACATTGCTATTATTACCTTGCAACCTTCACAAGTGATACAGCGATAGTGATATCCAGTTGCCTTGTCACCACAAACAACACATAACTCATCCTTGTCTAAATAACTGGGTATGTACCCTGCAAAGAATTAAGAGAGAGAGAAAGTTTATCAATGCAAAAAATAAATTTGAAAGTTATCTCCATTATTTAATGCATGTTAATATAATTTACTGCTCTGACATTAATGGATTCTTAAATAGAGGCAGGAAATACATCAACATTGAACAATTTGAATCAAGGTATTATAAAATACAAAAAGAAATTATTCAGGAATCTAAAATTAATAAAGAAAACAATGTTACCAGAATCAACATGTAACTTTACAATACACAATTCTGACAGTTGACATCAAAATATCTTAGTTGCTAAGGTTGAATAAAACTGGCCTAGAAGAATGCAGAAAAATCAATAAATATTTGGAAGAAATCTTAGATGTAATGCAGATTATGCTTAACATAAATTAACATAGAATACTAAGACAGTCAAATAGGTAATTTAGAGATTAGAAAGACTGCACTTCTACATATCTGGGCCCATTTTTTCCCCTAGCTAAATTATTCTTGCTTTTCTTCTTCCATCTAGCCCTGAAACGCTGCAGAGATGTTTTTAATCAGTTTCTCTCTGAAGCTGAGTTATGGAAATAAGACCTGACTGGAAACTGTCGGACTTCATGTACATCCCATTTTTGTAGGTTAAGTAATACCTGCTAGAATTAGGTTTTGTGATTTTAAAAAAAGATTGCACCCCAAATTATTATTTTTTCATTAGATTTTTCTGCTGCCCATCTTCCTTAATTTGTGAGGGACAAGAGAATTTGTCAATCTGCCACAGGAATTTTTATTGATATCATCGGTCTACAAGGAGGAAGCCTAGGAAATGAAAGTAGCTTAATTTTACCAGAATTGGGACATTAATAAAGGAAAATTAAGTCTGAATATTAATTGCTCCAGTTTCCAAGATCAGGTCAAAACTGCATCAAAATTATAAGGGGGATATGCGATTTTATTTTGGAGGGTGATAATTTTCCAAAACTGAGGAAGATACACATTTGCATAGAATATAAACCTAAATACAGCCTTTTTCCTTAACTAGCATATCTTTAATAAAAGAGATTTTGTTTGGATTTACCTCTCTGTCTGCTAGTGGGAACATAAAAAGAGTTCACACACTTACTTTCTGAATCTGAGGTTCTTGGGCCAAAGGTATCAGTAACAGGCACTAGCAGTATTCGTTGCTATATCTACTTTTAAACATGAACTTTAAAAAATATATCAGCAGAGAAGTGCTGATATATTACTGATATTGCAATAGTAGTGATATTGATGGCTAAAGAGCTACTGCCTCTCTTGTACAATTGAATTTTCAACTTTATTCTTGCTGCTAATGCTTTCATATTATATAATGTTAATATTATATTTCATTCCTCGAAGAAAAAATATACCAGGGTTCTTTCTGTACGAAAAGAGTATTCTTTTAAAGAAAATTATAGGATATTACCTGTGTTCTGTTCAAGCTGTAGAAGGTTGATTGAGCAAATGGTGAAACCCCCTGACTAAGGAACCTATTTCCAACACCTGTGATAAATAATAGGTGTCTAGCTATTCATAAACATGCCAATTGCAGGTCTTGCTCTTAAATGTATTGCATTGTTCCTAAATATATTGAACCAGTCTCAAACCAGTCTTACTCACTTGAAGGAAGATTCATTTTATAGTAATATGAGATATGAATTAATCTAATATGATTAACAGTCAAATTAAATCCTAGCTCAAATTAGTTTCTTAAGCAAGTCCACAGCTGCTTTTTAAATCATTTGTCTGATTTGAAAAATATGGAAGATAAGTGCTAAAGTCGAACATTATTTTGTCTTTTGATACACTTTAATGATTGGAATTTATTCCACTTCTTACTCCATCAAACATTTTGTCAATGTATTGATTGGCATTTAGTAAAAAATGGCTATTGTGTTAAAAATATGAACAGAAACACAATAAAAACTCCATGGTTGTTCAATAAACAATTTGCTTAATGATAAGGTTTTGAAGAGAAATAGAATATACAATGCTGTGATTAAAATTTGTAATACATGCAGATGCCTATACAATGTTACAGAAAGAGGAAATGATTCTTTTTCCTTTTCCAAATGATCCTCCTATTGGAAAGTTCATGTAGAATGAATTGTATTTGTTTTCATTTCCTTAATATTCTAGAAGTGGTATGCATTATGTTAACCAATGTATCCCAATGCCCTTTCTGCACTATCATATAAGTTGCTTTTATATATATATATATATATATATATATATATATATATATATATATATATATATATATATATATATATATATATATATATATATATATATATATATATATATATATATATATATATATATACCCTTCCTGGCTAGCTGATGAGAGCTAAATAGCTTGAAATAGATCTATACTAGTCTCCCTTTATTTATTTATCAGCACAAATACCACACAAATATAACAAAGGCAACAGTAAAAATATTGGGTTTCTGTCGTGATGGACTCTTGTGACGAGCCGATTGACAGATAATGGAAGCAGTTAGCTTCCTCCCATAATTGGGGCACACCAGGGGTTGTGACACTAAATATATATACATATACATATATACATATATACATATATACATACATACATACATACATACATACATATATATATATAATTTTTATTAAAGAATTGTTTACAAAGTTAAAAAATAAATACAAAAATAGAAGTAAAAAAAGATAAAGATCAACAAATTAAAGTGAAGAAAAAAGTATTTAAGCAATTTATGATTTTCCTTGCAGCAGTTATAAGACATACTTGATACCATTTTCCCCTTCACAATTATATAACATAATTCCCATCTGCTCATATACATACACAACATAAATCATCAGTTTCTAGTCTTGTATAACAGTACTTGTTATTCATTTCCTAATCAAACAAATTAATTTATTAATTTCTGTTAAGTTCTACCATTTTCACCATTCATCATCTGTTGTGGGTATTTCTGTATTCTTCATCTTTGTGCATGTAATAATCCCGGTGCTGTTACCATATATAAATCCAATAATCCATGAGTTACTTTAGCATATAATATCTTAAGGATCCTGATTTTTGTCATCTTGATTAATTTTCTGAAATTTAAATGTAGCTATGATTTTAAGATGAAAATTCTCAAACAGCTGTAAATATATGATTGAAATATAAAATATGTATGTTTCATAATGTTTAGATTCTTAGAATTAAAATTGTATCCTACCAATTATGTAAATACCTTTTTTCACAAGCCATGCAAATTTTATAAAGACATTTTGGTCAGAATTAGAAAATCAGAAATGAACCTTCTTTTTAATCTAAAGATATAATGTATGGTTCTTAATTTTTTAGATACTAGCCTATAAAAGTATAATGGCAAGTACTGGTATAATAAATACAAGCCAAGTTATTCAGAGTTACATGAAATGAATATAAAGAGCTTGTAAAGCCAACTGTAAACACCTGCTTTAAATCTTAATTTTGTTTAATGAGCTAATATTAAGGCTTTGCTAGCTGCAAAAAAATATGCATGTAAAATAAGAGAAATCAATTGTGGATCAATAGTGTCATAAATGTTATATATTACAGCTGTCTGCCTTCAAGAGAGGATTAACTGATCAAATTTTTTTATCAGGGCTTGGCTGAAAGGTCTCATAAAATATGTTTATAGTTTCTAATACAATTTGATTAACAAATATGTTACACCATCTTTGCTGAGCAAGAAAATGATCAAAAATGTTTGCAGGCATATGAGTTTCATTCACTGACAGCAACATATTACTGCCAAATATTTGGAAAACTTTTATATTCAATGGAAAACAGGCAAGAAAAAAATTATTGGAGAAAAATATCACGATGAAGATTCCAAGAAATATCCACTATTTACTAATATTTAAAGTTTTCTAACATAGAATTATATGTACGGACTAGTGTATGTGTAATATTGAAGTCTAATACATATAAATATTATAGCATTATAAAATGATAATTATCAAGATTTTTTTAATTTTATAGCCATATAATAGTTTACAAATTGTATATGGATAGAAATCTTGTGAAGTTATGTTTGCAAAATATCATGCAGTTTTGGTTAACTTTATTACTAATATTTGCTAACAAAACAAGTGTGTTGGTTATATAGTTTCTATATAAAGACAGAGCAAAAAAGAGGAAAAAAATAAAAAGTATATATCTTTTACTTATTTACATTAAGATTCAAAAAGGAGAAAAATACAAAGACATAGAAATAATAGAAGGAAATAGAAAAGAAAAAGAAGATACAGAGATTAGGTTATTTAATTTTTTTTTTTAAACCTATTTTTAAATATATATTAAACCTTTTAATTATTTACATATTGGTCATTTTTCACTTCTGGAACGTTTTAAATATGATGAATAATTTAAATCTAATTTTTATCATTTAGTAACTTTTAAAAAATCTAGACTTTTAGACCAGTATGTTTTTTTTAAGCTACTGTAACTTTATCTACTATAAGTAATAATTTAAGAACAATAAATGCTGCTAGGTATATCTCAAGCTGAGCAAAAGAACAAATTTTAATATTGTGGCATTCTATTTATTATGACATTCATCTATAGAAGTGTTTTAAAAGAAATAGTAATTTTGATATTTGCTCAGTTCTTAATTGTATGAATAGTTGTAAAATAATGATCATACAGTAGACCATTTACTCAGATATTTTAGATTGTTTGAACAAATTCAACCTACTTGCAGTGTTAGTTACATACATACATAACTGCTGACTGTCAAGAAAAGTAACATTCAACACTGTAAAGAGTAATGGTCTATAAAATAAAATGTATTACAGAGGAAATAATATTTTATATACATGCAGTAAAGTGTTTCTCACAGATGTTGAACAGCTTGCTTGCTGTGAAACATAATGCAATGTAATCTGAAATAAAGGCATCCTTCAATATTGTATAGAAATTATTTATTTAGAATTAATCTCTTATACCACCTATTAACTGCACCACCAACCCAACTGTTTGGTCAATTGGATGAGAAAGTAAAGTTACACTTCATTTTTTTAACAGTTTTTCCCCTGAACTGTTTTATATTGTAAATATAAATTTTATTTTTATATTATAAAATCCAGTGATTAGCATTTTATGCAAATTAACAGTGGCATGGCAACTTTTGCACACATAATGAAAACTAAAGATGTTAAATAGGCAGTCGTCACTTAAGAGATGAAGACACAGAAGACTATACATTTTACAAACCACAAATTAATTGCCTGTTAAAAGAAACTTTAATTCATTCAAACCACTTACAAATGAATAGCATGGTAGGCTGGCAGTTTGAAAATATTGTTCACATATAAAATGCTTCCTGATATTAATGTAAAAATGCCTGCATGTCATTATCATTTATCATGCTTCAAAATAAAGCCATTTCAAAAATCACCTAGCAACATCTGTTGCTACTGCTTCCAATTCTAGACAGGCAGTCTTATACCTCTACGCATCTAACTCAGAAAAGTATGCTTTTTCTTCTGTAAAGAATTATATGCAAATAGATGTTATTGAGTTCTTTCTCTTCCCCCACCCTCTTTTTCGCTCTAATTAAGAAATGACAAAATTTTCCCCTACCTTTTTTCTGAGAGAAGGCTGGTGAATGCACTTGAGAAAAAGTAGGCTTTTCTTCAGTGAAATATTCAGTTGGGTTGTATTGATGCAGGGCCATGTCCATGTCAGAATACTCGCTCTTAAAAACGTTTCCAGGGTAACTATAGGTATAAGGCTGATTCACCGCCCAGGCCTGTTCCATATATATGTTGTTATTGTGCAGGACCTGAGCATCACAACTGCTGTAACTCTGACTATCTTCGATATAAGTGCAATAATCCGAAGGCTGCATGTAGCAGTTGCTGTTGGCAGCTGAGTGAGCTTCATAAATTTCTTGCACGCAATAGTTCATTTTGTTATCCTCTCTCAGCCTATACTCTACATATGCGTGCACACATTCACATGCATATATACTCGATGTGCATATGCATGGAACAAGAAAGTAGGGAACAGATGCACGGCACTGAGAAAGAGAACAGTAAAACTGTATGCTTAACTTTAGAACAGCCAATGACTGGCTAATACCCTCTTTATATTAGGGATGGATGGAGAACTGCCCTATGAGTCCCATATATTGGAAAGCAGATTTATGACAGTCAAATGTCTTAATCTGTGACTGCATGCTAATTCCTAGGGAAGATACCGCTTACTCTTGGCCCTCTGGCAAAGAAGCGATGTCCAATCCACCCCACTTTGGGGGGTGAATGATTACTTTATAAAACCAGTTCCATTGCCTTTCACTAAGATGATAAAATTATTGTTAAGGGAAGAGTTTAACTGTGCCTCTAGCACTATCAATTTAAGTGTGAGCAACAGAAAGAACACTTAGGCAATCCTAAGGACGATATGCTGAAAATCCAAAAATCAATAACCCTGCTTTTCAGCATTAATTGAAAAATCCTAAAGGGCAATACTGATGACACCAGCAGTAAGTCTGTGTTTTAAACAAAACTTTAGTGTCTAAATCTGTCATCTACTTTACTGTATTGATTTTGATTGGCAGAATTATCTGAGTGGACCTTTCCTGCCTTATACATACTTAGGTCAAACTCCCTGCTGCTTGGTAATTTAACACATTTGCAAGAAAGCAGATTTCTCAGACTTCACTGACTTTAATAGATGTGTTATTGAATTCAACAGGTGGGAAATTACAAAACAGGCCTTCTTAATCAGCAAGTAGACTACTGCTTACAAATTAAAGTTAAGCTTAATTGGTTTTCCAGTTGTATTTCATTAAATTGCTTTCTTCCCAGTGTGAGCTGTTTCTGCATCTGTTTCATTCACATGTGCCTTAATAATTATTATTTAATAATTAGATAAACTCTTCCCAACTTTAAAAATGTTTTATATTTATTTTATACTTTCATATAATAAATATTCAAAATAATGCTAGCAGACTCACTCACTTGGCCATACATTTTATTTATTGGTTTCATTTATTTATTTATTTGTTGCTCGTCTTGTTTCAAACAACTCTGGGCAATAAATCCATTTGAATGATAGACTATTTTTTGGTATACAGGCTGTGTATTGCATATGTAAGTTTAGGTTGCATAACTCTTTGACGGGGATGGGCGGTTTAGAATTATGAAATATAAACAAAAAATTAATTACTGGCAAAAAATAAATAATCTTTCATTGTATTTTTTAATTTCAATATGTTAAATTTATAACCACTAATTTGGAAACTAGTCCATGTAAAAATCATTAATATCTTCAAAAGGAGTCATTTACAAGCACAAAAAATGACAGCATATTAAATAGGAACATTGAAATAGGATTGTCCTGCATATTTAAACAAACTATTGCTTATAAAAGTAATTTCTCACTCCCCCCCACCCACAATACAATAACTGGTATTCAACAAGATCTACCTTGCAAGTTATAAAAACATAAAACCATAAAATGCTGAAAGTGAATCGGCAGCATGCATTCAATGGTTGGATATTTGTGTGTAATACATATATTAGATAAGGAAAAATTTTCAGGCACTTCGCTTGACAAGCAAAGTTTAATTAATTCCATTAATTAATGGAAGATTAAAGTTACTTCATAATAATGTATATTAAATTTCCTTATGATATCTTAGGGATCTAATAGGGTTTTATTTTAGCTAGATTGTGTAACACATTTATAAATAATCAGCAGACAGAAAATTATGAACTGAAAATATTTCCAAATTCCAAACAATTTATACTAACTTTTATTTTCTGCTTTAATGCAACACAAATGTTTTCTGTAAACTAGACAAAACATAATAAAGTAATAGTATATCATATATTCAAGCGATGATTTTCAATCTAACCTGGGTTAGGATATAGCAGTGATGGCTAACCTTTTCCAGACTGAGTGCCCAAAGCATGCAGGCACATGTGCGAATGCGGTGCATGTGCACTAACCACCAAAATGCAATTTGCGTGCAGCCCCGGAGATACGCCCCACCCATGTGCATGCGCCCCCTGCACATACTTGCCCCCCTGCATGTGCCCTAGAACCCGTGCATGCATGACAGAGACCCAAAAAATAGCTGGCCGGCGGGAAATGTGCACAGATACACAGCAGAGCTGAAGTGGTGCAATGGCTCGCATGCCCACAGAGAGGGTGCTGTGTGCCACCTCTGGCACATGTGCCATAGGTTTGCCATCACAGGAATAGAGGATAGCCCATTCCCACACAGTTCATTGTAATTTTGTGGGTCCCACACACACATATACATATACCCATAGGCACTGTTAACTAATTCTCCTTTCTCTGGCTGGGCAAGAGTTCATTTTTCTAAGCAAACAGCCACTGGAGTTGACAAATCTCTTTCTTATTACATTTTAGGAAGAAACTCAAAGATATTTAATTAACTGTTAATTATGTCATCATGTTTTAAATATATTAATATGTATTTTAATTGCTTTAGAAGCTACTATTTAGTAACTTTTCAGAATTTGTTTTTGTTGCATTTGGTTTTTAAATTATATTGCTAGCCAAATAGAAATATTCCATATAGGTAAATAAATGCAACTAATAAACTTCAATGTAAATTTATTTTCAAGGAAAACAAACTCAACTGAATGGCCATCTGGCAGTAGCAATGCACAGATTGTGAGCAAAGAAAATCTATGGATACTATAAAAATGGGACACTTATAGCAATAATGAATTATAGTACTGCTTGGAACTGTGTGAAAGAAAATCAATGTTGTTTAGGAAGAAAATATTTTGAGAAACTTCCAGTGAAATAGGCTTTGTCATTCTATAAGATCTTTAAAAAGTAAGAACTGTGAACTGAAATTAATTGTACTATTTTATATTAGCATTTATAGTTCTACTGCACTATCCATTTTATACTAATTCTATATACTGTCTCTATAAAATAACTATTTGTAATAAAATAAAAGACTTCCTGGGAGGAGCCTGCTGGTGGTGGCAGCAAAAAATCAGCTGCCTCCGAATTCCTGGCTACGTACCTGTTTAGAGGATCTTCCATCTGATGTCTTATCAGGTTTTCTTATCCTTCAGGCAAGAAGGAAAGAAGAAACTGTTTTGCTGGCAAATGCTCTTCGATTTTTGCAGCTTTGTGCTTGCAAGGAAAGGGGGGCTAGCCCAAGGCAGAACGGCTGTCCGTGCTGGGAACTTCAAACTGCCTTGTGCAGGACAAAGTAGGTCTCCCCCACTCTGCTCAAAGTTTTGTTTGATTTAATCTTATCACGAGCTGAATCCGTTTACTGCGTGGACAATAATTGTTTATCAACATTTTAGCTTCTTTTCTTTTTCTCCTCCGAAAAATTATTTACTTAGAGGCTTTTAAAATGGCGCCGAGCAGGCTGGTTTCTCCGGTAATAACGAACACTTTTTGCTAATCCTCACAAGAATTCAAAACAAAAGAGATTGCTTATCATATGTTTTGGTTTCACAATAGAAGAATTTTACTCCTTCATTAACCTTGCTTATCTGGAAGTTAAATGGTGATGAATCTGCTGAACGGTCTTGTTACAATGTTTACTCACTGAAAGTTTTGCCAAGCCTTAAACTTCAAAATAAAAGCCTCTTTACTTAAAGCTGCATATTCAGGCAATAGAGTTTTATTAACTGCAGGCAGATAAATTTTGAAATGGCCTCAAAACCAAATATTAACTTGAAGTCGTCACCCTCTACTTCCAGGGGCACATCCTTAGTGCCTGGCACAAAGCTGCAGCCTCCGCTTCCTACGCCCCCTGCTGGGGATGTGTTAACGAAAGAATTTTTCCTGAGTAATCTAAGCGAGGCTCTTAATGCACAGACAATTAAAATGGAAGATAAATTTAGAGATAATAGAGAGGAGAGAAAAGAGGAAATAAAAGAAATGAAAGAAGAAATTAAAAGTGAAATAAAAGGACTTAAACAGGAGCTATATGAGAAATTTGAGGCTAAGGTTGATAAAATTAGAGACGACATGCTGAGTCTTGTAACTGTATTAACAGAACATATTTCTGGAGTGGAAGATACTCTAGAGGTTCTTAATGATGCCAATGCTAACTTGACATTGAAAACAGAGGTGGTGGAACAAAAAGTGGAAAATGCTGAAAAAGAAATTATTATGATACAGTACCGACAAATGGAGTTCGCATTAAGAGTAAGGGGGCTGCGTGAGGAGAAACAGGAGAACCTGAAACAGATCCTATCGGAAGCTTTTGACCACCTGATGGGAAGACCAGGGACCAACCAAGACTGGCAAATTGACAAAGCTTATCGCGTTAACTCCTGGCTGGCAAAGCAGAAGCAGCTTCCTCGAGACATCGTTATATATTTTACTAAAAGAGAGCTTAGTAATATGGTACTGCAAGCGTCTTATAACACTAAGCTTCAAATTGGCGGTCAAGACCTGGCTGTTTTGAAAGAGATACCACCTCAAATGTTAAGAGCCAGGAGAGACTACGCTTTTTTGGTCGAAGAACTCAGAAATCGTCAGATACAGTATAGATGGGATGCACCATTTGGCATCATATTTACATTTGATAAGCAAAGGTACCGCCTCAACTCTGTATGGAAAGCCCGAGATTTTTATTATAATATATTGAAGGCCGGATACCCTGCACCATCTGGACCTAGAGAAAGACCACAAGAAGGACAGGATAGACAGCAAACTACACAACCACCAGACAAGATGGAGCATCTCTCTTCTCTAGAAGTGCAAGGTGCTATGGAACCAAGACCTAGCCGCATGACTACTAGACGTATGGAGAAACAAGCGAAAAAGCAACAGCATCAACAATCATCGGCCATCGATCAAGGAACTACAATAACAAATCTGGAAGCAGTGGGAGGAGCTAGACCTAAGGTTAAACAGGCCGTGCAGGAAGCTCTAAAAATGCTTCAACCAACCAAAGATGACAACTAAGATTTTAACATGGAATGTCAACGGACTGAACTCTCCACAGAAGAGGAAGAAAATATTTCATTATCTCAAACAGTTTAAGAACGATGTAATTTGTTTGCAAGAAACTCATATCAAGTCAACTGATCAAAAATATTTGATCAACTCAAAACTTGGTCAACATTTTGCAGCTTCTGCTATGGAAAAGAAGAATGGTATAGTTGTATACCTAAGAAAAGATATGAAAGCTGAATTAATAGAAGCAGATCCCTTCGGAAGATATATTGCTTTAGACTTAATCTTAGAAGGGAAAAAGACATTACTTTTGGGAATTTATGCTCCAAATCAACAGCAAGATAGATTCTATAGAAATCCTCATGCTAAATTAGTACAGTGGGACTATAGTTCCTGTATACTATTGGGTGACTGGAATGGATGATAGACACTAAGAGAGATAAGAAGATTTCCCGCCTAAATACCAAGATGCGAGCAAAGTTACCCAAATCTTTCTTTGACATTATGGATGATTTTGAATTGAGAGATATTTGGCGAGAAAGAAATGCAGAGGAATATGACTTCACTTTCTTCTCGGACAGGCATCAATCCCTCTCAAGGATTGATTTTATTCTAACCACTAATGATTTGCTTTCTAGGGTCAAGAAAACAAAGATTGCAGCTAGGGTCCTTTCGGACCATAACCCAGTTTGGATGGAGTTGGGAAGGGTAGTGCAGGCAAGAAGGTCTTGGAGATTGAATGAAAACTTATTTAGATATGAAAAGTATATTAATGATCGTAAAAAATTACTATCTGAATATTTTGTTTGAATATGAATAAGGGTACATCTATGGAATTTGTATGGGACGCAAGCAAAGCGTATATGAGAGGAGTTTTGATGAATATAAATAAAACACATAGAAATAAGCAAGGGTTAAAACGAACAGAACTGGAAGAGGAAATTAAGAGAAAAGAGCTGGAGTTAACAATGAACCCAGACGATACAAAGGTTAAGGAAGCTATTAACATATTAAAATCTCAATTTGACATGTTGATCTCTGACCAGGTAGCTACTAATTTATTATATGCAAAACACAATACTTTTTGTAATGCAAACAAACCTGGCAGATGGTTAGCTTATCAGATTAGGAAAAAAAGGAAAACTCGAAATATATCTAAACTGATTTATAGAGGGAAGGAGGTGTTTCAACAGGAAGAGATTCAAAAGGCTTTCTGGGAATTTTTTACAGAACTGTATAAAGGGGATAAAATTAATGGTTTAGACATAGACAAATATTTAGACAAAGAGAAAATACCTTCAGTTAGAGAAGAACACAGGCAAAAATTGAATCAACCAATAACCTCGGGGGAAATCCTGCAGGTAATTAAGCAATTAAAGTCAGGGAAAGCACCAGGTACAGATGGCTTGACAGCAGTTTACTATAAAAACTTACAGTTAGAAATGGTAGAACCTCTTAGAGAATTATTTAATATGATTCAAACGGAAGGTAAAGTCCCTCCATCTTGGAAGACAGCGTTTATATCTTTGATACCCAAAGAAGATCAAGATACTACTCAACCCAAAAATTATAGACCTATTTCATTACTGAATGTAGATTATAAAATTTTTACTAAAATATTAGTAAATAGGTTAATGTTGGTCATTCAACAATTGATACATACGGACCAAACAGGTTTTATACAAGGGAGACAGATGAAAAGTAATGCTAGATTAATTATTAATGCATTAGAATATTTGGGAAAGAACAACCAGATCCCTGCTGCGTTTATATTTTTGGATGCTGAGAAGGCCTTTGATCGAGTTAACTGGCAATTTCTGCTGAAGATACTGCAAAAAATGCAGATAGGAGATAATTTTTTACAGTCAATTAAAGCAATATACCAACAGCAAACAGCACAAATCATAGTCAATGGAAGTTTAACAGACTCTTTTCAAATTGGAAAAGGTACAAGACAGGGCTGTCCTTTGTCCCCACTATTGTTTATTATAACTTTGGAAGTATTGTTGAATAAAATACGGGGCTTGGATGGTTTAAAAGGGATCAAGATTAGGCAGCAAGAATATAGAGTCCGCGCTTTTGCGGATGATTTGGTCATAATATTGGAACAACCGCAGGAATCCAGTATGGTTTTAATGAATACGATTAATCAATATGGTCAAGTGTCGGGCTTTAAAATAAACTTAGGAAAAACCAAAATATTAGCTATAAATATGAATATTAAACAAAAGGAAGAATTAGGAGTGATGCTAGGATGTGAGGTAGTTAAAAAAGTCAAATATCTTGGAGTTAACATTTTAACTTCAAATGGGAAATTATATAAGCATAATTATGAACCACTTTGGCATAGCATACAGACAGAGATGAAAAAATGGCAGAAATTGCACTTATCTTTGCTGGGTAGGATAGCGGCAGTGAAAATGAACATTTTACCAAAATTTTTATTTCTTTTCCAAATGTTACCTATACTTAAAAAAGATGCGAACCTTTTAGAATGGCAGAAGGGTATCAACAAATTTGTGTGGGCAGGAAAGAAGCCGAGGGTAAAGATGAAAATAATGCAAGATGTATGTGAGAGAGGAGGATTGAAACTACCTAATTTAAAACTATATTATGATGCAGTGGCATTATCTGTAATTAGTGATTGGACTCATTTAACCAATGATAGAATATTGAATATTGAGGGACACGATCTGGTATTTGGTTGGCATGCTTACCTGTTATTCAACAAAAAATTGGATAAGAATTTTAAAAGTCATATTTTAAGAAATGCTTTATTGTGGGTTTGGAAGAAATACCAATATAAATTAAATGACAAGATACCCATGTGGGCAATTCCTAGACACGCAATTGAAAATATGAATACAGCACAAAAACAGGACAGAATTACTTACAGACAGCTTCTTACCTCGGAAAGGGGGGTATTACAATTAAAATCTTTAGAGGTATTAAAAGAGGAGAAGGTAGTTCAAACATGGTTCCAGTATGGGCAATTACAGGCTAGGTGGAAAATAGACCAAAAAATTGGTTTTATCCAAGTTGAGGATAATCTGTTTAAACAAATAAGAGATCAAAGCTTAATGCATATAAAGAGGATATATAATGTATTAATACAGATGGATTCGGAAACAGAATTAGTTAAAGATTGTATGATAAAATGGGCTCAAAATATTGAGGAACCAATAATGTTGGATACATGGGAAAGAATCTGGGTAAGAAATGTGAAATTTACACAAGCTCAAAATCTGAGAGAAAATTTTTACAAGATGTTCTATAGATGGCATTTAGATCCTAAAAAGTTGGCTTCTATGTATCCGAATGTACAGCCTAAATGTTGGAGGTGTGGTTCTCTCGACGCTACATATTATCATATATGGTGGACCTGCCAAAAGGTTAAGGCATTTTGGATAAAAATATGGTGGGTCATGCAAAATGTTTTTAAAAGAAGGATAAAGTTTATTCCTCAGTTATTTTTACTAGGTATATGTACTGACTTTACAGTGGTAGAGACCAATTTGATTCTGCACCTGATAACTGCAGCAAGACTGTTGGTGGCGCAATATTGGAAGAAGGAAGACTTGCCTACAATCCAAGAATGGACATTGAAAGTAACAAACTTAGCCGAAATGGCTAAAATATCGGCATATCTCAAAGATCATTCAAATGAGATATATAAACGAGACTGGAAAAAATGGATTGACTATATACAAAATAAATACGGGACTAAGAAATTCCAGTTAGCCTATGCTTAAGATCAGAAATGATTTAAACTGTTAAAAGTCAGTTCAGTAAGAAGAAGCTAAGGTCAATCTAGAATGTCATTAATTTCTTTATTTCTTTTTTCTTTTTTCTCAATAGATTTTAGACTGTGTTAGTTAAAAATCCATACCGTGTACGGGTTCTGGGAAGTCGGGGGGGGGAAGGAGGAGGGGGGGTGGGGGGGTGGAGGGAGGGAGGGGTACACACAACAACAAAAAAATTGTACTTCAATGTCTTGATGATTGACAAATGATGACATATTTGTGTTTTTTTTTAAAGAAAAATAAAAAAGTTCTGTTTAAAAAAAAAAACTATTTGTAATAAAATAAAAGATGGAATACTTTATTCTTAACAAACGAAATGATGTTGAATATAAACTGCATGAAAATAATTAACCCCTTTGCTTATTGAAATAAAACATTACTGCAAAAGAAAATGAAAGTTGAATTACATTATTTTTATTGAAACACAGAATGAAAATTTTACACTACTTTTAAAAACAATGTTGATGAGTTTAGTTCAGCAATAGCAATTTATGTGAATATGTCATTATTTGAAGGGAAATCAATAGCTAAAATATATTTCTCCAATTTGAGTTATGTTCTCTGATGCTGTAATTTCTTGGCCATTATTTTTTTTAAAAAACCATTTAAACAATTGCTATATTTTCCACTTTTTTTGCAGGAAGGAGCAATAAGATTATAGGAAGAAATAGATTTTTAATAAATTACTCATTTAAAACATTTACTTGGAAAAACAAGTGTTTTTTTAATTAGGATATTTAGCACCACCGAGCAGTTATAAAAATATACCAGACTACACTGCCATTATTAAATTATCATATCATATTCATGATAAATTGCCTGAACATATTTTAAAATGTGGCCTGTAACCTAGATGGCAGCATTACAGATATTTTGAACTATTTATGGGCTAAACTATTAGATTTTGCAGGAGTGTAATATGACAATGAGGAGGATTTTTACAAAGGGGTGAAATGGGGGTTGAAGCAATGCAGGAATCTGTATCCAGCAGTGTCTCTTTTACACGAATGGATTTCAGTGCTTACCAGAGATGTACAGTATCACCAATTATTTTTTGTAAGGATGTGAAATAAAAATAAAACTACAAAGAAAGTTAAAAAAAATATTCACAGAATTTGCCAACTACTGATTTCTGATTGCTTTGACCTACAAGAAATAATTAATTGATTTCAAGAGCAATGAGTTAACATCTTATTTACAGCTACAGTTAAATTGTGTTGGTTGTGATTCAATATAAGTGTGATGGATTATTATTACTGTAATTAATTGCAATTGTAATTCCAAGAATTTAAGATAACATAGACCATTTTTCTTTCATTGTATTCTCATAAAAACTCTGTGCAACAGAGTAAGGTGGGAAACAGCAATTATCCACAATTAGCAGTGAGCACAACGACAAAATATGGATTTGAAACAGGATTCTGATTCACATCTTGGAATAGGTTTCTTTTGTTTGATATGTATTCTCTAAAATCAACTTTTACATATTGGGCTGTTTCTAACCATTGTAATAAATAATCTCAGGTTTAAATTCTAATATTAATTCTTTTATATATCTAAATTTCTTTCAAAGATTTTCTATATATCCAAGAAAAATAATTTACTGAAACATAGGTCTGGCTCCTCCACAAAGACAACAGTTATGGAAACAGGTTTTCAGTGTTAAAATATTCACAGCTGGCAAACTATCACCTATGTTACCTACCTATGTAAGCATTTTTGTTTTGAGTTTGCTACTGGTTATTTTGAGCTTGTTCAATGGCCAAAATTGTAACAGTTCCTCTTCACAAGCCCAAATGTGAGCAAGATTATTCCTTGGCAATATTGACTATATTAAATTTAGTATAGTTGCAAGAATCCCTTCCTTATCTCCCTAATGAAAAATAGGGAATAAAACAAGCTACTTCACCATTAGTTAAAGGAAAGATTAGGGACAGCAAACCTGCCTGCTTGTAAAATGAAGGAATGTGACAGTTAATGAAGAATCCTGGCTCTATCAAGTCTATGCTTCATGCAGAAAACATACAGGCCAGATCAAAGAATGGATTTCTGCTCAATTAAAGCACAATTAATTGTTCAGAAACATATCCTTTGACATCTGGACTGCATGTTTTCTACACCATTCTCTTAAGCAGAACCAGAAGCTTGTTAGAGCCAATGTCATTCCATATTTGGGGTTGCAATTCAGTATCATGTCTACATCTGGCCAACATGAGACTGATCTATCTACTAATACACTACATTTACTTAAAGGCAAGTTTGACTAAAATCCATGAGAATTGCATTTTTGGGTTTGGCTTGGCCTATGATGATCACAGTTTCCCAGCCGAAACTATTATTAAGTCTGTTCATATGTTGGAAAATTAAAAAGTTTTCATCATTTTATCAAGCCAAGCCCAAAAATGCTAGAAAATTCCTGGAAGCCTGGCACAAAATAGCCATCTATAGACAGGTAGACATAAAAAAGTGACAATCAACAAGCCAATAAGAAAACAAAAAGACCAAAACACTTCCCTATTAGCCATAAACATCCAGATGATCTTAGATTAATACCAAGACTGGCATCAGACTAACAATAAAGAAATAAATAAGACTCCAATCAAGGATATGCCAAAGAAGCTAATATTAAACAGTTCAACCAAAAAATCTCCAAAATTACTTCTACCAACACTGACAGGGCAAGCCACTAGAATATAAAATGACAGCAAACTACAGTCCTTAGGAGTACTGTTGATGTTACCTAGGTTGGTTAATGAAACATCTGCAAAAAACTAACCAAGCTCAGAGAGCACCAAGGACCTCTGAAGCAAATCTGAGTTTGCACTATTGATATAGATTCTGATATAGTCATTTTTCTCTATAAGGTAGTGTTAGCCCTTCAAGAGATTCTAAATAAGAAGTACCAACCATGAATATTAACACTACCTATTTTGTAAGGTTACAGTAATAGAACTTTCCTGTAACTCTGAAAATAGTCCTCCTCTGAGACACTTCTCTTGCCAATTGGCTCATAGATCATATATTGTCATGCTAAGCATATACTAAACAGAGAAGATATGTATTTATCTAATGATTTATGTAAATCTAATATTTATCTAATGATCACTCTATCTGAAGCTGCCAACCTCATTTATGATTTGCAATAATCAGTCAGTTCAATATGTAGCTTCCTATATCTTCTTGTAGCTGTCAGAAGAGGAAGGAAAGTTCAAAGTTCAGGCACTATAAAGAGAATGTATATCGATATAGACATATACACACTCATATAGTCTGTACTTGCATCTATGTATGTACAGCCAGGGGAATGGACAGATAGGTGGCAGTTAGTTTGCAGCAAAAATATGGATATGGTAAATGACTTAGAAGCAGGGGTGGGTTCCTGCCGGTTCTAACCGGTTTGGTAGAAGAGGTTCGTCAAATCTACCGTACCGGTTAGAAGAGGTTCCACCGGGGGACCCGGAAGTAAGTTCCAGAACACCAGCCCCATCCCTATCGCTCACTCGCTCCGCCTGTTACGTCGCAGCTCGCTCGCTCTCCTGCCTGTCCGCACTAAACTAGCCCAGCCCGCCACTCGGGCTGGAGTCGACCCGCCTGCCTCTAACACCCATTTAAAAGCATGACACCAACGGTCAATATTCCTCTTTTGAAAAGAGTCTTTCTCTTTTGAAAAGAGTCTTTCTCGTTCCTGAGCAGCTGTCGCATTGCGCTTGATGATCGGGTCCTTCCTTCACTTCGCCTTCCAGCAGCTTGCTGCTTCCCTCAGGTAAGCAACTAAGCACGAGGGGGGGCAGTGGCGAGAGGCTAGTGCGCCACGTGGCCGAAAGGGGAGTGATGGTGGGGGAAGCTAGCATATGCCAGCCCGCAACGTTCGCATGGGAAAGCCTTCCCACGTGAAAGCCGTGGGCTGGCATATGCCGCGTGGCCAAAAGGAGGTGGGCGGTGGCGGCGGGAGGCTAGTGTATGCCAGCTCGCGGCTTTCACAAGGGAAGGCCTGAAGGCCTTGCTTGCGAAAGCCGCGAGCTGGTGTACACCACGTGGCTGAAAGGGGCACGGCAGCAGCGGGAGAAGGTAGAGTATGCCAGCGCACAGCCAAAAGGAGGTGGGCGGCGGCCGCAAGCTAGCATATGCCAGCCGTGAGCTGACGTACGCCACATGGCCAAAAGGGGGTTTCCTGCTACCACTCCCCCCAGTCCCCAGCTTCACCTGGCTGCCTAAGCCTGCCAGGCGGCGGGCCTAACTGACCCAGTTGTTCCTTGTCTCTTCAGTCCAGCTTACCTGCTACCTCATCACCTGCCTGCTCCCTGCTGCATCCATCGCATCGGAGAACTGCTGATTCCGCCTGCTGGTTAAGTGACCCATTTTTTTTCTTTTATGCTTTTAATGTTTTTTTAAAGAATATTTTATTTATTGTTTATAGAATTTTTTAAAATTGTTTTATTTGAAAGTATTGAGTATAGATTTTTTTTAAATGATTTATTTTAAATTATTGTGTGTAGAATACTTTTAACTGGCTTTATTTTAATTTATTGTATGCCGAATACTTTTAACTGGTTTTAAATTATTGTGTGTGGAATACTTTTAACTGGTTTTATTTTAAATTATTGTCTGTAGAATACTTTAAAATGGTTTTATTTTAAATTATTGTGTGTAGAATATTTTTAAATGGTTTTATTTTCAATTACTATTTGTGGAATACTTTAAAATGGTTTTATTTTAAATTATTGTGTGTGGAATACTTTAAAATGGTTTTATTTTAAATTATTGTTGGTAGAATCATTTTTTAAATTGTCTTAGACTATTTTAAAAAAATATTCAATCAACAATAAATTAAAATAAACCATTTAAAAATATTCTATACTCAATACTTTTAAATAAAATGATTTTAAAATATTCTATGCACAATACATTTTAAAGTATTGTGGATAGAATATTTTTAAATGGTTTATTTTAATTTATTATGTATAGAATTTTTTTAATGGTTTTATTTTAATTTATTGTGTATAGAATATTGTTAATGGATTTATTTTAATTTATTGTGTATAGAATATTTTTAAATGGTTTTTAAGGATTTTTTATTATTACCTATAGAATATCTTTTTTAAAATTATTTTTAGGGAATTTTTATTTATTTTTTGTTTATAGAATATGTTTATTACAAGAAATGTTATTCCTTTTTGCAAATGTTTTATTTGTGATGCAATATGTTGCTTTTAAGTGTGCAGGTTGGTGCATGGTTTATGTGTCTCAAAGTGACTGCTTTTCTAAGGGCAGGCCAGGTTGGTGCAAGGCAGTTTTGCTAGATTTTCTGTGTTTCTGTGTGATACCTGGTTATTTAGGTAATTGTGAGGTCGTTCCTGGTTCTGTGAGCTTCCTGGCAATGTCCTTTATAATTTCCCACAATGCCTTGATGGTTTTTATTCCAGTGGCTTCCTCTTTCCTGTCCTTAGGGTTTCGGGGAAAATTGTTGTTTTTTGGTGTTTTCCTGGCACTGTCATAGTTTGTGTGTGTGTAATGTCCTGCAGTTATCTACACATTAATAATGATCAAGTACTAATAATATTTACTTATACATTTTAGTGACCTTTTCTTATATAATTGGTGTTTTCTTTCATACTTTCAGATTTCTAATTTCTGTTTCTGTTAGTTAACAATTGATAAAACAAATTCCACGTGAAAAAGTAGTCGAAGCCTTCTTGATTTTAATTGTCAATTTATTCATTCTTGCACATTCTAATATTTATTCATTTTCATATTTCTGTTTTTCCACTGTTGTGCAAACATAATTCCATCAGCTGTTAAATGTGTAAAATTAAATATGTATTGTATTCCCTCTGAAATGCCCAACCAAACATTACTGGTTTTAAATCCATATCTTGCTTTACCATTGCTTCTAACCATGACACCACTAACTCTTGAATAGCTACTTGGTCTGTCCTAAGTACTGAACCTAATTCATATATTTTTGTTTTTTGAACTGAGGAATAAATTTCAGAAAAATAAATCTGTATTGCTCTGTGAATCTATTTATGACATTCATTCTTGATCTAACTTCTTAGATGAAAAACTACGTATTTTCTGTTTATTGGAGGACATTCTTCCTGAAAAGATTGTACATTGTTGGGTGAAAACAGAGGTCCCTTCTGTTACCTGTAGTGTAGTCCTCAGCTTACAACCACAATCGAGTCCAATGTTGTTTTATTTCTTCTGCAGTTAGTATTATTTAACAGGCTAAAGAGGCAACAGAGTATGACCACTAGGACAGTCATCTTTCCTATGTAAGTAGCTGTTTTATTGCTTTGTGTGCTTGTTTCATCCTTAATATAGTAGTGCAAGCAATTAAAGTCTTCCTTTCTGTATCTATTTGTGCAGGCCATTCATGGAGCAAGGAGGTCAGTGGGTGACTTCAACACACAAAAGGACAGTAATCTTCCTTTTCTATTATTTTGTATGCTGGTTTCATCCCAATGCAGTGCATGCAATGAAAGAGTTAATTTCTGTGTCTCTTCTTTGTACAGGCCATTCATTGGAGTCAGTGATATTGAAGACTGGCAAGGACAGACATCTTCTTTCTGTAAGTAGTTCTTTTATTGTTTTGTGTATTTATTTTAATCTTATTTAAGTAGTAAGTACACAAAATATTAAATTTCCTTTTTTATATCTTTTTGTAGATCATCCATTGGGGCAAAGAATTTAGTGACATTGTCTTGGCCACTCCCACCCAGCCACTCACATCTGGTCACTTGACTGCCAAGCCACTCCCACTGGTCACATGGCTGGCAAGTCACTCCCACCCATCAAATGGCCAGCAAGCCACTCCCACAAAGCAAGCCCCACCTACAGAAGATGTTCCAAATTTTTTTGAAACCCACCACTACTTAGAAGGCACCCTCCTAGTCCTTTGGGTTATAAAGGCAATTGGGGGAAATGTACTTTCAGTCTTGCGAGTTTCTGTTAAAATAATTTTGCAATAAAATAGAAATAACTCTTCTTTCTGGACTATCTTGCAAGACTTATAGCAATCTTGAAATCTGCTACTCTTTTACAAAATTTTAGAAATTTTAGGAATGGCTTCCAATCTCAAGAAATTCCTCTTATCCAGACATTTTCCTGACTGGAGCCCTTCTATCTATCTTGCAAAGTCATTCCCACATACCATTATAATATATCATCTCCTTTTCTCTGGTATTCATATGTCACAATCAGTCAATAGATTCAGGGTCATTCCCCACCCAGGGATTCTATATGAATTAAATCAAAAGGAACAGGGAGGAAAAGGATAAAAGGTTGTTTTAATGAAATGCTTTTCAGAGCACTGATGAGATACTAGACACTTTTGTGAACATAATGCCTATCTGTAAAATGGCCTTCATTCAAGATATGTAACTGAACAGTGCTCAAGTAAAAAATGTCCTATGAAGAGACTTCATAGTCAAGCACAATTCTTTCTGCACCATGTTGATTGTCTGTCTTCTGTCCCTTTTGCAAAAATCAAAAAGATAGAAGTAGCATTCCCTAAAACCTGAGAGGTCTTCTTTCTCCAGGCTAGAATTAATTGCTCCGAACATATTTAAGTGTTTTTTTAAATTTAACAAACTTAATTCCACAATAGCAGTAATGATCTTGAATTTATATTTTTCAGATTTGCTTTCCTCTTTTCATGAAATGTCATCAGTATAACATATAGTATATTTATTCTAACCAACTTTGTTCTGTTCTGAATTAGCTCTTTCAAAATGGTACAATGCTTTTGCTTGACAAAAAATGAAAGTAATTATTTTGAGATCTGGAAAAATGCAACAGCAAATATTTCAACGACAATAACGAAAAGTTGTCTAGTTAAAAATGATTGCAACCATTAAAATGGATATTTTACTAAGGGTTAATTTGTTTCAAGTGATTCCAATAACTATTGAAAACAAAGTATTAAAGCATTAAACCAGTAACAAATTATATGTGGTCCAATAAAAGAAGTAACATCAAAATTTTATAGGACACAAATGGTTGACAGAATGGTTGACAGTTTGCAACTTCAAATTGTTGTTATTACCATGTTTAACTGGAATTACAGAAGAATTGTGACACATTATGTCCTGACCATTTTTGTTAAGGAAATAAGACATCCAGATTGTCTGTATAAATAACTTGGAATGCTACAAATATAAATAAATAATTTTAGAAGATATAATGCACTAATAAGAAATATATGAAAAAATGGGATACAGGAAAAGAATTAGTCCAGATTTAGCTGGACTAAACTTAACTTTGTTATTAACTGTGAAATATACATATTCCAAATTTTTCAAATTTAGTTATAGAATTTAGACACATAAATAGAAATGCAAAAGAGGAATTTCAATGAAAAAAGAATATTACATTCATGATAAATATTATGCTTACAGAAAATTGACATAAGATGTACTAGCATTGATTTATTACTCCAATTCTGATCACTAAAATAAATAGTTCATTTTCTTCAATTTGCTACATAAGGATCAGGTATAATCATGATGTATTGATCCAAATGTAAGGACCATCAGCTTCACAACATGGCATATACCTGTAAGTCATAATATATGGTAGCAATCTGTAAAAGTCAATAAAATATGATTCATACCACACTAAAACAGTTTTTTAAAGTTGAATTTATTTTCAACCGTAGCATTTTTACTAAATGTTACTAAACTGTATATGACCAGAAAATATACTGATTTAACTATGTACATATAACACTTTTATAGAAGAATGGTTAACTAAACTTTTGGACAACGTTGTTGTTCTAATGCCAAAAATAACCACGTCTTAAAAATAAATCTGACAAAATTTAATTCACATTAGAAACTATTTTTAGATCCCAAGAATTTATTCATATCTAAAATATGGAATTGTATTTTATATATTTCAGTTATATATGATTTAGAGGTTTTTAAAGTATGGATGAATATTTGAATTTTACTATTTAATTTTATTGTTCATATGAGCACCATGATTCCTGACATTCTTTTATATTTTGTTTAGTATTGATTTTCAATTTTTTAGGATCCATATATTTATATCTATATATATCTATATTTGTGTATAATCAATCATGAAAAAATTATAATCTAAATTTATGTAAATTTGTAACTTTTTTACTCTCCTACGCTTTTTTACTGAACACATTTTCCATATGTGTCTATGTACCAGGTTTTATTAAACTCCAACCAAAGTATTTAGTTTGATAAGATGATCAAAAAGTGCCCACCTAAGAATTATTATTCAAAGTTATTCAACTGATAAAAAGAGTTAACTAATTCCTTTGCATAATCACAAATTACCTTGATCTGAGTCTCTATTTCTAACTAAGGATACACATTTTATCAAGTTATATTATGAATCTGCACTCAAAAAGGATACAGGATATAGGCAGAAACATTATTTACATTAAATGCAGTATATACATTTAATATGAAACCTTTTCTTCCAATTAAAAATTCAACGCAGTTGCTAATTTTAGAGAAATGTTAAGGACTAAGTCTAAGACTTCCAGATGCATATTATCCTAAGAACTCAGCTTATATTTCCCTGGACATGTTTTTTGTAGGACCACTGTAAATACAAGGACATTGTATATTACATAAAGCTCCTTTTGCGCAAGAACTTTTGCCTGCATTCTTGAATAAACATCTGAGCTTCAGATGCAACAACAGTATACTTGCTATGAAACTATTTATGCAAATCTATTTATGCACCACCATAAAAATATAATCTGATCATTTGAATCCTCTGTCAAAGGTGGATACCAATTAACTATTTTTCACTTTTCATCTGTGTTAAATATAATGAGCATATTGTACCAGACTTTTTTTGTCCTTGCTCATCTTTCTTTTCTCTTTCTTAGAATGCAAAAAGGGTTGCCAACTAAAAGCTATTTTATATATCTAAATTATTCCAGAACAAAAAAATAACAACATGTTTTAAAAACATGCAAATCAAGACTGAAAATGTTAAGACATAAAGGATAATATAAGTACCATGTAATTTATATATACTGTACATTAATCTACATATATGAACTTCCCACTAACATGTACATTAAAAGGTACTAAACATTTGTATTAAACATATTCCCTGATAAAAATACAGAGGACCCTGCAACCATCATAAACATGAGTTATCAAGCATCTGAATGTAAATCACATGACCATGAGGATGCTGCAATGGTCAAATGTGTGAAAAAAATGATCACTTTTTTCAATGTCATCATAACTTTGTACAGTCACTAAACACTGTTGTAAGTCAAGGACTACCTGTACTATATTTAACAAGATTATGCAATATAATTAAATATAATAAATATGTAAGGAAGCTTTGAATGTTAATATTCTAAGTATTAAAAGTAGCATATATTATCCAGTAAACACATGTGATTCAAAAGCCTGCTGGATATTTTTGTTCTCCCCCCACCCCCAGCTAAGTGCTAATTATTAATAGTTAACAAGACATATTAAAAAATAAGAAAATAGTGACTCAAAATATAAACAGCCTGTGTGCCATGTGTAATTTTCTCAGTTATTTCACATAAATGGTAATCTAAATAAATTATATGTGTTAATACAAGTTCATGCAATCAAGAATATAACTATGTATACAACGTTCTCATGTAGTTTACAAAGCAAGGAATGCAATTTCTGAAAACCCTTTTATGAAAGAAGCTAACTTTATTAACTTTTAAATACTGACTTATAGGCACTGCTAGGGGCAATATAGTAAACTGAAGATTGATCCATAAAAAGAGAGTCTGCTCACTATAGTAGGATGAAAAACAAAGAGTAAACAAGTTCTTTGTAATTCCTCTTGGACAAAGAGAGAATTGAAAGTTGCCCAAATTGCCCCTCATGAGAAGACCATAAAACAGAGGTCTTTGGCTGGTTTAGAGCTCTAGAGGAAGGGAAAAGGCATCTTACTCAAACCAAAGTTGGGTTAAAAAGGAAACATATTATTTTCTTTCCTAATTACTTTTGGAAATTGCTCGTTAACGGCTTTTCAGCTATTAAGACCTCCAGATCGACAGGTTTTAGTTTCCCTTCAAGATTGCATTTACTTCAATCTTTAGCAGATCCAGAAAGTTGTGTCTGCCTCTAGTAACAGACTATTTAAAAGTAGTAACGGAAATGAAATTTTACCATAACAAGACTAAGGCTGCTCTGAAAGTGGATTTAAAAATCCAAGCTTACAAGAATACGATGGCTAAAGATGTTACACTGGACATACAAAAAAAATATTGTTCTCTGTGGTAATCTTAATTTTTGCTGATATGTTGCAGGATTGAAATGTCATGGCTCTAAGGATTTGTAAGATTTGAGATATGGGAAGATTGATATATGTTAAGAGAAGAAGATAATATTAAAATTGTTTATACTTGTGTTGACGTAATTTCTTTATACGTTTCTTTTTCCTTTACTATATCCTTTTTTATTTTATGAGATTTTTTCCCTTTGTATTAGTTTTTATTAGACTAACTCAAAAGCACCAAAATAAATAAACAAATAGCTAATTTAAGTTTAATGAGATGCAGATGGTTGCCACAGTGCTGTTCAGAACAGTTGTAAAGACTTTATCCAGATCTTTGGCAAGGGGGAGTAAGATCCCTTGCTTCATTCTATATAATCTATTACGCTTGCCATCTTTTACATTTTACTGATTTTATTGTAATTTTGTTCATTATTATGAGCTGCCAGAGTTGTTGAGAGACGAGCAACAAACATGTTTAATAAATTGTAATTATTTTCATTTCCATGAATCTAAAATGGCCAGCATAATTCTCAGCACTCAATCTGTTTGTTATTGTTGATAAATGTCAAGTGTAAGCTACTTCGATATTTTAAAATAAATATGGATACATATTATTTATAGAAGTACTTTGTCTGTTGTGTACTTACATCATTTTAATGCGATTTTCCAAAACCCAGTTGCAATCTCAAGTTGAAGGCCTCCAAATTTATGAGGCATATATATAGCCTAATCACAAATTAAACAGTTATTAGCTAATTAGACTGTTTATCACTTGATAACACTTTAATTCATCGCTTTTGATGTAAAAAGGTTTTCTTCATTTACTCAAGGATACCGGATATACTTCTGTAACCTACATTAAAAGCCACCCTGGACTTGCTTGGCATCAACTGACTGTCTTTACTAAGATGTTAAAGCGATCAGCACCTGACATCTGTTACTGGAGGCATTCTGAGGTAAAGGACCAACAAATCGAAATAAATTAGACCAGTTTAACTTTTGGATGAGGTGATCCCCTTAGTGACGTTATAATCTATGCTCCTGATGTTGCACAAGGATTTAAGAAGAACAATATTTCAAACTTCTCTTTAAAGTACCACATCCTAAGTTTTTTCCCCCTAAACAAGGTACAAACAGTACATATTCCAATTAAAATAAAATGTAAGCCACCACTTCCTTTTCTAAAAAGATAAAATCATTATATATTAATAGACTTGACAGTATGGTACTGAATACTATTAATAGTGAGTATTTTGAAGTTAAAGCAAAAATGAGTCAATCTGATCACAAAGGCAAAAGGGACAGAATAAACGTAATCTAATTACATTGAAAATCAATACCGTGCAAAGTTCTATGAAGCACTTTAGATGCATTTAAGTGCCCATTTCTTAGTGGAAAAAATACAACTGAACACTTAGCTTTTCTTTTCTTTTCTAAACAGTAAAACCAGTATTATCAAATATAAAAACAGTGTTTGAACATGATGAAAACTACTTCTATAAAGTACTATTTTCAGTTTATGTACAAACAGTGAATTGTACATATCTGTTGCAGGTTATTTCCGCTATATAATAACTCCAATTACTATTTCAATTTTCTCCATGAATTGATGCTCCTTACAATTTGAAATGTCATCATATCTATACAGTCTGGCACAAGTACTAAGCATATACACCAGCAAGGATACATCAGCAATATTGTTATTTTGACAATATTTTTTCCACGCACTACTATTTTTTCCTAAATAATGAGCCCCCATTTCTATTTTCTGCTAGAAAAATGCATCAGCACATTCTAAGATGAAAGATCATGATGCAGGCTTAAAAAAATGGTTGACAAACTTTACCAAGATCCTGCTTGGCTGTGAAATTCTGGAAGGAAGTGTTTCTCAATTTTTCTTGATCAGGTGGAATTCACATGCATCACCAATTGATTGCCCTGGTAAGATGTACAGATTTTCAGCCATGCACTCTTAGTCACCATAGTCAGCTTCCATTCAGTGAAGTTAAAAACTTTAGTATCCTTTATATATATATCCAACGAAGGTAGTTATGTACACAAGTAAAGAAACTTTCACCAGTCTTCTGTTTAAAACATGAAGCCCTGGGCAAGTTACCATCAATTTATTGCCTTCCTCATATGATCATTTAAGGTCCTGAAGGTCGAAGCTGGTCATGAACAATTTTCAGCTACTTAAAACAGAAAACATCAAGGATTCAGCCTTGTTTGACTTGGCTCTTTTTGTGGGCTGACCTGAGGGATACTCAGTTATCTAAGGCTAACATCCTCCTGTGTATCGTTAGCAATTCCAGTCTTGCTACTATTGCTGCTTTCTGGTCAGCTCTATAGTCACAAGTAATAATCAGATGCCACTCTTACTTTGGGACTTATAACAACCTTGGCATTATTCATACATTGATGAGCATTAGTATAATATAAATCACAATTCTATATTTATGTTCATTAACAGGGATGGGAAGACACAAAAAAGATTGTGTATTTATCAATGTAATTCAAATTTACATAAAATGTTCTATAGATATAGTTATAAACAATCATTTCATTAAAGAAAAATTCAGACAATTTCCTATTATGACAAAAATGTAAATGACAATGTTAGTCATGACTGAAGTTCTTGTAAAATACCATTAAAATTCCAATGTGAGTATGTATAGTATTATGAAACAACTATACTTAGGATAAATGACAAGCCAACATAATTAGATAATTTTATTTTGAAGAGAAATATACTGAAGAATCCAATATTAAGCCATGCATGTGGCTCTGAAACAGGAATTTATTAAATAACATTGTCAGATTTTAAGGCTAATGATTTTCTAGCTATAAGATAAATCACTTTAACAAAATTGATATTTTAATAACAATATACTGCATGTAAATCAGAGCTTAGCTGTAGGGTTCTTGGTGTTCTCTGAGTATGATTATTTGATGCAGACATTTTGTTATTAGAGGGATCACTAGGAGGAGAAAGGAGATCCTTATTCCACTCTATAGTGCTTTAATCAGACTATATTTGAAATACTGTGTCCTGTTCTGCAGACCCCATTTAAAAAAAGATATTGATAAGCTTTAACGAGCCCAGAGACAGGCAACAAAAATGGTGCAAAGTCTGAGGGGCAAAACATATCAGGACAGATTAGAGGAACTGCAGGTACAGCCTAGAGGAAAGAAGGGAAAGGAGGAACATGGCTGAAACCTTTCAATGTACTAAGAGTGTCAACAACATTCTGAAAGGCAGTATTTTCAGTATTAAGCAAAAATTAAGAACATAGTTGCATAATCTTAAACAACAGGAGAGAAGTTCAAAAGAAATGTTAGAAAGTAGTACTTCACAGAAAGAATATGGAAGTTTGGAACCTGGTTCCAGTGGAGATAGTATGTAAATAGTAGTAATTCAGTTTAAACATGCTAGGGATACACATACAGTATACGTATATCTGACAAAAAATTTAAACTAAGAAAAATAGAAATAAATAGAATATAAAAATAATAATTAACAAATAATAATCACATTATTTAATTAAAAAGAAATAAAAATAAACTCAAAAGGGAAACTTGATGGACCAGTAGGTCTTTTTCTGCCATCAGTTTTTTATATTTCTGTTACCAAGATAGTGCCCATGGAAATGAGGTTATATAGTGATCCTTAGCATTTTATGACACCTCTGAATTTTTAATATGTCTGCATAAATAAGACCTAAAATAATTTCTGTTCTCCACATAAATCTTAAAATTAGATGAAGAGAACCTAACCTAACTAAACAAATGAATCAAAAACATTATACTTGTTTATTTATTGAGAAAAACCTAAAGTTACAGATTTATGCGTGACAAAAGTATGCAATCTTTTGCTTTCAGGTGATATGCCTTTCTTTGGGCAGAAATAACAGCAACTAAAAGTGTTTTTTGATCAGTCCTGAACATCGGCTTGGAGGAATTTGGGCCCATTTTTCTTTATAGAATAGCTTCAACTCAAATATTTTGGAGAGCTTCCTTGCATGAACTGCCTGCTTCAGATCCTTCCACAACATTTGTACAGAATTAAGGTCAGGACTTGGTCAATGCAAAATATTAACTTTTTTTCTGATTTAATCATTCTTTAATCATACCACTTGTGTATTTTGAGTCACTGTCATGCCACATGACCCACCTCTTGAGCTTTAGTTCAAGGATAAATACCCTGACATTTCTCTGGTACAATTCAGAATTCATAGTTCTATCATGAGGATAAGCTGTCTTGGGAGGCAGCAATGGGAGGGGGCAAAGCAGATCAAACCATACCACCACCAAACTTGAACAGATGGAATATGGTTCTTATTGCACTAAAATGCAATATTTGCCTTTTACCAAACATACCTTTTTTCATTCAAGTCAAAAATTCTATTTTGTTCTTGCTATTTATAGAACATTCTTCTAATAACCTTCTGTTTATCAACCTAGTCTCTTCAAACTGAAAATGAGTAGCATGCTCTTTATGGAGAGTTCTGGCTTTTTCCTTGCAACTCTGCCATGCATTGCATTGTTTTAAGTAATCTTCAGATAGTGCTCTCATGAACACTGATATTTGACGATATAACAGAGGTCTTTACTTTCTTAGATATTAATTTGCTTCCTTGAGACCTGGGGTGTTAGATATTCCCCCCTCCCCTGCTGACAGACTGACAGAGGTTTTCACCAAGGTCCTCTGTTCCGGTGGGAACAGAGGTTGAATCTCATTGGTCAAGATGTCTGACAGAGCCCTTTAAAAGGCAATGCTGCCTGACCATTCCTCAGCCGGATGTTTACTTGACTTGCAATAAAGAGCTGTTGTTTACTGAAGCCTTTTGTGACTCCTTTACCTGATCTAACACTGGTGACAAAGGTGGGATTGGAAGGCAACTAGGCAAAGAAAGAGAGCAAAGCATTGCAAGTACATCCTGACCGGAGCATCCCGTGAGGCATCGAGCTAGCCATCACTGAACAACCAGAGAGAACCAGAATGGCTATGCACGTCACACCTATACAATCCAGCTACCGAACACTTGGAATCGTACATGCTATGATTCGAGTGTTTCCTGGAAGCGAACGATCTCATGGGTGTTCCAGAAGTCCGGAAATAGAACTTGTTCCTCGGGTTCCGTAGCCGGGAAGTGTTCGAGATGGCGAAAAACCTCTCAGAACCAAACCCCCTACAAGCAGTGTCCTGGTCTGCACTGCAACAAATGCTAAAGACTCACTATGTGCCAAAGCCATCCAAATACATTTGCCGGTAACAGTTCAATATCCAGAACCAGAAGGAGGGCAAATCGATCAATTAATATGTGGTGGCTCTCCGAAAAGCCACAGCCCACTGGGAGTTCCGTGAACTGGACGACCTGATTCTGGATTGCATAATTTGTGGTGTGCGAGATCTCACTGTGCAGAGAAGGCTTCTGGCTAAATCCAACCTCTCTCTGCAGATCGCACTAGATGAAGCTAGAGCATCTGAATCGGCCCCCCAATCGATGGAAACCCTTCAGTGCCACAGCGCACCTCCAGACGCGTGGAAAAGTACCTGCGTCCACCATGAGACCACAGAGCCCAAGAGCTCTGAAAGCGAGGAGGAAGACAGCTACTGCATGTGCAGTAACCACACAAAGCTGGCGCAAAAATTGAACTCACAAATTCTGCCCTGCGCCAGCTGTGGAAGAGACCATGTCCGATCATCCTGCTGTTTCTATGAAGCAATTTGCCAGCGATGCGAGCGGAAGGGGCACATTGCCAAGTTGTGCCGCAGCGATTTTCCTGCGGCCACAGGACAGCCAAAGGGGGGCCAAAACCGTAAACAGCGACCCAAATTAGGGGCTTGGAAGAAGTACCCATGGGGTTCAGAAGGCGACGATAGAATCGTCAACCTCACTTCTGCTGCTCGAAGCTGTCCAGGGTGCCCCAAAAAGCTGAATGTCACTGTTCCGGTTATACAAATCCGTCCCATTCGCCCCAAAAAGCTGAAAGTCACTGTCCTCATCGAGGACTTTCCATGTGAAATGGAGATTGACAAGGGGTTGTCACTGACCATAATTCCATGGTCAGTACTGAAGCAAGCGATCCCCAAGCTACAAAAGAGACACCTCAGAAGCCCCAATATCCGCCTATGCAACTACCAGGGGAATCAAGTCCCCAAGGGTTCTGTGGGCCAAGGCACCTTCCAGGTGCCACAAGCAATTCTGCAAAAACCTCCCCGTGACGGTGGTCAGAGAGAACCTTCAGAGTCTGGTGGGGCTTGATTGGTTCCAAGCTCTGGGGATGAAAGTGACCGGAATCCACTCCATGGAAGAGGATGAGAATGTCTTTGGCATCGGTCTGGGTGAGTACAAAGGAACCCCCATTTCCTTTAGTTTAGACCCTACAATAGCCTCAATAGCCTCAATTAGGAGAGTACCTTTTGCTCTCTGCTTGAAAATTGACAAAGAAATCGATAAGCTCGTGAGCCAGGGCGTCTTAGAGCCAATCAATCATGCACTCTGGGAGATAATTGTGACACCTGTCAAGCCTGATGGATCTCTACGCATCTGCGCAGACTATAAATGTACAATTAATAAAGCGCTCAACAAAGCACTTACCCTGTACCTATTGTACAACACCTATTGCATTCGCTCGGCCCAGGAAAAATCTTTGCAAAATTAGATATGGTGCAGGCATACCAACAATTGCCAGTAGATGGCGCTACTGCGGAGGCCCAAACCATTGTGATGCACAGGGGTGCATTCAAATGCAACCACCTGCAATTTGGCAGGGGATTCTATGAGTTGTCCCCTATTTCGATTACATCTTGGTATTGGCCGCAAATGAAGCACAACTTTTAAAATGCGTACGAACAGTTTTGGCTAGAATCAGAGACAAGGGCCTCCACCTCAAAAAAGAAAAATGTCAAATTAATGTACCACTAGTCAAATTCCTAGGGTACATGATCGATGGGTCCGGCATCCACCCGACCTCACAAAAAATTAAAGCCATTAAGGAAGCCCCCACACCTCGCAATCAAACCAAACTACAGGCGTTCCTTGGGCTCCTTAACTTCTACAGCGTCTTTCTCAAAGAGAAAACCACAGTTGCTGAACCACTACATCGCCTCCTCCTAGCCAAGAACGCGAAATGGTCCTGGGGCCAAACCGAGGCCACCACATTCGCCACTGTAAAAAGACTTTCATCAGCAGATTCGTTCCTAGTACAATACAGCCAGATCCTGCGTTTGGTGTTGACCTGTGACGCCTTCCCCTTCGGTGTCGGTGCTGTCCTCAGCACTGCATGTCCAATGGAACCGAAGCCCCCTTTGCATTTTACTCCAGGACATTATCCGCTGCAGAGCGAAACTACAGCCAACTGGACCGTGAGGCTTTGGCTGCAGTAGCTGGAGTAAAGAGATTCCACGAATATCTCTATGGCTGGGATTTCGAACTGGTCACAGACCACAAGCCTTTGTTGGGGTTGCTGGCTGGGGATCGCCCCACCCCAGTATCACTATCTCCCTGGATGACCAGATGGACAATTTTTCTAGCAGCCTATTCCTATTGTCTCATCCACCGACCGGGTACCACGTTAGGGCACGTGGATGTTTTGAGTTGTTGCCCATTGCCTGAAGTCCTCGATGACCCCACCCCCAAGACGTTGGTCCTCCTCATTGACTGCCTGTAAACCGGACCCGTCTCATCTAGTGACGTTGCACGCTACTCTGCAAAGGACCCCATAATAAAGCAAATTTTGAACTGGGTGTGGAGGGGGCCCAAGGGGTCTGTTGGGGCCGAATTCAAAATGTACTCTTGCAAGCGGGATGAACTATTGGTTATTAACGGTTGTTTGCTGGGCGGGGACAGGGTAGTCATTCCCGAACAATTGCGCATAGCAGTCCTTGAAGTATTGCACGTAGGGCATCCTGGGATTGTTAGAATGAAGTTGCTAGCAAGGAGTTATGTTTGGGGGCCTAACATGGACAGGGACATACAAGAATGGGTGGCTACATGCACGCCCTGTCAGGAGTCCAGACCGGCTCCCCCGGAAGTGCCCGCCAAGGAATGGGAGCACCCACAAGCACCATGGTCCAGAATACACGTTGACTTCACTGGACCTGTCCATGGCCAAACATTCTTCATAGTTGTGGACGCATATTCAAAATGGTTAGAAGTAGTCCTGATGAATTCCACTACAGCGGAATCGGTCATCAAGGTACTATGAAGACTATTCTCCACACATGGCCTCCCTGATGTACTAGTTTCTGACAACGGGCCCCAATTCACAGCCATGCCATTCGAAACATTTTTAGCAGCTCTGGGAGTCAGACATGCCCTGGTTGTGCCATTCCATCCGGGCTCCAATGGCCAGGCAGAACGAATGGTAAGATCCGCAAAGGAGGCCCTCAATAGGATGGGCCCAGGCAATTGGCAAACAGGAATTGATCGTTACTTACTCATTCAACACATCACACCCAGTGCTACCACTGGAATAATGGGACGCTGCCTAAGGTCTCACTTAGACCAGCTACACCCAAATTATTCCACCTCAACACCTCCTGACTCCACAAGCAAAGTCAGGTCTTTCCCCATAGGAGACACGGTATATGCACACAACTATACCGGGGGAAGTTGTGGATTTCCGCAACTGTAATTGGAATTACCGGCCCTCGGTCGTACACAGTAAAACTAGAGGACAGTAGAAATTGTAGAAGGCATATAGACCAATTCCGTAGCCGCATGTCTAACTCAGCGCTTAGACAACCAAATATAATTCCTGCACAAACTGAAAGAAGCTACACAAAAAATAACAGTCCCTCCAAAACCAAGGAAAGCCTGAGAATATTGGAAGACTTATCTGACTTCACAGCGAGCTCCGAGCGAGTCAATGCCAGAAGCTCCAGCCGCAGCCTGTGAAAAGTTCCAGGAGGTTCCACCAGGCAGGACTCCAGGAGCAACAGGTCCGTCCGACTTGTGCAAAAGAAATACCAAGACTGAATTGCGCAGGTCAGGCAGAGCTACGCAAAAGCCCGCCTACCTGCATGACTATGTCACTAGTTAGATTGTTCCATCCTAAAGGGGAGGGGTGTTAGATATTCCCCCCACTGACAGACTGACAGAGGTTTCTACCAAGATCCTCTATTCCGGCGGAAACTGAATCTCATTGGTCATGAGGTCTGACAGATCACTTTAAAAGGGGATGCTGCCCGACCATTCCTCAGCCAGATATTTACTTGACTTGCAATAAAGAGCTGTTGTTTACTAAAGCCTTTTGTGCCTCCTTTACCTGATCTAACATGGAGTATTACACAACTTCCTTTTGGTGTAATCTTAATTGGTTGACCACTTCTGGGGATAGTAAAAATGATGTTAAATTGTTTTCATTTGTAGATGAAACTGTCTGTCAGCGCAGAGGTGGAATCCAAACTGTATATAATACCTTGCTGTACCAATACTGATTGAAGTGTCACTACTTCTCTGATAATTCTTTGATTATGCTATTGTTTCTTGTTTATCTGGAGTTGTTTCCTATTTAGCTGATTGTTGGATGCTGGAGATGAGGTATTGGACTGTTCATTTTCTTCCTCGACTTTTGATTATTTCTTTTAAATAGTATGTAGATTGAACTTATCTCTGTGTATCTGCTGATGACTGATTTGCCAGAATGCCAAACTCAAGGAATTCCCTAGCAGGTTTGCATTTGATGTAAAATGTCAACAATTTTTCAAGATCAAATTCTGATTGTTTTTGTCAGTGTTCAGAAATTAAGTATTTTTTGTCTCCTAATTGCCACTTGATAGATATGTTCTTAGTTTCCTATCTGGTGTCACTTCCTGCCTTTACACTGTTGATGTAGATCTATTCATTTTATTTCTTTGGTTACTGTTTCTTTGGGTTTGTTTAACATATTTTGGGGGAATTTGGTTGCTTTGCATGCTACAGTGATTCCAAGAGTCTTGGTAGTCTTTAGTAGTTGATATTTACACAGCAAAATACTTTTAACACGATTCTAGGAAACTTGAATTGCTTTCAGGCATGAGCAGCCAGACCCAAATGTGAAGACTTCAAATTAAAGACTGAATAGGTTAAGATGTTAAGATTAATCAAAAGGTAGATGTCCTTTAATTATCAGTCACTTATGTATTAATCTGTTCATTTGCCACATTCCTGACATGACTTTGTAGATACCTTGGATTATAGAACAAATCAAACTAGGAAACCATAGAAGATAACATTGGAAACATTAGTTTCATTCATTTTTTATTTCCATCCTCAACATAGCTCTATCATTTCTTTATAAATCTCAATACCTCTCACAGGATCTCATCACTTCAGTTTCACCCAATTAATTTATTTTTAATTCCATTTACTTTGATGTGAGTTTCTTGTTTAACCTATTTCAGCTATCCAATTTTTTAAAAAAAAGCCATCAATATTGCTCTGCATTTTCTCTGCTTTTTTATTCCACACTGTTCTTTACTCTCTTTTATTATATATTTTAATCTTTATAGAGTACTATATCTTTCATCTAAATATTTTGCAAAAGATTTATTTATAAGCACTTTTTACTTTGTCATTCCACAAAGCATTTTATTAGTATAATTCCACAAATATCCTAGGCACTTCCATGCACACATTAATCAACTCTACTCCAGAAACTTACACCATTCATTCAGATCTATTTATTTCTTTTCCTTTCTTTTGGTTTTATAAATGCACAAGATAATCTTTTTGGGGGCAAGATTTTTGTTGAATTCATGTACATTTTTAAATTTTACTTTAATATAAAGAAATAAAAAGAAAACAAATAAAAAAGGAAAAACTGAAATAAGAAAAAGGAAAGAAATAAATGCAAACATGGTATTTAATATAGAGAATACAGCTTCATTTTTAAACAGAGCATTATGACCACATGGTGTGATATTGATTTCCATTACATTTCCATTGCCACATTTCCATTACAATAGAGATCCAGTTCAAAAGCAGAGAACAAACATATATAATCGATTTAAAATTGCAAATCTGAAGTGGCACTGTCATGAATTTATCTCATTTTAAGATTATACCATGTGTAATATTCTTTAATATGTTTAACTATTGATTTGTTACTATGGGATATTCCAAGTCTTCATTCTAAAATCCTTGTTAAAAAAAACTAATACCCACTCTAAATGCACTATTTAATTAACTATTAAAATCTTGTAAATTTAGACTGGTTCAGAACATATTTCAGCACTATTTGTAAGACAAGGTACAATTAGATGCTACTAAGTAACTGGACCAAATTGTGAAAATGAATATTCTAATTAAATATACAGTTGTTTTGTAGTTTTAGACTTGAAATGTTACTTACAAGAATTATTTTAAAGTGTAATTAGCTTATCTAAAATATTATTATTTATCAATAAGTGATATTGTATCAGTGCAAATTATTTAGGTGACAATAAGGGTTAAATACTTCTATGTGAAGGCTTTCTAATATGCTTTATTAATTCTGGAAATAGAATAAATAATTAAGAGCCATTTATTTCTATTCCAAACAGCAATCTTCCTCATAATGTGGTTATCACCATAAGAATCCATAGCTATTGACTGGTCACTCATTGTATCTTTGGTTATTTGACATTTTCATGTAAAGAGTACACTACATTGCCAATGTGCATCACATATGTGCCACATGCAATTCTCCTTGCTAATCTTAATGACAGCAATTTGACAAATACCACAACTGCAACCAAACCCTAGTGCAAACTATTTTGATGCCAATATAATACTGCCTACACACCAGAAATTAGGAAGTACATGAACTGCACAGTAGTGACTTATTTCAGATGCTTTAATAAATAAAAATACAGAAAACTGACAGCAGAAACAGACCCAGTGGAGCTTTGAGTCTATTCCTTGAGTTTGCTTTTTCCTTTTCTTCTTCCATTTATTTATTTATTTATTTATTTATTTATTTATTTATTTATTTATTTATTTATTTATTTATTGTTTTTTTTATATTATATTTTATTTTTATCAAATGATGGACATGTGCTTATCCCAAGTATATTTAAACCAGTCCAACCCTTAAGCATTTATTTCTTTATAGTTCACGCACATAATTCTTAATAGCTTCTGTAGAGTAACACTAACTGGTTAATTTAAACTTGTTTATTTATTTAAATTTGGATGCCAAATAACCCTGGGTAGTTCACAAATAACATAAAAAGCACTAGAAACAAAACCCAAAATATGACTCAACTATAATAAACAGACAAAAAAACCTAAACTAATAAACAACCATTTCAGTCCAAGGCCTAGAAAAATCAGGATTTTATGCCTTTGAGGAAAGTCAAGAAGATAGTGATGTATCCTTGATATTCAACACTGAATAAATGATCAAAAACAGGATTTCAAATATCTTCTCGGCCTTATGACTAAGATCAAGTTTAGTGTCTGTTGGAAATATAATCAAAGGTACATTCTTTCTTCTTTGGTGGATATTTAAGAAAACTAGAAAATATGTATGGTGATTCAGAAGATTTTAAAAGTGAATGCACTATATTTCTTTTGGTATTATAGGATAAACAGTTCAAAAGATCTTATGGAACTTTATTTTTATACATAGTAATAGTGGAAAGTAGATGGACATATAACTACCTAAATTGAAGAATGAAAGGAATTGACAGAAATGACACCTAATGAATTGAAAGTCTATAAAAATCATCTTTATTACAAATTCCTTATAAAAAAGCCATATGCTAGAAATTCAATTTCTTGATAATGATATTGATTTAGATTCAGAGAGTTCAAGCTCAAGAGAGATAATCAAATCAAATATAATCTAATTTATAATCACAGGTACACTTAAGTAAAACAAATGAGCCAGAGTTAAATGAACTCAAAAGAACAATATTAATTTATTATTTTATAATCAAAGAGAAGAACAATATTTAAAAGAAAAATGGCTGGATAGATTCTTTTTCAATCTATTCTCAATTCAACTAAATAATAGATTCCCTCAGTCTCACTTTATATGCAAATTAACAAATATCCTACATTTATTTGTCAAACAACTTTCTTGTGCTTTCTTAAACTTCTAGGGATTATTAGTCATAAAGAGAAGCACGCTGGTGCTAAGAAAAAATATTTGAAGTTTTTCCTTACTAAGGCATTAAGTGGATTTTCCGATGGAGAATGGGAGCTGATTTTAAAAAAAAATTTCAATGAATATCTATCATTGTTTGTTCCTTTTGTATCAACTCTTGTTACAATTCAAAATAATTTCAGCACTTCATAGATACTAATTTCCTAATCTGAAATTCTAACACTGTATCTATTTTTTGGATCCATTAACAGTTCAATGTCTCCTCTGCACCCCTTTATTTTGTTTATAATCTCTCCTAATAAACAGTTCTCAAAACATAAAAAACTTGCATCTATTTTGCAATATTTTGCAAAAATATTTTGGAATATTTTTATGAACCATCCACATTTGTAACCCACTTTCTTCCTAGGAACTCTTCATTTTCAATAGGAAAAATGTAACTAAAAGTGCCACAAAACATGCATTATTATGCAGTCTAATAATCAAGAAAAGGAGGTTTTATAATGACAAGGCATCTCATTATAAAACAATGATAAAAGGTTGGTAGTTTGCCATCGCTTTTGGAAAACAATGGGTTCATTTTTGAACAAATTAAGTTATTTATATGCCTGTGTACTTCTATTCATTCCTTAGCATATTGGAAAGAACAACTAATGGTCATTTCTATTTGGGCTGACAGACTTGCGAATTCCATTTTACATTATGCCAACTGCAATTGAAGCAATTATGACCTGCTAGAATAAAAATATCTAGAGCTAAGGTAATAAGCCATTTGTTAAGTGACACAGAGTGATTGTAATCACCATTACTCAAGCCTTCTATAATCCAGTTTAAATTTTAAGAGCCTTACTGTGAGTGCCCAGGCGTATTTCCAATGCTTTATTGGTCCTGAAGACTGGACTAATCTTGATAAAGGCTTGTATGTAGTTCTGCCACCCTAAATTTTGAATTACAATAATCTTACAGATAACTCCTTTGCTTTCTTGATCTTTTAAGATAATTACCTATCAATTTGGAAGAAAAGCATACATTTAGATCAAGGTGCTCAGCTCTGAAAAAGCTTTGATGGACCTTAAACAATGGGTTCTTCATAATTATCTTCAAAGAAATCTAACTGCAAAGTCCTTTCTTGTATGGAATCAATGTGATTTTTCTCAATTACCTTAGCTACTTGTTGTTTAATATTGTAGCTGATTTATGAATGTTTTATTCATTTATATACATTCAGATATAATTATTTGTTCTAGTATGTATGTCTCTGTATGTAGCTATGACAGACTGAAAATAAAGCTGAAGATGTTGATAAAAATGATAATTCCCAAGATTGCACACTTAACCCCTTGTGGTTCTTTATATATAAATACTTAAATTATTGTACTTCCCTTATGATCCTTGCAAGGATATGCACTTACATGTAATATTTTGAGAATGGTTGCTCTGACAGAGTTCTTCAGTCAATTCAGCAGAAGACTTAAACCACCTGAGTATTGCTTCCCTTTTATTTGAATGAGAAAACTGAAGGATAAACTATAGCTCTGTAGTTGTATCTCCACTTTCCTTTTTCCTTCTTTATGCTACTTAAAAATGAGTTTTAATGTATAAAATAATCCACCTGTTCATAATTATGCAGTTAGCTACTTCAATGCATCTCTCCTCAATTCTATCAGATCAATTGCATCTGTTGTCTCTTCCTTCAACTGAAATTACTTTTTGTTAAATTTATTTGCCTATTGCAATTCTATAGTTAGAATAGGGCAGGGAAGGGTAGGACAAGAAAGGTAGGTTAGGATAAGGTAACACAACATAGGGGAAATAGAGAAAATGAACTGTAATGACTAGTTTAAGCAGTGATCAAGAGGCAAACTGCAAGATAGATTGAAGAGAGTCTTTCTTCCCACATTTTATATATTTGTATTGTGAACCTTAAGAAATATAAAGGGACTTGAGAGGGTTTTTTTATTCTTGAAGGACTTGCAAAGTTTTCTATTCTTGCATATTTAATAATAGTAAGTACATTGTCTCAAAAAGTATATTACCTATCCCTTGTGTCAATAGTGTAATTATTTCCAATTCTGACCCTCTATTATTTTTTCTGCAATCTCCTGCCCAACCCCATGCATATATCTCCCCTATACTCATTATGGTACAAAAGATTAAAATCTGGACATGGATTTTTAATTTGAATATATATGGATTCAAATTTTTCTTTCCAAGGCTAACAGTTTAATCTATTAATCTTGCTTAATTAACCAGCATTTATCATTTAGTGATACTAAAGTCCTAAGTAAAAATGATTTCTCTCAGTTTCTCAAATTTTAGTTAGTATGCAAAATCTAAATGTATGATAAAATAACATTAATTAATCATGATAACACAGCAGTCTATATTGATTAATAATTAAATTACATTTATTTAATCATTTAACAAAATTTATTATTGCTATGTACTCCAGAAGACTCAGAATGGCTTACAAAAATTCAAAACAAATCTAGCAATAATAATTAAATCAAAACCTCCATAAACAGGTAGGTTGAACTAAAACAACTAGAACAATAAACAATATACCAATATGAAAGGGCCCACACCAATTAATAATAAACATATTAATTCCAGGCCTGAGAACAGAGCCAGATCTTAAAGGTTTTCTGAACTCCAAGAGACAGCACCATCTGTATATCTATGGAGATACTTTTCCAGATGGTGTGGGATGCAACAAAGAAGGCATATTTCCTCAATCCCACAAGAAGGCAAAATTTAATTGAAAGGACCTGGAGCATGCTTACTCTGTTGGAACGTATCAGTTGGAAAGAACCAATTGGAGATAGGAAATCCTTCAGATAATCAGACCGTATGACATGAATGGCTTTATATATGGCAATCAGGACCTATTATTGCATCTGGAAACCTACTGGCAACCAACACAGTTTACATAGTAATGGTGATATATAGGCACAATCTGAGGTGCCTGTTAATGCTCACCCATTGCATTTTGTACCTTCAGGATGGCCTTCAAGGCTAGCCCATATTCTTGCATGGAGCATTACATTAATTCAGTTGTTAGGTTATGAATGAATGTTTGAATACTCTCCTAGTTGAAAAAAAAAAGGTACAAATATTGCACAAGACGAATTTGTCCATAGACTTGTCTGCCCACAGCTACCACCTGCTCTTTTAGCCAAAGTTGCAAATGCAGGAAGACTTTCAGGCTGCTTAGTCTTGAATGGGAAAGTGTAACACTAATTCAAGACCAATAATGAAAATCTCTCTAGCACAAGTGGCCCAAACAGGTACAATCACTCAGTTTTGTCAGGATATTCCTCCCAGTCTATTTCACCCTATCAAGATCAAATAGGTACACAACAAAGGGGAAAAAACAGTCCAACCTACCATTTTACTACTAACAGAAATACAAAAGAGAGCGGTAGGTATAAAAAGGTTGACTACCCCTGCTTTAGACCTATAAGCCTGACCTCAATACCAGGGAAGATTCTGGAAAAGATAATCAAGCAACGAATTAGTGAACACCTAGAAATAAACAAAGTAATAGCCAAAAGCCAACATAGATTTGTCAAAAACAGATCATGCCAGACTAATCTTATTGCATTCTTTGACAAAGTGACAAAATTAGTGGACCAGAGGAATGCTGTCGATATAGTTTACTTGGACTTCAGTAAGGCATTTGATAAGGTAGACCATAACCTATTACTAGATAAAGTAGAAAAATGTGGGTTAGACAGCATCACCACTAGATGGATTCGTAACTGGCTGACCAACCACACTCAATGTGTAGTCCTCAATGGAACTACATCAACCCAGACAAGACCGAGTGGCTGTTGTGTTTCCCTCCCAAAAATTTGACCAACATACCATCACTCAGGCTGGGGGGGCAAAATTTATACCCCTCAGAAAGGGCCCGCAACTTGGGAGTCCTCCTGGATTCACAGCTAACTTTTGACCACCATCTCTCAGCTGTGACCAGGGGGGCATTTGCCCAGGTTCGCCTGGTGCGCCAGTTGCGGCCCTACCTGAATCGGGAGGCCTTCACAACAGTCACTCGAGCCCTTGTGATCTCTAGGCTGGAATACTGTAATGTGCTCTACATGGGGCTGCCCTTGAAGAGCATCCAAAGACTTCAGCTAGTCCAGAATGCGGCCGCGCGAGTGATCGTGGGCGCACCACGGTTCGCCCACATAACACCGATCCTCCGTGAGCTGCACTGGCTACCTGTTGGTCTCCGGGTGCACTTCAAGGTCTTACTCACCACCTATAAAGCGCTCCATGGTAGTGGATCTGGCTATTTGAGAGACCGCCTTCTGCCAATTACCTCCCTGCGTCCCATCAGATCGCATAGAGTTGGCCTCCTCCGTATCCCATCCGCCAGTCAGTGCCGACTGGCGACTACTCGGAGGAGAGCCTTCTCTGTTGCGGCTCCGACACTATGGAACAATCTCCCCGTGGAGATTCGTACCCTCACCACCGTCCAGGCCTTCCGCACAGCCCTCAAGAACTGGCTAGCCCGTCAGGCCTGGGGATAATCTTATTTTCGCCCCTCCCGAATGCTGAGTGAATGTTGAGTTTTACTGTCTAATTTACTTTGTGCACATCTCTTTTTGGTATTGTCCTACACTCCCCTTCCCTTTTTTGATTGTAAGCCGCCCTGAGTCCCCTCAGGGAAAAGGGCGGCCTATAAATAAACAAATCAAATCAAATCAAATCAAATCAAATCTACATGGAGGGAAGTATGCAGTGGAGTGCCCCAAGGCTCTGTTTTAGGCCCAGTACTCTTCAACATCTTCATCAATAATTTGGATGAGGGAATAAATGGGAACTCATCAAATTTGCAGATGACAACAAGCTGGCAGGAATAGCCAACACTCCAGAAGACAGGCTTAAGATATAGAAGGATCTTGACAAACTTGAACATTGGGTACTATCTTATAAAATGAAATTCAATGGTGAAAAGAGTAAGGTTCTACATTTAGGCAAGAAAAACGAAATGCACAAGTACAGTATAGGTGGTACCTTGCTCAATAGTAGTAATTGTGAGTGGGATCTTGGAGTCCTAGTGGACAACCATTTAAATATGCGCCAGCAGCGTGCAGCAGTTGCCACAAAAGCCAACACAGTTCTAGGCTGCATAAACAGAGGGATAGAATCAAGATCATGATAAGTGTTAATACCATTTTATAATGCCTTGGTAAGGCCACACTTGGAATACTGCATTCAGTTTTGCTTGACACGATGTAGAAAAGATGTGGAGACTCTAGAAAGAGTGCAGAGAAGAGCGACGACTGCGGGAGGTGGGAGTGGGAGGCACTGTTTTGCAGTGGTTCTCCTCCTACCTCTCGGACAGGTCGCAGTCGGTGTTAGTCGGGGGGCAGAGATCGTCCCTGAGGCCCCTAACATGTGGGGTGCCGCAGGGTTCGGTCTTATCCCCCCTACTATTTAACATATACATGAAACCGCTGGGCGAGATCATTCGGAGGCACGGGATAAAATACCACCAATATGCGGACGATACGCAACTGTATCTGTCCGCCCCGTGCCAACTCAATGAAGCGGTGGACGTGATGAACCAGGGTCTAGAGGCCGTTAAGAACTGGATGAGCGCTAACAAACTGGTACTCAACCCGGACAAGACCGAGTGGCTGTTGTGCTTCCCTCCCAATAATTTGACTAAGGTACCAACACTTAGGCTGGGGGGTCAAATTTTATACCCCTCAGATAGGGTCCGCAACTTAGGAGTCCTCCTGGACCCACAGCTGACTTTTGACCACCAGCTGTCAGCTGTGACCAGGGGGGCATTTGCCCAGGTTCGCCTGGTCCGCCAGTTGCGGCCCTACCTAGATCGGGAGGCTCTCACAACAGTCACTCGAGCCCTTGTGATCTCTAGGCTGGAATACTGCAATGGGCTCTACATGGGGTTGCCCTTGAAGTGCATCCGGCGACTACAGTTAGTCCAGAATGCAGCCGCGCGAGTGATAGTGGGCGCACCGCGGTTCGCCCACGTTACACCCGTCCTCCGCGAGCTGCACTGGCTACCTGTTGGTCTCCGGGTGCGCTTCAGGGTACTGATGACCACCTTTAAAGCACTCCATGGTAGTGGATCTGGGTACTTGAGAGACCGCCTTCTGCCGATTACCTCCCTTCGACCAATTAGAACGCACAGACTGGGCCTCCTCCGAATCCCATCTGCCAGTCAATGCCGACTGGCGACCACACGGAGGAGAGCCTTTTCTGTTGCAGCTCCGACCCTGTGGAACGATCTCCCCGTTGAGATCCGTACCCTCACCACCATCCAGACCTTCCGCGCAGCCCTCAAGATCTGGCTCTCCCAGCAGGCCTGGGGATAGGTTCCCAATTCACCCGCCCGAGTGTTTGATTGCTGAACGAAAGTTGTGTTTTATTATTTTTCTTTGTTCACATTTTGTTTTGTTTTTTTGATACTGCACCCCCCTCCCTTGTGATTGTAAGCCGCCCTGAGTCCCCTCAGGGAAAAGGGCGGCCTATAAATTTTAATAAATACTCAAATACTCAAAAATACTCAAAAACAAAGAAGATTAGGAAACTGGAGGCTAAAACATATGAAGAATGGTTGTAGGAACTGGGTATGTCTAGTTTAATGAAAAGAAGGACTAGGGGTGACGATAGCAGCATTCCAATATCTATGAGGCTATGAAGGGGTCAACTATTCTCCAAAGCATCTGAAGGCAGAACAAGAATCAATGGGTGGAAACTAATCAAGGAGAGAAGCAACTTAGAACTGAGGAGAAATTTCCTGATAGTTAGCACAATTAATCAGTGGGACAGCTTGCCTTCAGAAGTTGTGAATGCCCCAACACTGGAAGTCTTTAAGAAGATGTTGGATAGCCATTTGTCTGAAATGGTATAGGGTTTCCTGCCTAGCAAGGTCCCTTCCAACCCTGCTATTGTATTGTATTGTATTGTATTGTAAATATTCTCCAGATCAATACACTGATAGGTTCACCTGTACAGTCTGACATCAAGATATAAAGTTGAATATCATCAGCTACATTATCTCACTCAGATAATGCAGAAATGCAGACATTAAGTAGGAGGGGAAAAAATGTCAAATCCAAAGGTTCCCCACAAATTAGGCGCTGTGGGTGAAATCTCTGCCATCAACATTGCCTGAAATCAAGCACTTAGCAAAAAGGCAAATCAATGAATGTGAAACTTCCCACTTTCAGCCTTTGCAGCTGGTCCAGAGGGATAGTGCAGCTGATGATATCAAAAGTCATTGAAAGACCAAGGAGCACAAGAATGGATTCACCAAACTTATCCCAGCTCCATCAAACTTCATCAACAAGTATATCTAGTGCTGCCTCCATTTTATATCCCAGTCTAAAACCCAGCTGAAATGACTTTTTATAATCCATTACCTTTATAAATCTCACATTGCCATTCAACTACTTTTTTCCAGAACTCCCCCACACACAAAAATCTGATTGAAATATTATGTAAAAAATGTAAAAAAAGGAAAGGCTGAAAACTGGCTGGTAGTTATCTACAACTGAGAGGTTCAGCAATGCCTTGTTAAAGAGGAGGGACATTACTGTTCACTCAAAGCTGGCAGTATCACTTCTTCCTTCAAATAATTTCCTATTGAGCAGGTTAAGTAGTTATCCTATTTTTAACTTATAATCTACATTTTTTAAAAAAGATATTAGCCAAATTTAGTTGTCTCTGAAGAATGCCTAGAGGAAATTTCTAAGGCGTCTTTATTCTTGTTCAGATGAACATTCAGAATCAAAGGACCACATCTTTAGTCAATATTGGTACAAAGTTTTGAATTAACAGTTCATCAATCCTTTAATAGCTTTTTTCAAGGACAGTTATTCAGTTTATAGGCAATATTTTATTTCAAATGTCTAACAGATCTATTACTCTTAGTATTTAATGCCATTATTTATCTTAGACAAAAGATTCTTTTTCTTATTAGGGTTTGTTCTACGTGATTGTAGAAGTTTGCACTGTGCCTGCTTATTTCACAAGCACAACCAGAAAAGCAAGATCCAAGAAGGGTTTTCTTTGCTTACTCAGATCCTGATATTGCTTTGAGAAGGATGAAATGGAGTTAAATGTGAGGGGCCCAAGTTCACCCTTGACTTCTGTTGGCTTTATATCACTGTTTAACTTAGACTAACACTTAGACTTAAGTTCAATTTTAACAATCATAATAATAAGTTATTGCTTAGATATACATATATTATTATGTATTTAGCCTTCAGAATTATAACTCTACAATTTTTAAATATTTTATTTTATGGAGAAAAATGAGAGGGCAGATAATTAGGGTTTTACAACATGCAATTTTGGTATGAATTGGAGCCACCAGAATCTCTTACCAATTAGAGAAAAAAACATAAATAGAAATATCAATAACACATTAAATTTCAGGATGTTTGCTGATGAATGTTAAAAATGTATACAAAGAAAAATAATGCATATCTCTAAGATAGATGATAGATAGAATGATGATACACCATCAGGCACACTGACTGGTAGATCAATATTTATTTAGTAAAAACTGTTGTTCAGTCTTACACTACTTTTTTATGTGAATCCTTAAAAAACGAGGCAAATAAATATCACATAACATATATACCATCAGCATTGTAACATATATGAATAAAATTTTAAATAAGCTGGCAAAATATAGACAGATACTTTATAAACAATTTACATACCTGACATGCTGCTGGGAGTCAAAAGAAAGTAGTCATTATTATTATTCTCCTTCTCCAGTGTCACCTGTTTAAAAAATGATTTTGACAATATTTAATGACTGTAACTTTATTATATATTAATATGCAAGAGCCATTTTTGAAGCAGAGTGTTGAATGTTAAGAATTTTGGATGGTTTCTGCTGTTTTGAGAATGATTTTTTTCCGTAGGTTGGAAACGTACTTTCAGGCACTATTTCCAAGTGCCTTTGGGAAAATCTTGAAGCTCAAATGGTCTTTATTTACTAACTGTTTCATTCAAAGCTATGATGGTGCTAAAAAAAATAACTTTATGACTAATGTCTGCATTTGTGATCTTTGCAGCACTCCTCAATCTCATGATTACCTTTACAATCCTGTGTCTAACCTATTGTCGTTGTCCCCACCCCCATATAGACAGAGAATAGGAAGAAAGAGATCATAAGAAAGTAAGCAGGCATACAATAAAAATACATGGAACTTTTTGTACAGTGTGCTTATGGCTCTAATGTCAGAACATTACTTTCAATGTCTTTTCCCCATCCTGTTTAGTCTCTTGCAATTCCTTTCTTTCCAATGTAAATACAAACATTAATTGCCTTCTTGCTTCAGTATCAATGTGAACATTCCAAAGATGAAGGAGAATTATTCATCTTTTCTCTTTCCTATATTCTTTAACTATTTCTTTTTCTGCCTTTCTATTTTTTGTATGTTATTTTATCTTCTTCCTCCTCCTCCTTCTTTCTTTCTTTCTTTCTTTCTTTCTTTCTTTCTTTCTTTCTTTCTTTCTTTCTTTCTTTCTTTCTTTCTTTCTTATGGTCTTATGCACTGTGTTTTACTTTTACTTAAAGCAAAGACTGCTCAATGGACATAATAAATATAACCACATGTATAAACCCTAACCATAGGACAAATACCTTAGGTATAACTCTCAGGGATATTAGCCTCTATCTCCTCCCTGTGGACATCTGAAAATGTTCATATGGAGAATATTGATGGTTGGTAGACTATATAAAGTACTATGGACATACGCAGATTAGAATTGGGAAATTTGGTGAATTTTCTAAAGAAAGGAAGGATTGCATTCATGTGATCAAAACTATCTCCGAACATTATTGTGATAAGAGTCCTATGGCAGGTAACATTTTTCCCAAAGAAAACAAAAAGCATACTAATTTGCTTGTTTTTCCATGTAGAAAGAAAGATGAAAGAATATGAATGATCAACAGGTCTATTTTGATATGGTTAAGATTTCATTATACTTCATCTATCATGTTTCTAGAGACAACACTTCTTTTTCTCTCATGAAAGGCAAAAATGTCTCAAGACCTTTGTGTGGCTTCTGCATTTTGTATACTTCAACCAAACCTATTTTTTTTCCAAAACAATTTTTATTTTACATTTTTACCTTTGACACACTGCTTCCTTTCCTATTCTACAGCTCATAAAGCTGTGGCAGTTGCATTGATTTATTACTAGAAGTGTTATGATTGGGGACAGTTAACAAAATCTTCCCCAGCTAAATACTTGAAATCTCCAAGTTAAAATTCCTTATGTTCAAATTTTTTGATTTGGTAAGATTTGGGGCAAGGGGGCTTCTCATCTTTTCTTGAAATTTACCACAAAAATTTGCAACCACTAGAAAACCACCAAAACTATGAAAATACTTTTGTCTACGAAGCCCTAAGATTTTCTGTCTGAACTCAATAGACTTTCTACTTAAAAGTGAACTATACTTGCAAATGATAGCTAATTATAAAAAGAAAACAACAAAATATTTTAAAATGATAATTTAACCTAGAATATTTCTTCAATAATGTAGTCAGAAATTAGCAAGTTTAACCTGCTCAGAAATACCTAGTATAGTCTCAAAATTCATTGGGCTATGTAAAAAAATAAAAGCATGTATTTCCAGTTATTGTCTTCCTTCTCTGGAATAGTTCCTTCCATGATATTCAGATCACTTTTTTCCTGATTTTCAAGAAGTCTTTAAAAAAATTGTTATTCTATCAAGTTGTATGGATACAGTGCTGCTGAAACTATTCGTGTTTCAATTCTGAACATTGAAATTCCCAGTCTGTGTCTGGTGAAGTGCAATTTGCAGTTTTTCAGTTTGATTAATTATTATGAATAATTTCCTTATTTCATATCACAGATCCACTGAACATTTTAAGAAAAAAAGTAAAATATAAAGAAACAGAATAGGAACAATAAAGCAATTTTATTTCCTACTTGATATAAACAGTAATAAGAACATGTCTATTTATTGTTAACAAAGTTTAACTTCTACAAATAAGTGACATCTTATACTTAAACAATATTTGTCTGTCAGAAGGCATTTCATATAAAATTCATCTAGTGTCCAGAAAATTGAATCTATAGAACTCAATTAAGTTTTACTGTATATAAGGCATATGTGACTAATAGCACTAATGAATAAATCCTTAGTAATATCATATACTAAATATGGTTGTTTACTTATTAGTAAACTTAACATATTTAATATTAAACTAAACTCGACTGTTCTAATAATAATCTAAACTAAATTACTTATATTAAATCACCTTACTCTAAATTAAATTGTTCTGTAAATACCTTATCAGTACCATTCTGTGCACAACTCCTTCAAACTTTACATAATTCCTTCAAAAGTGACATAAGAAATTAATGTGATTAAGAAGCTTTAGTGTATTAATTCTTAAAACAAATTATATTTTTGATGCAAAGTTTTCCATATTAGTTCAGAGCACTTACATTCTCATTTAAATTTTAATAAGGGACAGTTTATCTTCTGTGTGAATTTTCATCATTGTTCTTTGCGCAGTTGATAGATATTAAGTGCTTTTTATTATCATTTTCAGCTCACTCTAATTGCCAATCAGCTTGGGAGCAGGCTACTAAAATGTCAAATAGTAAGATAACAAGTTTTGGACCACTTGATTAGTAAATTTATTAATTATAATTTAACCTTCAAAAAGAGCTCTTCACTAAGCTAAGCACAGGAAAGGTATATTAATGTGTTAACCATCTGTTCTGTTATCTACAATAAGTGAAATATCATTGAATGGCAGGTATATTTTTAGGAGTGCCCTAAGGTTTCAATTTGAAATGTAAAATTAGCAAAATTAAGGGCAGATGTTTTTTATATCTCAAAAATTAAACATTACCATAAAGAATAAATTACTGCAACTGATAAATAGTTCCTGACTCTAGGGGGAAAAAAACCCAGACAGGCTTTATAAATAGAATTAATTGTGCAAAAAAAGGAAGATAATGTTCCTGTTTCAATTTCAGTGTAAGTTGCTAACAATGAGGACTATTTTTTTTCTTTACTTCATAATAAGAATGAATTAAAAATAAGATTTATTTTGATTCAGGAGAGTGTTTCCATTTATAGAATGAGGCAGGAGATCATTGATGTTCATTTCACTTTTCCTCCTGCAATCTTCTACATTTGCACAAGTGGTGGGCAGGCATGCATGTGAAGATCCACTCGGTTGAACAGAGAGCACTTGTGCTTGTGCGCAAAGATTCATTTGTGCAAGTGGAGTTTGGAAGTTTATTAGCATTTGTATGCTGCCCACTCCCAGGGTACTCTGGGCGGCTTACAGACAATAAGAGAATTAAAAAATTAAAAATAGAAATACAATTATTTAAAATTACACAACATACATACCACTTAAAATGGGGCTGGATGCTGATCAACAGTCCCAGGCCTTTCGGAACAGCCAGGTCTTAGTAGCTTTACGGAAGGCCGGAAGAGTAGTGAGGGTCCGGATCTCTATGGGGAGATCATTTCATAGGGCCGGAGCAAGCACAAGATCCCCTCCTTTCACAAGTAGAACTTTGTATGCAAGCACAAATACCCTCTGTTCACACACGAAGCTTCACTTATACAATTGTGCCCACAGCTTGCAAAAATGAAGCTGTGTATGCACCTGCCACTTGTACGTGTGTCTCCCCCCCACACACACCAGGCCGCAAATTAGAAAGGTTGGAGATTGCTGCTCTACATTGTCCCAAATCTTCAGAAGACAGGTAATAGCTTGATAGGAAGCAGTAGACAGCTGCAAAAGACAGATGGACATGGGCTCCTTCTCCATCTTGCTGGCATAAGAGCAAAAATTTATTGAAACATTGATCCAAAACTTTTTCAGATTTTGAGAGCATGTCTAGAGGAATATATTTTACAAACAAACATGAAAAACAGGAGTACAAAAAAATAATAATCCTGTTTGATTCTACAGTACATTTTCTCCAGCAGTGCTAATAAGTACTTCTAGTCAGGCTTGTATTTGTGGAATCAGTGTATGAAAACGATAAAGTTTGCTCTCCAATGGCATTTTTGGAATGAAAATTACTGTTCTTTATACTGCAATGAAGTAAATAAACCACTTGAGAAGTAAGTCAATGCAAAAGGTTAATCTTCCAAAATGTACTAGAATTTTCTCAAAAGATTGTAAAATGAAAAAGAAAAGATTTGATAACAGAAGGATATCATTATTAATTGTTTTTTCTATGAACAATTAATATAAAGATTTGAGAAGAATAAAAGATTTTATGCTTTTGGACAAAGCAAGATTAATTTGAAATAGAATTATATAGTTCCCTACCTCCCTGAAAATAAGACCTCCCTGGATAATAAGTCCAATCGGGCTTTTGAACACATGCATTAAAATAAGCCCTCCCCCCCAAAAAAGTATTGCAACACAGGAGCAGCTATGAGGTGACCATGCTTGCCACCTCCTGCACTTCAAAAATAATAGGACCTCCCGAAATAAGGCCAAGCGCTTATTTCGGGGGTCAAAAGAAAATAAGACCCTGTCTTATTTTGGGTAAAACATGGTAGTGATCAAAATGTTATTGCTAATACGTATAAACTTTTGCTGAAATATGAGACACAAAAAGTGAAATAATATATGACAAACTAGGTTGAACATTTTGGTTACAATATACAATATTGTATATACAATATATAAATGAGCCACTATAGAAATATGTGATTGAAAGGACTGAAATTTACATGATATTCTAGCCTTAAACATGATTTTTATAAGATGATGAATTGTTGATATTTATTACCAGACAAATTTTCTAGAATATATAAATGAACTTTGAATCTTTGCTTGAAATGTGAATTACATGAAGGGAAATTTTAATTTGTTTGCAAAGTATGTAATGTAATGTAAAGGAGACGAAATAACGCAGGTATAAATACATGTATTAATGCAGAAGATTTTAAGTTAAAGGTTAAATTACAGATGAAACCAGATTTCTTTTTTTGGACTAATAGACAAGCAACTAGAAAAAAGTCACAGAACTTTGCTTTTATATATGACAACTGCAGTGAGACTATTATATACTTAAAAATGGAAAGACTCAACATTTCCTATCAGAAAAATGATTGGTGAAGATCTTTTTTATTATAGACAAAATATTATCTACATTTATGATTGACTGGAAAACTCTTATAGACTTTGTGCATGAGTAAGGAAAAAAGTATGATATGTGCTTTTTCTGATTAAAAAAAAGTTTTATAATATATAAAATTTTATGTAATATAAAAAAGGGAGGGGTTTTCATAGTAATAAATATTTTTGTAAATGTACTTACAGAATAGTTGTGGCAAAGGAGATCAGAAGCTTCTTTCTTTCTTTTCATTTCTTCCTTTCTTCCTTCCTTCCTTCCTTTCCTCCGTCTGCTATTTATTACTTTGTATTAGTTTTTATGTATTATAAAATATTAAAAAAAAATATTTTTAAAAATATGAAATATAAAATTGATTACTTGGGAGTGGGAAACCAGTGATCTATGAGACATATATGGTCTCAGCATACTATTTTCAAACCCCAAGTCTCCCCATAGTGCGTAAGGTATGGGTTTTTTCCAGATTATGGGAGATAATAAGTATCTGTTTAAAAGAAATTTATACTTTCAAAAGTTTTCAAAACTACACATAGAAACTGCAACCCATTCCGAAAAGAATTGAGTCAATTCTTAAACTTTGGTGGAAATGCACTAAAGTGGCAAAAAAGGGTTACTTTTATAAAACTCCTGAAAAATAAATAATGCTGGGTGTTAATTTTTGCAAATTTTTGTTAATAGTTGATTCAGATTGAATCATACAATAGAGATTTTCACATGATAATTACCGTATTTTTCAGAATATAAGACACACATTCTCCCCCCCCCCAAAGAGCATGGAAATGCATCTTATACACTATTTTTGGCCTTCCAAAGGCCCACCCTGCATCCGATTTTTGTGAAAAACATGTGAAAAATGGGCCATTTTTTTTTTGCAAAAATGGGGGCGTTTTTACCTTTCTCCAGACCTACTGAAGCCTGGGGACAGGGGAGGCCAAAACCTTTTTTTCTTACTTTCCTCTTCGAAATCTTGGTGCATCTTATATACCAGTGCGTTTTATAGTCTGAAAAATATGGCAGTTATATGAAAAGCAAACTATGTAGGGCATGAGAACAATTGATTTTAAAAGAAAAAGTTTTCATGAAGTTAAGTTTGATTTTGATAAGTATATGGCCATATATGTTTTGAATCAACCATACTGCATTGCTTCTTATCTTTCTCTCTAACTTGTAGTCAGACTAAAATTATTTCCCATCAAAATACACAAAACAAATAAAATCCATTAAATGCCACCAATACTATAAATGTTGTATAAAGAAAGGCTTTATCTGTATAGTGTGCCTTTATATAAATAGAGTGTGGAAAATGTAGCTTAATGTAACTTAGTCTAAATTTCTCTATAATTAAAATATATTAGACTGGAAGGTTACAACATGCTTTAAGAAAAATGGTGTCAGCCTATTGTATTTGTTTCTGTGGAACTGGAAGAACTAAATTCCTTTGGGAACACTGTGAAGTTGCTTTTTTTCCCTTTCCCGCCTTTTTTCAAACATCAGTTTTTAACCAAGAAAGTTCAGTAAATATCTGTGAAAAATACAGGATATTTTTTCTGCTTACAAGATTCAGTGGGATATGGTAGTTAAAGTATTGGATTACAATCAGAAGGAAACCAAGACTCTAGTCCCTATTTTGCTATTGAAATGGTGATTTTGGAGCATTTTTTATTAGTGGATAATCCTCCTCTGAAGACCACATTAAATAAATGCAGCAATATGTCCATAAGCTTCCTTTTTAAAAAAGTATGTAATATTAAAAGTTCTAAGTAAACATATTTTAAGCCGCTCCTACACTGTAATAAAAAGGAGACCTGCCACAGTTCCGTTTAATTATACTAAAGTAATCTGCTGTGTTATTTTTTTTTATCTATACTTAAGAAGCTTGGTCATGCTTCATACCTTCATTACCTAATGTAATATGGAAATTGGAGCAAAATTTGGAATCAATGGTATAAACTTTTCCTATGCCTGAATGCTGGACCTCTGATCAAAATCTAAAAAAGAGACAAGTTAACTTTAATTTCTTTTCAAGTTAATCTTATTTCAGTGTTGTAAATATTACTAAACCAAAACGTTTAACGGAAACTGCCAAGATAAATAAACATAAATAAAAGAGAACACAATCTACTTTGAATTATCATGAGCAGCTGATCATTTTGGATAAGAACTAATTTCTGTACTTTTTGACAGAAATTAAAATTGTATATTATCTAAGATATATGTGTATATAGTCTTTATTTATTGATTAGCCCTTGAGTCATATCGAAGTGCAAAGTTCCAGAAACAAATTATTACTACAATTTGATAGTCTAAAATCTATAGTCTATGTAAGTAAGGTATTACTGTTTAACTCATTTATGCCATAGCAGTGTATTTTACCTTAGCATTGTAAAATGCAAAGGTAAAAAATTTAAATTTATCACACTAATTATAGTCAGTTTTGTAATAAATAACTGTTTCTTCAAATGATAAATATCTATTTCAATTTCACAGTGCAGAGTTTCATGATCAGAAATTGTTCTAAATGTGACTCAACCGGAAGTTCCTCAACGAGACAGATGGAAAAATGTGTGCTCTAAAGAGCCGCACATAAATTCTGTCTGACAAACCAATTCTGAGATCCTTTTGGGTCAGAACTTCCCTGGAGGGAGAGTGAAGAAGGAACGGCATCTCACTAGACCTAGAAGACTGTAGCAGGTCCCTCATAGATCAGAGATTAGTTCCCTGAATCGGCATCGGGATAGGCAGCATGGCAACATGGCTGCTATCAAAGCTGCAGGCTTCTGGCCAAAGTCTATGAGCAGGAGCAGTGCAGGAAAGGAATGTGAAACCTGATAAGAAGATTTAATTAATGAACTGACATATATCAGGATTGGGAAAAGGCAAAGAACCTTGTGAGCATAAATAGTATTGACAGACAGATTGGGATTTTGACAGAAAGAAGGAAGGAAGGAAGGAAGGAAGAAAGGAAGGAAAGAAAGAAAGAAAGAAAGAAAGAAAGAAAGAAAGAAAGAAAAAAGAAAAAAAGAAAGGGGAAAATGGTGGTTAAAATCATTGCCCAAAAAGTACTCTTTGTTTTAAACAACTTGGGAGACAGAAAGAAAGAAACAGAGAATTGACTAACCCATTTAAACACAAACTTCGAATTTGGATTTGAAGATTGTGTCTTTAAAAGAGATTAATGAATGGAAGAAGGAGGGATGAAACAGAAGTTAAAACATACCAAGGAGACTTGCTTTGTTCGAGCCTGTTCTAATTCACATATCTTAAGCAACTCTAATTAATGAGAAGTGGAATGTAACAAGGAAAAAAATTAAGGAAAAACACTATTTTCTCACTTATAATCCAATCTTGTCTGAGCAATTAATGGAATGTGAAAACTTCGCAAAAACCAACTGACATAAATCAGAACTTGGAAAAAGTGGTGAAGAGAAACAAAAGTTAAAAACACACCAAGGAGACTTGCTTTGTTAGAGTTTCTTCTAATTAATATATTTTAAGCAACTCTAACCAACAAGAGGTGGAATATAACAAGGGGGGGGGGAATCAAGAGCAAAAAAAATACAGACTTATTTGCCAGAGAAAAGAACAAAGGAAGCAAAGTGGTCAAGATGTCTCCCTCTTTTCTTCCTCTCCATTTTAGCTGAATCAGAATTTAAGTTGGACCAAAACTGTGGAATAAGAAGAATCTTGGGAAATTTGGGATTTAAATTATAGTTAACCATACAACTAACTGTAATTTTGGAATTGGACATTATGTGAAGGTGGGAATTTGAAGAATTATGTGAAATTATATAAAATATGCATAAATCATTACAATCAAGTTTAAATAGAATTTTGAAGTTAGAATCTGAGGAGAGGCAGGAAGCAAATGAAGAAGAGGGAAATGATAATGAAAGGGTAGAAAATGTGGTAAATAAAAAGCAGACAAAAAATTTCACTGGGTTTGACAGTGGTATAGGGAAAATTGAAAAGGGGGGATTTGTCCCAACAAAGGGAAATAAAAATCAGACAAAAGATTTCACTGGGTTTGGCAGTGGCTTGAAGAAAATTGAAGAGGGTGGACATGTCCCAATAAAGAAAAGGGAGGAGACAGGAATAGAGAATTGGGACAAAAGACTTAATACAAAAAAATCAGATATTTAGAAATTGTTACGTGGAGAAGATAAAGTTGAAGTATGTGATTTACTCCTTTACATGATAATTAAACTAAGTTGCTAACTGATTGAATATGATAATGGAAAGATAATTACATATGGGTTAAAATATATGAAATATGGATGCATATAGAATTCTTAAGAAGATGAACGAAGTGAGGTGTGTATTGCTTGTTATTCTACATAGCAGATCAATGGAATTGTAATGAACATTTAACAGTAAGGATTGTTATTTAAAGACAATTAAAGGTAAGCTAAGTTAAGGTATGGAAAAATGGAGGGGGAACATGAAACATACTTACAATGGAAAATTATTGAGACTACAAAGACAGAAATAAAAATTTGGAGTGTGTAATGATGTATAACTATATAATATTATGATGAGAATAGCTGGGAATTGTAATCAGGTCCACATTCCAGCCAAAAATAGGTTGGGAGTGTGTGTTTAAAAATATAATTTGTACATATATAATTTATACATACATACATACATACATACATACATACATACATACATGTGTGTGTGTGTGTATGTATATGTATATATATAGATTTTCTTTTACGAAAAGAAGGAGGAGGATATTTGGTAAAATTAAAGATAAAATTAAAGATATTTGATAAAATGAAACTTTAAACACCATCAACACAAAATGGAGTTTGCTCAGAGACTGAAATACACCAAGTAAATGAGATGAAGAGTGTGGAGTAGAGGAGAGAGTTAAGGGAAGAAGAGAGAGTTAGGAGAGAGGGCAGGGGGAGAAAGGATGAGAGGAAGAAGGAGTGGAAAGACAAGAGAGGAGAAGGAAAGAGGAAGGGGAAATAGAGAAGAGAAGAACAACAGAGAGAAGAAAGGAGCTAGGAAGGAGGAGTAAAGAGGGAGAAGAAAGTGATGGATAGGGTACAAATATGGTGTATGGAGAGCAGAAGAGCCAATAATCGTTTTTGGGGGTTGATGGTAAGACAAATTGATGTACGTAAATATTTAATAATATAAAATAATGTTGGTTATGTAACAGTATACATGTGGTTATTTGTTATGAAAATGTAAAAAATAAAAAACTTTTTATAAAAAAAGAAGAAGAAATTGTTCTAAATGTCAAACTAAATGTGAAAACAACAATGGGAAGAAATAACATTGACTATAATTGTATAGATACCTACTCTCATAACTATAAATGTTTCTAAACTCCTGCCTCTTCCAGCAATGACAATTTAAAGCAGCACTGTTTTTACCCAGATATTGTTTCATCTGTAAGGAAATATCATATATTTAGATATTATACCAAACTTTATTTATCAATGAAGTTTTTACAATTATTTACAATTATTTACTATTTCAATTAGCAGCAAGTTCTTTGTTTGCAAACATACTCACTAATCATATTAAAACTGAATTTAGCTGAAAGAGTTGTTAACCACTGAACCAAGGGTTTTCTCCCAAAACATTCTCAAATTCTGCTCCTATTATGAAAATTAATTAAATAATTTTTAAAAACCTTGATATTTATCAGAATTGCCTCTTTCATATCAAAATCAGTAAGAATAGGATAGAATGTTTAGAATAGACTGGAGTTTGATTGCAAGGGTGATAAAATTCTATCAATTAATATAATAGACATTTTCCAGTTTTTCTTATTTGTAATTTTATATTTTCTAGTCCAATTTTTTATTGCCTATTCATATAGTTCCATGGCTTATACTAAGCTGCTGTGATAACCACATTCACAAAGAGAGAAACAATTCCAATTAGAAACTACTATGGAACATTAGAAAATAATAAAAGCAATATATTGTTCTTTAACTAAAAATACAATAATACCAAATTTAAGTTTGGACTATTTTAAAAACTTTTCAATAATTTGATCATAGTAACTAAGATGAAATTAAAAAATACCCCAAACCTGTCAATAAATATTAAAGTGATAGAGTTAAAATAACAAAACATCCATCTAATTCAAGCTTATCATTTTTATATCTTTCCTAATTTCTAGAGGTTTAAACCAAGCATTTGTTGGACATAGATTTTTTTTTAATTAAAAATTGTAAAAATTACAAATGAAACCATAAAAGTTACTAAAAACGTCAAACAAAAATGAAAACCTTTAGCATTAAAGTTTTTATTTATGATTTTTTAAAGTAACTTTTATGGTTTCATTTGTAATTTTTACAAATTACATGCTAGTGAAAAAGTTATGAGGAAAAGTTAGGAATGTTCAACCCACAGAAGGGAAAATTACAAGACAACATGATAGCTTCGATAGAAAGAGGAGCTTTTGTGTAGAAATTGGAGCAGAATTTTTCAAAGTTGTTCCAGAAGACAGGACAAGAAAAAGTGACCTTACTTAAGTCAATTCATTTGGAAAGCAGGAAGAATTTCTTAATGAAAACTCAACAATGGAATGGACTGCCTTGAAAATTGTAGGATTCTTTTCTGTTAGATATTTAAATAAAGACTGGATGTCCATCAGTGGAAGTTGCTATAGTACTGGATACCTGCTTTGAGAATATGGAATCACAAGGAATTGTGATTGTGTCTTATATTTCTAGACAATTATTTCTAGTCTGTCAAATAACCAGAATTTTGTTAAATTGCAAAATTGTTTAAAACATTTAAACATTAGCATAAATTAACAAATAGTAAGGGAAATACTTAAATAAACATAAAAAGCCCTTATTACAGGTAATTCAGGTATTAAAAATTTAAAAATATAAATAAGATTTATATCAAGATTTACTTGAACTGTAGCAGTGTGAGTAATCATAATATTTTGCTTCAAGTATTCAATATTATCTGAGGAAAAAACAAGGTAAGGTATGGCTTTTGACATTATTAAAATTATAGGATTATTTATATTTCCAAATACTTTACTTATAATTTTTATTTTTATTTAAATTATTTTTGCACCAATAACATCATATTAAATAGTGTGATAATTATCCATGGTCTTAAAAATTTGCTAATTTCTGCCTTATCCTTTCTACTCTGTATCATCTTATGATGGGAGAGAGACTCAAATCAAATCAAATCAAATGTTTATTGTCAATGCACAACATGTGTACAATGAAATTGAATTATTCTCCCCTGCAGCCCCTTGAAACACAAGATACATCTCAATAACTCAAATGAAAAAAATAGAATCCCTAAACCCAAATAAGTAATAACTAACACACATTCCCATATATGTATGTAATATTATATTATATTACATCTGTATGAACATGTTGCACGTTACACTGGCCTGCAAGCATGACGTATTAAACCTAATTGTGGTGTTATGTTTGATATAAGTTTGACAGCCCATGGATAAAATCTATTTTTCAGCCTATTCGTTAAACTAGCTATGCTTTTATATATTCTGCCCGATAGTAGGAGAGTAAAGAAGTGCTGACCAGGGTGTGAATCATCCCTGAGGATTTTCTCACTCTGTTGAGGCAGTGGGTCCTGGAGATTTCATCCAGTGGTGCCAGGTGACAGCCCATATTTTTTTGTGCTGTGCTCATCACCCTCTGTAATACCTTTCTATCAATAGCTGTCAAGCCAGCATACCTTATCATAACACAATATGTAATGATGCATTCTATCGTACACCAGTAAAAGGAACTCATCAGCCATTGTTCCACCTGATTTTTTTTGCAAGACTGTAAGAAAATGGAGTCTCTATTGAGCCTTCCTGACTACCTGAATTGTGTTATTTTTCCAGGTGAGATCTTGACTAAGGTAGATTCCCAGAAATTTGAAAGAGGAGACACTCTCCATACATCCCCCTTGATGTAGAGTGAGACAGGTTCCTCTCTCTGCTTCCGGAAGTTTAACACCATTTCCTTTGTCTTGCTAGAGTTTAAATGCAAATTGTTTTCTGAGCAACATGTGGATAACCTCTGGACTTCTTCTCATATGCTATTTTGTCTCCTCCTATAATAAGACCCAGTACAGTATGGTATCAGCTGCAAATTCTATTATCATGTTAGATGAATCAGAAGATATGCAGTTGTATGTGTACAACAAGTGCAGGTAGAGACTGAGCACAGCCCTGAGGAGACCCAGTGCTGAGCTTCAAGGAGGATGTGAAAGACCCAGCCCTCACTGTTTGTGACTGGTTTGTCAGAAAGTCTTTAATCCAATCACAGGTGAGAGAAGGGAAATTCAAGTCAGTCAACTTTTTGATGAGGATATCCAGCAAAATGGTGGTAAAAGCTGAGCTGTAGTATATGAAAAGCATTCTGATGTAGTTCTCAGGTTTCTCTAGATAACTCACTATAGAATGAAGGGCAGTAGCGATGGCATTGCCTGCCAACCTATTTCCTCTGTAGGCGAACTGATATTGGTCAACGTTCAATGGAAGGCATGACCTGAAGTGTTGAAGAACCAGTCTCTTGAAGCATGTCATCACTACAGACATTAATAAAATGGGTCTGTAGTCATTCAGACTGTTTATTGCTGTTTTCTTCAGGACTGGAATAATAGTGGCTGCTTTCAGACATGATGGAACACTGGCCGTTTGTAGGGAGATGTTCAAAATCCTTGTTAGGACCTCTGATAGTTGGTCAGCACAAGTTTTTACCACTATCCCCAATACCAGTGGTGGGTTCCTACTAGTTCAGCTGAACTGGTAGTGGTTTGGTGGCCTGGATCACTGGAACCAGCAGTGACCTAGGCCTGCCACGCCCCAAAACCAGTTCTCTGGGCGGTGCCATAGGCTTCTTGTTTTTTGCTTCTGCGCATCCACAATTTTTATTGCACTGCGCATGTGTGCACTGTTTAACTATAAAAATCTGAGAAAAGAATCCAAAAATTCCTGTAAGCTAAAATAGAATCAAATTTATGGTGTAGGGTGGGGGAAACTAATGATAAAAAGAGCTGCATTTGCCCCAATAATCCATATTCAGTGGTAACCCATATATCTTTTTAACTCCTTTCATGCAATCCTTTTTTCCTGCATGCAGCAGAAAGAAAAGAATAAAAACAAATACTGTTTTTTTAAAAGTACAATTGTTATAACAAGAAAGAAAAATACTGACTTACTTGCAGCATTAAACTCTTAACACATTCTTTTCTTTTTTCAAATGCTGTTTCTTAGGCACCTTGTACCTATATGATGGTATTCACTGGCAAGCAAACTAGAATAAGAAAAAAAATATTTGAGGTTATAATCATTGATCATCTTTTCTCCATCTTCAGTAAGAAATGCTTCGCCCCAAGAAAAAACAAATGCTGTAGTAGCCAGAAAATTTCATTGGATGGGCCCTCTGGCACTGCAGGAAAATTCTGGGCTGCTTTGAAAATGTCCCATAAAAATGAACAAGATTACTGAAAATGTACAGGAGGAAGATTCAAAGAAATATCCCTGAAACACTCTATTTACTTGGGTAAGATCTACTGTGGCAATCCTTTTATTATCTACCCCAAGCTGCAACAGCAGAAGCAATGATATTTTCTTGACAGATGTGTTACTCATTTGCTAGCTTGACGTTTTCCTATACACTTCAGGAAGAGATAAGCATTTAACCATGGATCAGATCAGAGAATTGCTAAGTTACAAGATAAACACTTCTAGATCTACTATAATAGCAGACTTGCTAAGAAGCTTTGGATTCCACAGATTAGTTCCTGCCTGCTAGTATTAGCCACTAGTTGAAATCCTACACTGCCTAATTGTGACTTGCTCACAAAAGCTCTGACTTGCTAACAATCGTAGAAACAAATAGTTATTTGAATAACCCCAAATGCCAAGATTGAAACACTTTACTTCTGAGCTTCCATCACTTTCATCTTGCCATTCAAGTGGAAGAGGGGAAATGGAATGCTTACCTTCATCTACAGACCATGAGAGCCTGAACCGCACCAAGGTGTCAGATGGAGACATGGACTGTTCCCATAACAAAAAGAAGTCTTATAATTGGACAATGTGAATATCCATGGTGGGGAAAAAGGGAATCTATTGTTTAACTAATTTCTTATTTATTCTGAGACAGTGGAAGATCATGTGAAGTTAGTGCAGGAAGAACTGAAGAAGCTACTGGAAGCCAAGATCTATGCCAAACTATCCAGATGTGACTTCCAGAAAACCAGTCTGGATTCTTTGTAGTACCAAGTGTCCAGTGAGGGAGTGGAGCTGGACCCAGGGAAAGTGAAAGCAATACTAGAGTAGGAAGACAGCTGCAGAGCTTCTTGGACTTTGCAACTTCTACTGGTAGTTCATCCCTTCATTTGTGCAAATAGCCCTGCCCATCATCAAACTACTAAAAACAGATGGAGGTGGGATGAAGGCAAAGTGAGCCAACAGCTTAATTGGACTATGGAATATCAAGCAGCTTTCAAAAAGCTCAAATAGCTCTTTGCAGAAGAGCCATCTCTTAAACATCTGAGCCTGGAGGAGCCCTTCATAATACAAGCTGATGCTAGTTACAGTATAAAAAAGATGTTGAGACTCTAGAACAGGGGTGTCAAACTCAAGGCCCTGGGCAAGATTTGGTCCATGGGGTGCTTAGATCTGATCCATGGGGCTGCCCTGGAAACAGCAAAGAACTGGCTCCGTTTTAGCTGGCAGAAGGTTGCAGGAGGCCATTTCATCTGAAAGCAGAGCTCACAAGGGCTGCACCCTCCCCCAAAGCTCCGTTTTCACTGGCAGAGAGTTGCAGGAGGCTGTCCCAGCTGAAAACAGAGCTCGGGAGCCCATTTTCATGGGCAGAGCTCTGAGGCCACAAAAGGCACCTGACATGAGTGATATCAGGCTGTCCACAGCCATCCTGTCCATGCCCACCCCAGACCTCCGAGGTTAAACACAACCCTGATGTGGCCCTCAAGGAAATCAAGTTTGACATCCTTGCTCTCATAAGAGTGCAGAGAAGAACTATAAAGATGATTAGGGACTGGAGGCTAAAACATATGAAGAACAGTTGCAGGAATTGGGTCTGTCTAGTTTAATGAAAAGAAGGACTGGGATGACATGATGGCAGTGTTCCAAATCTAAAGGACTGTCACAAAAAAGAGAGGATCAACTTATTCTCCATGGCACCTGAAGGCAAGACAAGAAGTAATGGATGAAAATTAATCAAAGAAAGAACTAACTTAGAACTAAGGAAAAATTCCATGACAGTTAGAATAATTAATCAGTGGTATAACTTGCCTCCAGAAGGAGGTTTAAAGAAGAGATTGGATAACTGTTTATCTGAAATATTACAGGGTTTCTTGTTTGAGCAGGGGGTTGGACTAGAAAATCTCCATGGTTCTTTCCAACTCTTTATTCTTTATAGAAACCATACAAAAGCACTTTATATGTTTTGAATACCTACTTTGAATACATATCTTACCCTGGTACCATTCCTCAATCCAGCACATGGATTGTACATGGATATCTGTCATGTAGAAAGAGTTTTAAAGGCTGTCTAACTAATTCATAGCAGACCTCAAACCAAACAAAACACCTTATGATTTAGTGCTATGTATAAACCCAGTCATTATATCTATGCTTTGTTGACATGAGGAATAACCTTTTCTACCAAAATAATTTTAAACAGTTTAAATTTATTATGAAATGACTGTTTATATCCTCCCACTTTTATCTATTTAATCTTTTCCTGATTTCCCTATTTACAACTTTCCCAGCCAGTTTCCAATAAGCAATGTAAATAGAGGAATCCTGATTCATTTATTGATCACATGCTTCACTTAACAATTACAGTGATTTGCTTAATAACCACGACAAAAAGGTCATAAATTTGCATTTGACTCACTTAACAACCACCTTTCTTAGGAGAGGAAATTCTGATCTCAATTATGGTCATAAATTGAAAGCCTATCTGAAGTCCTAAAGGATTCCGATGTCCTAATTAAATCATGATCCTCAAGCCAAGTTTCAAAAGAAATCCAGTTATTTATTAGGAACTTCATGTCAGCATGAACCAAATGAAGCCAACTCTGACTTCATTTAATTTGTGTCTTGGCTCTGACTCTGTTTTCCCCTCCCCTCAAGGCATATCATCAGTCACATTCCCCAACAAAGCAATTTCGAGGGTTGTGGAAGTCACTCCCTCCGGCCACTGTGGGTCGCCTTGGAGATGACCTTGATGCTGCCAGCTGGATTGTGCTTTGTTTTGACTGAAATGCAAGTTCCTCGATGCAGCTGCAAGGCTCAGTTCCTCATCCCCCCACCTATGGCAAATCGAGAAGAGACCAGGAATGCTTCACGAATTGACAGTGGTATTCCACAATCAAAGTTCATCTCACATAAAAATAACACTGAATCTCTGGGATATTCTTGAGAATACATAGATTGAAAATCTATGCCGATTTGGGACTCCGTGTAATATCGCTTCATGTAATTTAACAAGGCAATTCTACGAGGAAAGAATTTAAATAATAATCTGGATCAATAAATATTTTAGTGCTAAATGATAGCAGATAATGTACACAAATCCAATTCTGGGTTCTTATCCTTAGTGTAAATTAGTCATTAGAGTATTGTTCTCTTTCATTATTTTTGATCTTTCTTTGTTCAGAGTTGACTCCTTTGCTGATTGTCATTTTTATTTGCTGTACCAAACTATAAGGAAGAACTTTCAAAATGCTTGCTGTGATAAGGTTTGACTGACTAAAAATAACATAAGGAATGTCCTTCATATAAATCATAGACATTGCTTTTGTACACTGTCCAGACAGCAATTATTGCTGTATATGAAACCAAGTGCTTCTAGTTGATAAAATATCTTTCTAGAGTAATGTATCAAGTCATAAGTGAAGCTGTTCTCAGAATAACAGGCTTCTATAAAATTTGAAAAATAAAACTAACTCTAAAAATAGCGTAATGTTGTACATGAACATTAATCAACTCTGGTGACATATCTTTCAATATAATTTCCCATTAGATACAAGACATTTTTTAAATAAGGCACCAGGCATTACAAAGCTCCTTTCAAATGAATGTAAGCTGATACACATCCCACCCCACCAAACTTGACACAACTACAAATTTAAGTGCAGGAGATTTCACAATGTGACTGAAGTATATCTTGATTTTCACCAAAGCCTCTAATGCTATGGATTTTAAAGCAATAAAAAGAATTCAAAAGTGTAGCTATTTCTTCAGGACATCATGACATTAAGTAAAGTTGATGACTGATTTATTAAGATCAAAATCTTAAATAGCAATTTAATTAATAAATTAATAAATTCTAAGTTTCCCTTTTGTCCATTTTCTGTGTGAACTATTTCAATAAAATAAATTTAATTCCATTCCATCTGTTTTTGTTGCTTGTTTAAACATAAAACATAAACATGTTAGCTAAATATTCCTCTTAAAAATATTTGCTAAAATGTACAGGGCGGGGCATAACCTTTTCCTAGGGGGTCACAGCAAGATCGACAGCAGTTTACAACTTCCGTGACACCTCATTTTAAAGCCCATAAAAAACTGAATTGAATGAGCTATTAAATGTTAAATTTGCTTTAAGAATGGCTGGAAAATTCGATTCGGAAGAACAAAGGATCATTGACAGAATAAAATGCATTGCCTTTCGAGAGGCTCGCGATGCTGGAGCGACGTTTATCAATCGAAAATGGATTGCAAACAAATTGAAACGTCCATCCGGATTGGGTTACTGATAATTGGAACAAAACAGCCCAAGAATGTTTCACAAAATTTGGAGAAGGGCGTCCTCTGCAACTGTCCCAAGAAAGCAAAGCCATCATTGCAACTGGCAGTCGCAAACAACGAAAAGGAAACCGAAAAGTGGCCCAAGAAATCCTTCAAATTCGTGGAAAACGAGTTGATCAAAGGACAATCGGCCGATATCGAGAACGAGAAGGTTTGAAGCCATTCCACGTCATTTGCAAACCATTGAAAACTCAAACACACGTTCAAGATCGGCTTTGGTTGTGCGATTGGTTGTCTGAATAGACCGAGGAAGATTTTCTTCATTTGGCGCCATCTGACGAATTCTTCGTTTATGCCATTCGAAAACCGAATTTCCAGAACGATCGAATTTGGGCTAAAGACGTCGACGACATCGCCAAACATGAACGATATCGACAAATCGTTCGCAATCCGACTTGCATCGGGATTTTCGTCATTTTCACAGCCAAGAAACTGCATTGGGTTTTGAAGGATAAAGGGGAATCCTGGGATGGCAGTTATTTCCGTGAGAAAATTTTATTGGAGAATGTCATTCCATTTCTCAGTGATCCAGACAATGTCTTGGTGGTTGGTGAGGCTGTCTTTCTTCATGACAAAGCTCTTGCATGCGTGCAAATGCGACTCAGCAATTGTTAAAGGAAAACAATGTCGAATTTTGGGGCAATGACGTCTGGCCGGGAAATTCGCCAGATCTCAATCCGGCAGAGAACATTGGGGCCATAATTAAGGATGAAGTGGAAGCTCTGATGATTCAGGAGCAAGGTCAAAATCGATATTCGGTTGAAACTTTGAGAATGAATTTGGAAACTGTGTTGAAAAATCTGGAAAATCGAACGGAACTGTTTGAAGATTTGTTGTGTTCTTATCCACCTCGTTTGAATGCTGTTCGAAGGGCTAATGGTGGTCATACTGACTATTAAATCGTGTCAATAAACTCAGTTTTTGATGGGCTTTCGAATGGTGTATGAATTATTTGTGTTGTTATTACAAGTGTTGCTGTGACCCCCTAGGAAAAGGTTATGCCCCGCCCTGTAATTACTAAGACCAATGTGTAGGCAATATTTAATTTAAATAAATGATTGTGGAAGAATACTTAGAATGCATTCAGCTGTGCAAGTGCCTGTTCAGTACTAACTCATTGAATCCAGCTTTGGCAAATCCCAGTAGAATCTGCCTATGGAATTGGCAAAGATTTGTATTCCAATCCTGGAACAACTTCACACTTTTTTTAAACCAGATGTTGTTTTTACAAGAACATGAAAAAAAAAACAATGAGTATTTAATTAATCTATTTTAAGAGGACTAAAGAAAATCTTTTAAAAAATCCCCCTAAAATACTTTAATAAAGGGACTACTATATACACCACTATAGATTTTGAAGTATTTTTCTTTATTGATCAGTGTGACTTCTTTTTTTAAATTGTTTTAAAATGCTTTGAATCTGTAAAGAAACTTATGAAAGCATTTGAAATCATTTGAAACAGTAAAATAAATTTGATACTTTTGACATATCTGAAATAACTCCTTGAGGCTTCCCAAAATAAACATACTTAAAAATAAATCTTTAGGCAGAGACTAACTAGCAAAAAGCAATTAAAATAAAATTAATTAAATAAAATGTTAATATCTTTCAGTGAGTGCTCTTTTACTACAGTATTAGGGCACCTTAATAAATAATATCTGAATAATAGTTATTCCACAGAAGCAAGCAGCTCGGATTCCTTTTTCATAGTCAAGAATACAGTTAAAATTCCTTTGAAATAATAGAATTGTAGCTTATACTTTTGTTTGATATCAAAGAATTGTAGATGTCTTTGTAGTATAGTTGTTCCATGGGTGATCAACATAATGTGCAATCATATATGCTCATTCATTCCAGCATTTAAATCAGCAACAACTGCTGAAAATATTATTTTACTAGACATGCTATGGTACCCGTGCTTCCTCATCTACATAAAATTTACCTAATGTGCCATTCTGATTAAATACTGAAGTGTTCATGGACATAGCCTATTCAGATTTAGGTACTGTAAGCACTGAAATGCTTAGAATTTCAAAAAAATATTTTGATATCACTTTGTAAGATGTCCCAAGGGGCATTTTCAAGTGGCAATAGGACTTTGTTTCACATCATTCAAGAAGTATGTTCAGGAGGAGGAGCTAAGGTCGCGATGATATGGTCATGCGGTCTCGATGCTCTGAGACTCCAGCCAATACTTTTGCTGCTGGGTGGTCCAAATGGACCTAAACCGTCCCGAAGAGACAGTGAACAGGAAGAATGCATCTTGCTAATCTTGGGGATATTGCAAAATCCCTGAAAGAAGCAAGAGAAATTCTTCAAGCCGGCGACAAAAATCCAGCCAAGGCTGACGAAGTTGGGGCAGCTCCAAAATGGAAGGATACAGAAAGTGAAAGTGTTTCTAGCTAGTGAGGAACCTTTACTGTTTTAAAAAAGAGACTGCCTATAAAAACTTAAAAATTAATTTAAATGAAGAATAGAAGAATCAAGCGGTGGAATTAAATTTGGAATGGTTTGGACAGTGGTTATCTTACTTTTTAAATGCTATCTTCATGGATGGAATTTATGCAAGCCTTTTGAAACTGATGGATTAAGCTTTTTTCTTCTACCTTTTCTTTATGATTCTCTGTAATCTATAGACTAAAGTTTTTCTCTTTCATTGATGTGGGTATTTTTCTAATTCATTTAAAGATTGGACTTCTTTTTCTAACTTGAAATACATAAAAGATACAAAAGGAAACTTTTTAACAGTGTTACTGCTGCTCGGAGGCTGGGAGGTTTTGCTGATCGGAATTTTGTGTGTTCAAAACAGAACACTTTTTTTTCCTTCATGGATTATTTTGACTTGGCACCACAAAGTTTTACTGCTTGGCTACAGAGAGTGATAAGAAGGGAAGCACACAGATGTCTCTTTGAAGTATATTTCTAATGAGAAAAAAAGTGAAAATAACATTCTTTGTGAATCTATGCTTTAATCTTATTAACCTTCCAAGCTAGAGCAGCTGTGTTTGTTACAATTGCACAACTTCAAAAGAAAATAGAAGTATCAAATTTGCAAAAGATACTTTCAGAAATACAGAAATTATCAAATATATATAAAAGAATAGAGAAAAACTAGAATACTTAGAGCACATAACAATAAAATATGATGAAAAAATTGAGGATGTTTATCAAAATGCAAAATGAGGTGATTGAAACTCAAAAAAATGAAGTGGAAAATGAATATAAAGAGATTAAACCTGCTGATATTTATGGTAATTAGTTTGTTCCTGAAAATGGAAAGAATGGAATACTGAAAGAGGAAATAATGGAGAGGAAATCTATTCCAAAGGGCAAGATATAGAAGAAAAAAATTAAAGAATCTATAGACTTAAAAAAAGAAATTCTATTAGCAAAAGCATTGATAACACTGTTGACAATCAAAGACAAGCTGAATAAAGAAACAGAAAGAGAGCATCAAGATTATATGAGAAATCTTACAAGCAAGGAGTTGCTAAGAGAAATCCATACAAAGCTGATCAAGAAGATGATTAGAGGACTGGCACCACAAATGGCAGAAGATATGAGATTGTTTTGTTATTGGAAAGATACAGGGTGATAGATGGAAGAATATAATTTAAAACTAGTTAAACTTAGTGAAATTTATTGATAATAGATATAGCTTAAATAAATAACTGATAATGTTACTAATGTATACAATATGTTATGATGAGTATAATTGGATATGAATATCGAATGGTACCCATGTAAGGAAGATTAGCAATCCCTTTGGATTATACATAAAGAATAATACTAATACTGCTACTGCTGCTACTACTACTACTACTACTAATAATAATAATAATAATAATAATAATAATAATAATAATAATAATTTAAAAAAATAAGTTAGGTACAATTAAAGTTTTAATTATTGGGGGGAAATGTTATGATATAGGATATATAGTTAAATAAAGGAGAGATAAGAGTAACAATGCATATATAGATATGGGTATAACATAAGGAAACTGGATGTAAACTTTAAACATTGATTTGGAAAGGAGGATTAGAAGACCTTGTTACTAAATATTATGGATGTTTAGCTAGAACAGGACATAAGGATTTAGTGTTAGTGGAGGATTTTAGAAATAGTAATTGAAAGGCCAGTATGTGGTTATGTATTAAAACTTTGGTATATTTATGATGAAGGACGTTTAAACAATTATAGTCAAATGAAAATGGAAATTTAATGATTTATTTGAGTTAAAATACTTAAGTTAACATGAACTATGTTTGTTGACTGTGGAAGAGAAGTTTTTTTTTAACCAACTGATACACTTTCTATAGCATGCAAAGAAGGATGATTTATTTGTTTTAAATTAAAAATTAAAATTTTTTAATTAAAAAAAGCTATGTTCAGTTCTTGGATGAGAAGAGAAATCTTCAAGGAAAAGCATAGAAAGTTAAATTCCTCTTGAAAAAGCACCTTGGGATAACCATGACCTGGATAACTGGGAATCCCCATAGACACTTTGTAAGATGTCTTTCCAAGTGCTTGTTTGTTCAGGGCTTAATGTTATTTTTTCCAAAATATACAAAGATATTTTGATGGTTAAATTTAGAGGTCAATATGATTAATACAAATTAGTTGCTGCTGATTTTATGTTCTCCTGATAATGAAGAAATTATCTCTGCTCATTAAGGTGATAGGTTAATGTAACTTTAAATACAGCTATAGATTAAATGACCATTTGTTCATCAAATGTTACAATAATGTTAAATGAATAGTACTTATAATCAGTCCTTGAAACATGAGTCTATGAAAGATATTTAGTTGGATAAAGACAAAACAATCAGGATATTCTACATGCGGGTTTAGGATAACTTGCTGCCACTGGCTCTGCTGCTGCCTCACTGCTGCTATCTTACTCTGGCTACCTCACTGCCACACAGTTCACCTCAGCCATCTTGCCCTGGCCAACTTGATTCAGGACAATTCACCATGGAACAATTCCTTTTATTAGTTACATCAGTATAATGCAATATAATGAGGAAATGACATAGAGTATGGAACCTCCTCTTCCTCCTCTAGAGGAGGAGTTAATACTGGGGGGCTAAGTCTGGGGGGGATATTGGGGAAGTCAATAGCTAAGACTGGGAGGGTTTGGGGAAGTCAAAGCAGGGAGGGAAAGATGGGCTTCCACCACCACCCCAAAACCAGAAAACAAACCACTTCTGTCTACATGCTGCCATTTCTTAGGCAAAAAGGTTTTCAGATAATCTTTTTTGTTTGTTTACAAGAATTATTGACAAAACAAATATTAGGCAGAAAGAGTTTCAAAGTGGCAAGAAATTTCTGAAATAGTCATTATTTAATCACTACATTTATATATACAAATGAGGATGGAATGGTAGGATTACCACCTATTTCTCTTTCCAAAGTGAGTTTGGAAGAGAGACAGACTCCAGACAGATATTGCTATTTTTTTAACTTTCAATATATCCAGTACAGCATTTCAAGAATTTTACACTTATTAACTTCAAAAATTGAACCCAAACATCCTTTGAAATTAAAATAATCAGGGACGTGCAGTCAGGGGAGGCAGGACAACACCAGTGTCATGATGAAAAGAAAAGGAAAATTAAAAGGAAAAAGGCTAAGGTAGTTGCTGCCAGAGTCACAGTGGATGACTTAGTGCTAACTGCAGGGGGAGGCGAGAGAACTACGTGCCTCCTTTGCATAAGGAATTTTTAGCCTTTTAACACATGCTCAGAGTTAAGCAAGGGTTAAAAGGCGAAAAATTCCTTATGCAAAGGAGGCACGTGGTTCTCTCACCTCCTGCTCTGGCAGCAGCAGCTCTTGCCTAAGTTGCCTTTTTCTTTTTACATTTTCATTATGGCGGACAAGAGGAGAGTTGAAATCCTCTGACACAGCTGGAAAAAGTATGTGGGTTGGGGGGAGGGGGCAGGGGGGAGGAATTCAAAATTATTTTTAAGTAATTGTCATTTGTATTATTATAAGTAATTTTGTGTGTGTGTGTGCGCGCGTGCGTGTTTTACCCGCCTCTGCTGGCGCATGGGCTGGCACTTTTTTATTTTTTAAAGCCATGCCACCGCATAGAGCGGGACACGCCGGCTTCCGGCCATTCAGCAGGTTCTGCTGTATGGCTGGGGCGGCGGCATGCACTTTAAAGCGCCAAAGCGGTCGGGGCTTCGAGTGCAACTGAGCATGTTTTTCCTGCCTGGCAAAGACACTCACAACACTGGCGCTGGATGCCTCTTCCCCACCATCCACCCAAAAAAGACCTCTCAGCAAATCTCTGATGACTCCGATCATGACGCCTCGCCTCATTGGGTGAGTTCGAATAAAGGCCCCATGTTGATCCTAATAGAGTTAAGGGTGCCACCCATGGGGAGACAGAACAGCTTCCCGCCCTCCTTGATTCGGGCTGTTCTAGATGTATGATTAATCCTGCAATGGTTGAAAAACTGGGCTTGAAATTGAGGGACTTTGAAAAACCCCTATTGTTTTTGCCAAATCGATGGATCCATTGCAGGGGGTGGCCCAGCCCATTTCTACACTGAACCTCTAGAGATGAAAATGGGCACCCATGTAGAATTGATCTCTTTTATTGTGGCTCCTGGAATGGACAGACCCCCTATTTTGGGACTCCCCTGGCTTCGTAAATGGAACCCTTGCATTAATTGGAGGGAGGGGTGGCTGCGTATTCGGACCAGCACAGCCCCAGACGGGGAGGCCGACGCCCCAGAGCCTGCTGGCTCCAGCCCCGCATTGGCCGCCAGGGGCCAGGAGAAAATTGAGGGGGAAGAAAAGATTCCAAAAGAGTATTGGGACCTGAAGGGATTTTTTAGTGAAAAATCTTCAGATAAACTTCCACCCCACAGACCTACTGATTTCTCCATCGATATTTTGCCTGGAGTAAAGCTTCCAAAGCCCCAAATATATTCAATGTCCCCTAGGGAAATGTAGGAAATTCATTGATAAAAACTTGAAAAGGGGTTTCATTGAGCCAGCACAGCCCAAGGTGGCAGCGCCTGTGTTGTTCAGAGAAAAGAAAGATGGCTCCCTGAGATTATGTGTTAATTTCAAAAACTTGAACTGCATCTCAGCTCAGAACCTATACCCATTACCATTGATGAAGGACATGCTGGCCCAACTGGGAAAGGGCCGTATTTTCACTAAATTGGACCTCAGAGAAGCATACTATAGGGTCCACATAAAGGAGGGGGATGAGTGGAAGATGGCTTTCAACTGCCCCCTGGGTTGTTTCCAGTTCCGGGTGATGCCCTTTGGCCTGCAGGGGGCGCCTGCAGTTTTCATGCAATTAATTAATGAAATTTTGCATGACCACCTTTACAAGGGCGTTATCGTATATTTAGATGATATCCTTATTTACACTCAAACATATGACGAACATGTCAAGTTGGTCCGCACTGTCCTGAAGAAGCTCCGAGCTGCTAAACTTTATGCCAAGTTATCCAAATGTGAATTTCACCAAGAGAAGATAGACTACCTTGGGTATCGTATCTCCCCTGCTAGTATTGAGATGGACCCCGCTAAGGTCAAGGCAGTCACTGAGTGGGAGGCGCCCCGTACACCTAGGCAATTACAGAAATGTTTGGGTTTTGCCAATTTCTATCGTCAGTTCATCCCTTCTTTTGCCAAAATTGCACTTCCCATCACTAATTTGTTGAAATCCAAAGGTGGGCCTAAGCCTAAGCCTAGCAAGCCGTTGAATTGGACCATGGAGTGTCAAGCTGCTTTTGAGAAGTTGAAACGACTCTTTGCCGCGGAACCGGTTTCTGAAGCATCCGGAGATGGACAAGCCTTTTGTCGTTCAAGCTGATGCCAGCGACATGGCAGTATGGGCCGTCTTGCTTCAGACTAACGACCAAGGTAATTTACAACCGTGTGCATACACCTCCCGTAAACTCACAGACACGGAGAGACATTGGGCAATCTGGGAGAAGGAAGCATTTGCTGTACGTTGGGCTTTGGCCATGTGGCGCCACTTTCTGGAGGGCGCTAAGCACCCGTTGAGGTGTGGACTGACCATAAGAACTTGGAAGCTTGAGGACTCCCAGACGCCTCTCCCCTAAGCAGATGCGCTGGGCTCAGCATTTCAATCGGTTCAATTTCACACTCAAGTACATCCCAGGAGGGAAAATTTTTATGGCTGATGCTTTGTCCAGACTTCCTCAATACAACTGCTCTAAGCTCAGTGTTATCCAGCCCATGGTTCCCCACGTCCAGCCCTCGCTGCTCCTGTTGTTACTAGGCAGCAGTCATGCTCAAAGGTGGAAGTGTCTCAAGATTTTCTCTCCGATCTCAAAAAGGCCCTTCCCCAGGATGATTGGTTCCAGCAGCATCAAGGTGAATGCACAATGAGGGACGATTTGCAATGGATTGGAGCGAAACTTTACATCCCTGCCTCTCTTCGTCTCGTTGTTCTCCAACGGGCTCATGATTCCAAGTTAGCGGGGCATTTTGGATTTGTGAAGACACTGCATTTAGTAAACGGCAGTTTTGGTGGCCCTCTTTGAAGAAGGACATTGACCTTTATGTTGCCAGATGTCCAGTCTGTGCAGCCGCTAAACACCCGCCGGGGAAACCGCAGGGTTTACTCCAGACTGTAGCCCTGCCCTGTCACCCCCTGGAAAGAAATTTCTATGGACTTTATTGTCGAACTTCCTGACAGCCAGGGGCACACTGTTATATGGGTGGTTACTGACTTATTTTCCAAGCAAGTTCATTTTATTCCGTGCCATAAGATTCCTTCTGCAAAGGCACTTGCTAAACTCTTCATTTCTCACATTTACCGTTTGCATGGCGTGCCTGATCGCATCATTTCTGATAGAGGTGTGCAATTCACTTCTGTTTTTGGAAGGAATTTCTTAAGCGCATTTGGCTCCACCCAGGGTCTAGCTCCGCCCACCACCCTCAGACTAATGGGGCTTGCGAGAGGACTAATTCTGTTCTGGAACAATATTTACGTTGTTTCATCAATTACCAGCAGGATGATTGGGTGGACTTGTTGTGGCTTATAATAACTCTGTACATAGCAGCACTGGATTCACTCCTTTTCGAGTTGTATCTGGCCAGGACTTTGATCCTATTCCCGAGGTTCCTCTTGAGCAGCCACAGATTTCGTCTGTCTCCGATGGAGTGAGCGGTTGAGGCATATTTGGCCTTTGGCACTTAGTACTTTGGATGCTGCGGCATCACGCGCATAAGAAACAGGCCAATAAGAAGCGTGCACAACCTTATCAGTACAAGGTGGGGTGACCAAGTTTATTTGTCCATGAAGTTCCTTCAAACTACGCAAAAGTCTAAGAAATTGGGGCCTAAATACGTGGGCCCGTTTCCCATAATCAAGGTCATCAATCCTGTTTCGGTTCGCTTGCAGCTACCCAAGCATCTCAGCTGTGTTTATCCGGTTTTCCACATTAATCTCATTAAACCTGTTCGCTTCTCGTCTTTACGTCCACCTGTGGACCCACCGCCTGCCCCCTGTTGAATTGATGGTGAACAGCATTTGGAGGTCCGGGAATATTGGACTCTCGGCGGCGGTGGAATCGGATTCAGTACCTAGTGGCTTGGAAGCATTTTCCTCCATCTCATGCCGAGTGGGTGGACAAGTCCCACCTCCGTGCTCCCCAGCTGCTCCGCCAGTTTTATTCTACTTATCCTGACAAACCCTGATTGACTCTCCTTCCTGACTTTCTCTCCCCCCCTTTTTCTTTTCTGTTTTTTGTTGTTCGTCTGTTTGTTTGTGTTTTGTCGTTTTCCAGGCCTGACCACCTTTTTCCCGGAGGACGGCCGGATGTCAGCCTCTGCTTTGCTGCTGCTTCGGCTGCCATTGAAATGGGGAGGGAGGGCATGGTATTTGGGATGGGTTTACTAATTGTGCTGGAGGAAGATTCTGGAGTTCTGCTGCCTGTCGGACTGCGCATGCGGAGAAGGTTCCCGCCAAGGCCAACGGCACCGACATTCCATGTTGGTGATGCCTTTCGAAGTTATCTCACACCTGACACTTGGGAGAATTATGATTGGACTGCAACTGGGATGCCAAGGGGTTATTTTATATATCACTCGCTTTCGCGCCTAAATAATCAGTCTTCGCTTTGCTACGCTTCTAATCATTTATAATTAGTAAAAGTACACTTGATTTCTATCAATGGACTCTCGTGGTTTTCTTTCCTAATTATTCAATGAAGAGGTGCTGACACCTCCAGATGATGATGTAATCAGGAAGCCACCAAGATTAAAGGATATTTAACATGTGCAGGTAATTTCAGAAAGAATCCAGTGTATGGATTCAAAATTATTACAGTGAAAAACGGCAATGAGAGAGAAAAAGTATAAGCTATTGAGAGTTGAATACAATGCACTACTTCAACCACAAACAATCTGTACTGTTGCTGCTTCATGCTCTGCTTATTTTTTATAATGTTGCTCAATTTATTATTAACTACAGTTAATAAATAAATCTTTCTTTTATAGTAAATCATTTCTGGTCCAAAGATGCATTATGCCCCTGAATATTTTGTAGGAAATTCCACAGAATGTTTATAGATATCAATATAGCATTTGCTAAAGAAAAAAAACTGATTTTGTTTTCAAATTATATGGAAAACTAGATAATTAACAATGTCATCTTTTAAAAAATCTAAAGAAATAATCAAACTTGAACAAATACTTTAAAGTACTAACTTGTAATTTATAACACACACACACACACACACACTTATAGATAAAAAAATCTAATCATATGTTTTGTGCAGATAAAGTCAGTACCAGTATAAATGGTAGAAGTTTTTGGAGAAAGCTTGCATAGTTTGGTGAAGATATGATCATGAATGTAAGATATCTGTACCGATTTATTGTTAACATGTTTTTTGATCATGTAAGCCCAAAAATTTCCCAGAAGGAAACTTATACTGTGGTTTAAACATTAAAACCCAGAAAATTATAGACAGATATAAAACAAATGTTTTATTAAATTAGCATAAAATAAATACAATTCAAATAATTTAAAAGCATGTGAAGCAACACATTGTAATAACCCATCTACAATTCAATAAAACAACCCTTGGAGTTGTATTCAGAATAAATGCAAAACTGCCAGAAAGACTGCTGAATTTTGTATAAGTTACAATTTCTGAGCTTCTTCCAGGATAGCCCCCAAAAGTGTATGTTACAGTTAATGCTGTAAATGCCAGGCAAAACAAATGAATGATAATTATTTTAGATTAAGTAATAAATGCTTATCACACTATTAAAATCTTTAATTCTCCAAAGTAATATTTGGTTGTTGCATATAAGTATACATGATTCAGACATATATATTTTAAGGAATGGGATCATTTATGTTTACAACTTGAAAACAAACAGTACTTTTTGCTTCTAGAATATTGTTATTTTCACAGAACAAATCAGTGCCTTCTTTGTACTTTCTTACTCTCTTGTTAATCTTTGCAAAGATTAATGAATCTATTCTGGATTTCCTGGCCAGATCTTACAGTATTAAGAATGTAGTAAAATGGGCAATAGTCCATTTAATTCTGTTAATATTAGATTAGAAGACAAGATTGCTTGTCCTGAAGGACAAGCTTGAAGATTTTATAACTGGAAGCACCTTTTTCTTAGGCCACCACAGCAAACTTTGAAATCTGTAACAAAAACGATTTTAAAATCTACATCAGCCCAGGAAAGTTATTTTAATGCAATTCCCTCTCCCCTAGGGTGACCAGACGTCCCGCTTTTGGCGGGATAGCCCCGCCTTTTCATAAATTTTCCCGCATCCCGCACGCTTCTTAAAAACACACGCTTTTTTTGGCGCTCGCAGCTCCCTCGCTCCCCCACCCATCAGCTGCTAGCTCGCTGGGCTGGCTCATCATTCCGTTCTATCCTACAAATTTAAGCCAGCCCAGCCTGCCGCTCACTGATTGGATTGGCCTGGACTCCAGCCAATCAGTGAGCTGGCTGGGATGGAAAATTTTCAGCACGCCACATGCTGAAAATTTTCCATCCCAACCAGCTCACTGATTGGCTGGACTCCGCTTTGCTGAGCACGCCTGCGTGAGTCTCCATTTCATTTCATCTTTTGGGGTTGCAGCTGCGGTTACTCACTGGTGAGTAATCATGTTATGAATTGGTACCGGTGGGAATCGGGAGGCACTGGGGGGAGGAGACAGCCCTCCTCTCCTCCTTCTCCCCCTTTGCGGAGTTCATTTCACCTCCTCGCGTCACAGCCAGCCCCTGTGCTGCGCCGCCACGGGCGGCAGAAGCTCCGGAACCCGAGTGGAATTTCTCTGCACGAGTGAAACAGCCCCCGCCGGACTCACGGAGCTTCTGCCGGTGTGGCGGCGCCTGTGCTGCGCGGTTCCCAGCGACCACACCGCGAGTCCGCGAGGCGTGGTAGCATCCCGCCACCCTCCCCTGCGGTTCTCCTGTGGCGGCGGAACGACTGGAAGTTCTCTGCGCGAGGTGAAACGGCCGGCAGCCGCCTCACTCTCCTGCCTCTCCGTTCCCAAGCAGCCCCGTCCTCTCCTCCTCCCTCGGTCCTTCCCGCGGCCGCCTCGCCAAAATCTAGCTCTCCCTCCCCCTGCTTCGGCCGCTGCTGGCCATCGCCCAGCCGCCGCAGCCACCTCCCCTTCCTCCCTCCCTCCCCCCCGGACTCCTCTTCCCACCCCCGCCGCCTCGGCTTGGAAGAGCCGGGAGAGCGAGCGAGCGAGCGAGCAAGAGAGAGAGAGAACGGGGGAATCTCTCGGGGTTCGCCAGAACGCTGCTCCTTTCCCAGAGCAGAGAGAGAGAAGGAAAGAAGGGGGGAGAGAAAACTGGGTGCCCGAGCTCTTTTCCCACATCCCTATGCAGTGGGGAAAGAGAGGTCACTCCCAGTGAAGTGTCGCCCCCACTCTCGCTGCTTCTGCCGCAGCCACCCGAGGCTGAGACAGGATTCGGGGTTTTGACAGATGCCCGTTTCCCCCTCCCCGCGCCCGAGCCCTTCCCCCACATCCCTATGCAGTGGGGAAAGCTCGCTGCTTCTGCCGCAGCCACCCGAGGCCGAGACGGGATTCCCCTCTGCCAGCGCTGGGCAGCAAAGCCTGAAATGTTAAGCTCACTCCCTCTTCCTGCAGCACGCCCCGATGCCGAGATCCTGCACACTTGGGGCTGCTGCGATGTCCAGGGAGGCTCAGCTGGTCTGAGTAGGCAGGGCAGGGGTAACGCGGTGCCCAGCTCAGGTGCTCTGAGTAGGGGGGGAGCCACCCTCTCTGCCAGCGCTGGGCAGCAAAGCTGAGATGTTAAGCTCACTCCCTCTTCTTGCAACACGCCCCGATGCGAAAAACGCTGAAATCCCACGCACTTGGGGCTGCTGCGATGTCCAGGGAGCTCCAGGATGACTGAGAATCCCCCGTGTTATTCCAGATAGGATAGAATATTGCCTTTTCCACTTTTTCCATTCCCCCAATGGCGGTTAAGAATCAGCAAAATTTGGGGTGTGTGTCTGCGGGAGAAAGAAAAGAAAAGTAAGGAAAAGGAAAGAAAGGAAAAAAAGAGAAGAAAAGGAGGGGAGAAGAGGGGAGAAAAAGGGGTTTGTTGTAGAGTTGATAAAGCTTTTAAGAGTTTGGCGGCGAGAGGATTCTGAATGGATCCCGAATGATCGGGACTCGAAACAGCTCTATTACGTCCTGCTTTTTGTGGGGGGGGAAAGAGAGAGAAAGAGGGAGAGGGGAAAAATTTTGGGAACGGCCGTAGCCTACCTCATCTGGATCCTGGAGCGAAGCGCAAAAAAGCACAAAAAAAAAGCGTTGGGTTGGGGGTTTTTTTGATACTCTGATTTTTGTCACTCTCGTTACTGTTTTCAATTCAATTCTTTTTTTCCCCAGTCTTTTTTTTAAAACTGAACGCTTCTACCTCCACCCCTCCTTCTGCCCCGAGGAGTTTTGGAGTGGAGGGGAGGAACAGGGTTTGAGGCACGGGGATGGAGGGGGGGGTGGGGATCGGCTGGCCAAGACGGCATAATCCCCTGCTTTCCAAGCTCACAAACAGCATGGATCTCTCCAACTCTTTCTCTCCAGCTCTAAGTATTTTACACTGAGGTTTTTAGCTCCAGCATCCCTGTTTTTAAAATTCTGAAGACCCATCCTGATCCCTCCAATGACGTTCCAGATAATGAAATATGCAGGGCACGTTGTAGTAAAAAAAAATTGCCAATTATCATGATTGAAACAGGATCTGAATTGAAGAACTCCAATTTGCTTGGCATAATGTTTAAAGGACTTTGATTTGAAGAGAAGAGATTTCAGAGGAAGAAATGGCTATGGCTTCAGAGGAACAAATGGCAGCCTCAAGTTACATGAGCTCACCATATGTCATACCTACATGCTTGCAAATTCTTTTACTTATTGGACCAAAGACCCAGCTAGGAAAAATGATAACACATGGAATCCTTTAGTGAATGCTATGCAGCAGTATGTGTATCAAAAGCATAGATTTACAGGAGCTTAGTAGAAATGTGCTGTAGTAATGCAAATCAAAAGCAGAAGAATTTATCCTTGAGGATCTTTACTATTTTCAAGCCCCCTTCCCTCTTCAGGCTTCAGAATTTAAGGAAAGAGAGAGGGAGAGGGAGGGAGGGACAGAGAGAGAGAGAGAGAGAAAGGGGGACTGTGTGCACAGGAGTAGGGATTTTCTAAAAGTCCCATTGAATCCAGAGGAGGGAAGAGAGAAAGAAAGAAAGGGAGTGTGTGCACAGGAGTGGGGATTTTCTAAAAATCCCATTGAATCCAGAGGAGGGAAGAGAGAAAGAAAGGAGGTGGGGGGATTTCCTAAACCCCATTGAATCCAGAGGAGGGAAGAGAGAAAGAAAGAGGGAGTGTGTGCACAGGAGTGGGGATTTTCTAAAAGTCCCATTGAATCCAGAGGAGGGAAGAGAGAAAGAAAGAAAGGGAGTGTGTGCACAGGAGTGGGGATTTTCTAAAAGTCCCATTGAATCCAGAGGAGGGAAGAGAGAAAGAAAGGAGGTGGGGGGATTTCCTAAACCCCATTGAATCCAGAGGAGGGAAGAGAGAAAGAAAGAGGGAATGTGTGAGGGTGGGGGATTTCCTAAACCCCACTGAATCCAGAGGAGGGAAGAGAGAAAGAAAGAAAGGGAGTGTGTGCACAGGAGTGGGGATTTTCTAAAAGTCCCATTGAATCCAGAGGAGGGAAGAGAGAAAGAAAGGAGGTGGGGGGATTTCCTAAACCCCATTGAATCCAGAGGAGGGAAGAGAGAAAGAAAGAGGGAATGTGTGAGGGTGGGGGATTTCCTAAACCCCACTGAATCCAGAGGAGGGAAGAGAGAAAGAAAGAAAGGGAGTGTGTGCACAGGAGTGGGGATTTTCTAAAAGTCCATTGAATCCAGAGGAGGGAAGAGAGAAAGAAAGAGGGAATGTGTGAGGGTGGGGGATTTCCTAAACCCCATTGAATCCAGAGGAGGGAAGAGAGAAAGAAAGAGGGAATGTGTGCACAGGAGTAGGGATTTTCTAAAAGTCCCATTGAATCCAGAGGAGGGAAGAGAGAAAGAAAGAAAGGGAGTGTGTTCACAGGAGTGGGGATTTTCTAAAAGTCCCATTGAATCCAGAGGAGGGAAGAGAGAAAGAAAGAGGGAATGTGTGCACAGGAGTAGGGATTTTCTAAAAGTCCCATTGAATCCAGAGGAGGGAAGAGAGAAAGAAAGAAAGGGAGTGTGTGCACAGGAGTGGGGATTTTCTAAAGTCCCATTGAATCCAGAGGAGGGAAGAGAGAAAGAAAGGATTTGGGGGGATTTCCTAACCCCATTGAATCCAGAGGAGGGAAGAGAGAAAGAAAGAGGGAATGTGTGCACAGGAGTAGGGATTTTCTAAAAGTCCCATTGAATCCAGAGGAGGGAAGAGAGAAAGAAAGAAAGGGAGTGTGTGCACAGGAGTGGGGATTTTCTAAAAGTCCCATTGAATCCAGAGGAGGGAAGAGAGAAAGAAAGAGGGAATGTGTGAGGGTGGGGGATTTCCTAAACCCCATTGAATCCAGAGGAGGGAAGAGAGAAAGAAAGAGGGAATGTGTGCACAGGAGTAGGGATTTTCTAAAAGTCCCATTGAATCCAGAGGAGGGAAGAGAGAAAGAAAGAAAGGGAGTGTGTTCACAGGAGTGGGGATTTTCTAAAAGTCCCATTGAATCCAGAGGAGGGAAGAGAGAAAGAAAGAGGGAATGTGTGCACAGGAGTAGGGATTTTCTAAAAGTCCCATTGAATCCAGAGGAGGGAAGAGAGAGAGAAAGAAAGAAAGGGAGTGTGTGCACAGGAGTGGGGATTTTCTAAAAGTCCCATTGAATCCAGAGGAGGGAAGAGAGAAAGAAAGAAAGGGAGTGTGTTCACAGGAGTGGGGATTTTCTAAAAGTCCCATTGAATCCAGAGGAGGGAAGAGAGAAAGAAAGAGGGAATGTGTGCACAGGAGTGGGGATTTTCTAAAAGTCCCATTGAATCCAGAGGAGGGAAGAGAGAAAGAAAGAAAGGGAGTGTGTGCACAGGAGTGGGGATTTTCTAAAAGTCCCATTGAATCCAGAGGAGGGAAGAGAGAAAGAAAGAGGGAATGTGTGAGGGTGGGGGATTTCCTAAACCCCATTGAATCCAGAGGAGGGAAGAGAGAAAGAAAGAAAGAAAGGGAGTGTGTGCACAGGAGTGGGGATTTTCTAAAAATCCCATTGAATCCAGAGGAGGGAAGAGAGAAAGAAAGAGGGAGTCTGTGAGGTGGGGGGATTTCCTAAACCCCATTGAATCCAGAGGAGGCGTGTTTGTGTATTTTGTGTGTGTGTCTGTGTGTGTTTGTGTATGTGTGTGTGTGTGTGTGTGTGAGAGAGAGAGAGAGAGAGAGAGAGACTATCACTGTGTTGTAGCTTATGATTCTTGATGAATGTATTGTATTTTATTTTATTTATGTACACTGAAGACAAATTCCTTGTGTGTCCAATCACACTTGGGTAATAAACTATTCTACTCTACTCTACTCATTTCTATTTCAATTCTAATAAGGAGTTTAGCTTCTCTCTCTTGAAAATGTAAGCTAGCATAATGCAAGCTAGCTTTAGCTTTCAAACAGTTCATTTAGTGACCAAAGTTACAATGGCATTGAAAAAAGTGACTGATGACCATTTTTCACACTTAGCGACCATTTTTCACACTTAGCGACCGTTGAAGCATCCTCATGGTCACGTGATCAAAATTTTGATATTTGGCAACAGATTCATATTTATGATGCTTTCAGTGTCCTGGGGTCATATAATCGCCTTGTGTGACCTTTTGACAAAATATAAAAATTTTAATCAAGCCCCCCCCCCCCCGGTCAATGGTGTCCCTCTTTACCAATCTGAAAATCTGGTCACCTTACTCTCCCCTCCAAATTTTTTAAAAAAATCTCTTAGGAATGTCACCACTTTAATCTAGATCAACATTATAATTAAAAAATACAATATAATCAGATATAAAACAGGAAATCCTTAGGAGCTGAAGTTACAATATATGTTTTGTGGAGAATGTTTAGAAGAGTTTGGACAACTATTTGGCTGAAATAGTATAAGGCCTTCTGTTTGAACAGGAGGTTGACTAGAAAATCTCCAAGATCCTCTTCTAATTCTGTTATATTGTTATATCTATGATAGTAGACTGAGGAAAAATTGAAACATTAACAGAAAAATAGAGATATTCTATAAATTCCTTATATTGTGAATTCAAATATAAAAATAAAATGCAACGTATTCAAGTTGTTCTACTCAGGAGTGTAAGTTTACTTTTGGGTACAAAAGTTTGATCTCTATTAGTCTAAATCAAATTTTCATCTTTCTATCATAGAAAATAACATACTATTTTAAAATCTCTACAGACTAATATTAACATTTACTACTGAAACAACACTAAAGCTCCACCTAGTGGATTTTACATGAGTAAATATGAAAACAAAAATACGAGAAAATTAGGAAAAAGATAAAAGTAAAATTGTAGAAGACAACATAATGAAAAATAATAATTAAAAAAGCAATTTCTGATCTTCTTTACACCAGTTTCACCAAGTTTATTAATCCTAAGATTCTATTATATAATTTCATTATATAATATCCAATATTCAACATTTTTGCCAGCATATCTACAAATTTCAATTTTATTTTTTCCCATTTTCATCTGAAATTCCTAATGATTTCCAATATTTCATAAAGGTAGTTAGTCTTTCAGCCCTATTTAAATAGGTAAATTTTGTTACTTCTGCAAATTCTGACATTTTCACAATCCATTCCTCCTTTGGGGATATTGTCATTATTTCTCCTGTGTTTATATATTGCTGAAGATATCGTGTAAGAAACTAATCTTTTGTTGTGTTTTCTAATTTGTTATCCAGAAGTTACAATAAAAAAAATCTGGTTTCATCTACTAACGTTCTTTAAAATTATTTACATCATTATATGTATTTGTATTTAATGTTTTTTCAGAAGCCTACCATTCATATTAAAATATCTGTTCCTATTTTTTCACATTTCCAACACTGACTAGAAGCATCTTGGTACATCTTAGATAACTTATCTGAAGTCATGTATCAGCAATGTAACATTTTGTAGTAATTATTTCTTAAATTATAAGTAAAGAGTTAATTTCAATCTTTTTAGAACCAGATTCTTTTCCAAAATGCGTTGTATGTTTGTGGTCCTTTTTATCAAGTACTCTTTAACTTGTTCTTTTTCTATTTCAAACTTAAACAAAAAGTGAATAACTTCCCATTTTGATTAAACACATGGCTTCAAATGTAATTAATCTTTTTTATGGAAGCAGAAGCAATCCATGTGATAGAAAATCTTATATAAGTTACAATCTTTTTCTTCCTTCCTGTTCTTCCTTATTATTTTAGAAGTAACTCAAGATGGCAAAAAATATAACACTCCCTCATCTTCCTATTTTCCTCACAATAACAAATGTGCGGAAGTGGGTTGGGCTAAAAGAGAATGACTGGCCCAATGTCATGTGGCTTATTTTCATGCATAGAATTAGAACTCACAGTCTTCTGGTTTCTATGCCAGCATCTTAACTATTACACTAAACTGCTTTGAACGAGATTTTAAATAACTGAAATTCTATATAATAAGCAAGAGATATTTTGGTATTTACCAAGTATTATTTTAATTCAATTTTTTAAAAAATCAGACCAATAAATCATTACACATTAATTTATTATTCAAATTATTTAGGCCATGGCCATAATTTAATCCCAAACTCAGCATTATTTACTTCCATTTCAAAGAATTTTAGGATTGTCAGAATTTCTGCTGACAATCATGACAAGTTATAATAATTTGACGCTGCCAACTGGACTTGAAGTGAATATTTTTAGCATATGTTTTGCATGGCCACCTCTGAGAAATATTGCTCACTGAAAGAAGATAAATCAGACAATCCCACAAAGTCTTCTGCAGAAGATAATCCAAACCTGGGCACACATTAGTTCCATTAGGCAGGCTCCCAGGACCCTGATCTAGATTCTTAAGGCTAAACATTGAGCTCTAATGAGGAGATTAATTATTAGAAAGCAAAACAGAAATCTAATAAAGTATTGATCCCAGGTGGAAGTGACAACTACACATATCTCTTTATCTTGACCTCTGATAGATTTCTCTGATATATTGACTCTTTCCTGCTAACCCCCAGATTTTTATTCACTAAAAGTCAAAGATCATAAAATTCAAATTGCAGGACATGATTTAAAGTTCCTATTGGAAAACTATGAAACTCTAGGCTGACCAGAGACTGCTGCTTGACTGCTCCTAATTTAAGCACAATTCTGATTTAAAAAGTCCATACCAAAGAAAAAGTAGAAATAAAAATGAAATCTAAGCTCCATATCTAGCTTCACATTTTTAATTTTTACCATTCAAAGATAATTTAATTTTGTCCTTTAAAAATATAAATATCAAAATTGTTAATTGTTCAGTTCTCTTTTCTGCCTTCTTTTATTTGCCTTTCATTTTTCATTAATTTCAACATGCTGTACGTAATTAAAGGCTTGAATTACTTTACTGACTCATTCACTCACTCCGAAATGATTTAAATATTGGAATAAGGTATTTTAAAAAGTCAGGACTGCCACTTTATTCCTTATGAATTATACAAAGACTTTCTCTGCAATAATTTGGGTAGAATCATCTTATACAACAGTCTTTCTCCAGGAGTGCTATAATTTTGAATAAATCCTGAGGCAGACTGTGTATCAGCAGCCAGAATAGTCAACTGGCAATCCAATACTTGCAACTGCTCCAGGACATACTGACCCTGAGCAATCTTGTTTGAATATATTCTTTATATAAAGACAGGCCAGATCCTGTCAGGAAAAGCAGCCCAAGAACATGTTGGCAACTGCAAAGGTAGCCTGCATATCAGTTTCAAAGGAGAGGGCAGCAAAAGAGTCACTGAGATTGAGTCAGTGACCAAATAAATATTCTAATTAAGTAATTAAACACCTCAAGTCAAGTCAGGCCAGCACTGGGGCTTTTTTTTTTTTCGAAAAAGGTTTTTATTTTTCATTTTTTTTCATTTTCATACACTCACATATATACTGTGCATAGCCGGAGCCATACAACATTAAACAATAATTGCAGCAATTCCTCTTGTCAACAATACCCCAAAAATTAGAAGCCCAATATACCTCTTCCACTCTCCGTACACCTCTTTCTTCCACCCCCCTCCAACTTTCTATCTTCCCTCCATCATCCCCCTCTACCCTAGGGGGGGCTTCTTAAGAACAGCTTTCAGGCCCTTGTTTCTCCACTGAAAATAGCTTTCCCATTCTGGATGTATGCTCTTTGTTGTTCTTGCTCCTAGCCCTGAGTCTGGATCGGCTCATGGAATTCTCATGGACAATTGTCATAACACAACTCTCATGGCTCTGAATCTGCTGCCTTTGTCTTGCAATTACTCCCCAATTAATATGACTATTCATCTGATTTCCAGCTGTAATCAGAAAATTTATCACACACTAATAAGATGGCATTGCCTGACTTTTGCATCAGCTACACAGATGAAGAATGTGGGAGAGTTCTCTAGGATGATTGTGGGAGAAGATTATAAGGGCTTCCTTTTGAGTATAATGATAAATTTGTTCATCATATCCCTTTCTTTGCAGGTATACAGCCTACGAAATGCCATAGTTCTCCAAGAGCATTACCATCAGGGAGAAAGTAAAATCAAGGTGGTGTACTTCAAATGAGAAATTGAAATATAAACTTAAGAATATCATCATCTTTTCATTTAATGTAATTATACCTTTGCAACAATGATTAATCATTTCTTTAGAATCTCATGTCTGTGAACTTTTTTTATGGCTACAAAAATTCTTTCTACCTGTTTAAACTGCTTCTTGATACTGACTTTGCTTTTACATGTTGCCCACAAAGTAATTCATTGCCAACTGTTAAAGATCAGAAGACAAATCAATCCTACCAAAACTGTTTCAAGACAAGACTGCAATTGAAAATATCAAATGAAAGCAAGTTGAAAAGTAACAAAAATACTTTTATAGTAAATTTTGTAATTATTACTGCACAAATATATTTATCATGACATTGGTATTATATACTTTGTTTACTTCGCAAACTTATACATGGAACATTTTGAAACTAATGCCTTAGATAAATCTGAACACAAAGCCAAACTCTGGCTTAGATATGTTGATGACACTTTCATGATTTGGCCACTCGGGAAAGAAAAACTGGACAACTTCCTCACACATCTCAACAGCCTACACCTCAAAATACAATTCACCATGGAAATAGAACAAACAAACAAACAACTTCCCTTTCTGGATGTCCTAATCTACAAAAAATCCAATGGCTCCCTAGGACACACCATCTACTGGAAGAAGAAAAAAACACCAACCGCTACTTAAACGCACAATCCCATCACCACCCTGCACAGATCAACTCTGTAGCCAAGACCCTCATCTCCAGAACCAAACGTCTAGCTGACAAAGACCACCTGAAAACTGAATTACACACTCTCACAAACGTATTAATCTCCAACAGATTCCAAAGAAAAACAATTATCAACCTAATCCAAAGAGAGACTCCCCCCAAAAACCGAGACACAGAACAAGATAATGGCATCGCCCTCCACCACAGATAAAATCAGCAAAATTATCCACAAACACAATATCAAGACAGCCTTCAACACTGACCAAAAAATAGCCAACATCTTAAGAAACCCCAAAGACAAAATCCAGCTAGAAAACCAAGGAGTGTACGAAATACCATGCAAAATCTGCCCTGCAACATACATAGGACAACCGAACAGGAGAATAAATGCACACATCGCAGAACACAAGAACGCAGTAAGAAAAAAAGAAAAACTTCCTCCCTTTTCCAGCACCTTAAAGCTACAGGACATGAAATTAATTTTGAAGGAACCAGGTTAATCTCCAAAACAGAATACTTCAACAAGAGAATAATTATATCTATCGAAATAGAGAAACACCCCCACAACGTGAATAAACATGATGATACCGCCCACCTACCAGACATCTGGAAACCAGCCCTAATCAACAAACGAGCCCCACCCACCACCCAGGCCATTACAACACGAAACAACAATAGACACACAGCCAGCACCATCAGCACCAATCTACCAATCATGATACAACCACACAACCAATCATTCCACTTACTAAAACAAAGCAGCACTCCACACACTCCCACCAAGATTTATAGAAAGATGGCAGCTCCAATCACACTTTAAGCCCCAAACCCAGTCTGAAGATGGCAAGTGAGACCTCGCTGAAACGTTGCCAAGACAATCTCAATTTTAAATGGGAAAAGACCCAAATACAACAAGACCAGCATATATATATGCTGACATCAAGAAGGCAAAGGTTTGCCAGGCACTTTATCTGCAATTATCTGACACCACCACTGAAAATCAGTGATATACCATTTTAAAGTAGAAAACACATGAGTGTATATTTTAAAATAGCTTCGTAAAATTAATATTTATAAAAAACAAATATTTTTATTTAAAACATTTATATAGCTTTCCACCTTAACTCTGGGCAGCTCCCAATCATTTATCCTCATATAGGAACAAATCAGAAAATTTGTTCCTGCTATATACATTATACAACTCCATCTATTCTGCATCACTGTCCAGCCACTGTAGTCCACTGCCTTATCAAACAATGTTATAGAAAAATATAAGCCACCAAAAGATTGCCCATTCCTACAGGAATCAGCAAAACCCAATACTAACTATAATGAACCACATATATTTAACACATAAAGTGTCTTTTTCTAATAGCCTATTTTTGTTTATTGGCTGTTTAAGGTTGTATTATCAAATACATTATATCTCGCCTGTGCTACACATCCACTAGATATAAGAGCAACTATAAGCATACATAGCCCCAGGTATTTCAAGTTATGAGATATATTGGCTGGCACAATTATAAAAGATTTCCATCCTGAAAAATAATCTCCTATGTTTAAAGCCATCAATTAATTCCCTATAACATAATTGGAACAAAAAAGCAAAATGAAATCAAAGCAAGGAAACTGAATGCCAGTGAATTCCACATGGCAGTTTTCTACTCAAGAAGGTGTGGTGCTCATAGCCTGGAGACACTGCTATTTTTGAGAATTTTTCTTTTATAAGACTTTAGCACTCTTGTCATAATTTTTCTTACATTGTCTTCATACAAACAATACTGGGCATTTTACAATATAATTATACTTTTCCTCTATTAGCTGAAATCTTAAAAGTCCTGATCACAACCAGACAATGGAAACATAGAGAATTAATCTAATTTTTCAGCTTAATTTATATGGAATCAATCCTTACTTCATTTAGCTCAGAACTATGTCTATAGATTATTTAGAATTTTTAGCAGGGACTCCAGCAAAGCATGGCCCTTCAATAGCCATTCTACTACTATAGCATGGTCAGATAAATCCATCATTTTTTATTTGACTCATTCTGTTTTTCCCAATCATTATTTCATTTTGATCCTGTTTTTCTCTTTGTTTCCAAATTATATATGTATCTTCATGTGTGATGTCCTGATGTATCAATTTTTGTATTTATGTGTTTTATTTTTATACTTTAAGTTTCTTAATATAATGCATTTTGTGTATTTTTCCTTAAGACATATACCATATTTTTCAGACTATAAGACGCACTTCCCTCCCTCCCTAAAAGTGGGTGAAAATTTCAGTGCATCTTAAAGACTGAATACGGGCCTGCTTTTGGCCTCCTGAACCCTTTGTGCATCATGTTTTTGCCCTCTCCAGCTCCCAGAAGCACTCTGCAGTGTTCCGCATGTCCTGTTTTTGCCAAAAATGGGTGTGTTTTTGGCTCTTGAGCCCTCAGTGTACCCCATTTTCATCCTACCTAACCCCCAGAAGCACTCTGCAGGCCAAAGATTGGTGCATTTTTGGTGAAAATGGTCCCTTTTTGGTGAAAATGGGATGTATGGAGCACTGCAGGGTGCTTCTGGGGATCAGGGAGGGCAAAAACGCAATGTGTGAAGGCCAAAAACTATTTTTCTTGTTTTCCTCCTGTAAATCTGTAAAGGTGTGTCTTATAGTATGCTGCTTCTTATAGTCCAAAAAATATGATATTTTATATTCATGTTTTGAGTTAGCAACTTCAGTGGCCATTTCTAAAATTTCTAAAACCAACTCTGTTCCTTTAAAAACAAGAAAGAAATTTGAATTACATATGTTCCTTTATAGATCAGTACCCACAAATTTGTATGTAGTAGTAAACAACAAAGTCAAGCAGATCAAAAACAAAAAACATTATAGCTTAGTGTCATGTGCATTTTTAGGTCTCTAGATAGTAGATAATACTCCTACAATCTAATCATATATCCCCACTAAATTCTAGCTTCCCCGCTAGGTCTTGCAAGAAACTTTCTTGCAACTGCCTTATCCTCAATTTAAGTTAACTAGAAATCAATCTATCAAGGATTCCACTACATATATCTTTTTTCCATAGCTAAGAAGTCCTGAATTAATGCCATAACTAGATTTCCCCCCACCCTCCACCCAAAAAAATAGGAAGGCAAGGTTCTACTTATCTGAGAATTGGCACTATAGAAAATTAAAAATTATTGTTAATCTGAGCTTTTGGCTGAAGTATTACATTTTACTTGTGTATTACTGTGTATTACTTGTTGAATACACAGTGCATTTCAAAGTTACTTTCTTTTTTGTTCCTAATTTTCCATTATTATTTAATTAATAAATTATATATTGGTATAAAGAGACAGAAAATGTAATATTGTGTGACATAACCTAACAAGTTTCCTGCACTGAGCCATAGAGTTGAAATCCAGTTAAAAACAAATATATTTTTTCTACATTCAAAAGAAAACATGAATAGATTGAAATTATTTTAGTAACTGATAATGTCTTATATGATGAGCTGTATATTCTCCAGCTGTCTCAAAGCATAGTTTTAGTTACATTACAGTCTACAGGATTATTTTTAAAAGCATTTTTCATCCACGTTTGAGTAAATATGTTTCAGACTATATGTTTCCTCCATTTATGGCAAACTTTCCTAATCTTGAACTATTCCAATGAGTTAGTTTGCAATTTGCACATTTGAAGTATGAACTTACAGCACAACCCATATATTCTGGCTACAGCATGTGAAATCCCAAAGTGGAAATGGCTATATTATAATTTAATTTATTATCACTTACTTGAATCAGAAAATTGAAGCAGAAGAACTGCTTGCATACTGTGGAGAAAGAGAAAAAAGCCCCTGTTAATTATATATTTTGAAATATACAAAACAAACTTGCAGCAACTACCTTATGACATTTTAATACTTTTCAATGTAAGAGAGCTACTTGCACCTTTGCCTTTAAATTTGAATGTTGCTAAAGGACACAATAGTTTTGGTTAATTTTGTTTTTAAAACTACTTTTGGAAAAAGATCAGTCATATTGCTCTGCGTCAGCCGGTTTGCATTCTCATTCAGCATTTGCTTTGGAAACAGATTATTAGAGTTCATCAACATACAATTCATATAGAAGTAGTACATATGTAGTAGAAATCTCTTATCTTAATAAATTGAGGAGATGAAGGCCCCCACATTGAAAAACAAGCATTTAAAAGCATAACAGAATGCTTAGAAGATGGATGTAATCATCAAATATTTAATTTCAGTCCATGATATGTGCAGTGTTTTGTCCTAGATAGCCATCAAAAGAGAAATTAATAATATGGGCAATAGAAAGAATATTTGCTTCTATATACGATGTAGCAATAAAAAGAAAGTACGCATAGTTCTGTTTCTTCTTTTAAATCAATCACTTATATTATAATGTATTTTTAAAGTTGCTTGGTTCACACTCTGCAATAGGTCAGAGTTTGCTGAATAAGGAGTAACTGTCTGGATTCAGATATTGTGCCAAATTATACCAAATAAATCACAAGGCTCAGTGACCAAGTTCACATAACGCACCAAAATAAAAACACTTTGTTAGATCAGGTAATGGGAAGGCACACAAGGCTAAAGGCAACAATATCTCTTTATTAAAGTACAACAAGTAAGAACAATCCAGCGAAGGTGAGTCTGACAGCAGCCCTTTTATAGGGAGCTGTCAGACCCTTCGACCAATAGGATTAAACCTCTGTTCCTGCCGGAACAGAGGACCTTGGTAGAAACCACTGTAATTAAAGCAAGTATCTAACACCTCTCCCCTCTTGGATGGGATAATCCTACTCGTTACATAGTCACGCAGTTAGGCAGGCTTTTGGATAGCTCTGCCAGACCTGTGCAGTTCAGTCTGAGGGTGTTCTTTGGACAGGTCAGATGGACCTGTCTGCTCCGCAGCTCTGCTTGGTGGAAGCTCCTGGAACCTTTCACAGGCCACGGATGGAGCTTCTAGAGCCGGTTCGCTCAGAGCTCGCTGCGGGCCTGCAACATAACCAGGTAAGTTTTCTGGGAACCCTGGGGCTTGAGCTGGCTGTGGAAGGAGTGAGTGTTTTGCTCCGTTTCGGTAGGGCTTTGGCTAACTAGTGCAGGAGTTACCTCTGGTTGTCTAAGAGTGGAGTTGGAGAGGCGGCCACGGAGTTGGTCAATGTGCCTTCTCCAATTCCGACCATCCTCGAACTCTACAAGGTAAGAGCAAGGCCCGGTGATGCCTATCACTGTGGCAGGAATCCACAGAGATCCCCAGGGTAGTTGTGGGCATAAACTGAATCCCCTATGCTAAAGTTCTGTATCTTGCTTGTAGAGTCAGGGGGCAATGCGGCAGAATAGTTTGGGTGTAGCTGGTCTAAGTGGGACCTTAGCTGGCGACCCATGAGAAGCTCGGAGGGGTTTCTTCCTGTAGTGGCACTGGGCGTGATATGCTGAATTAGCAAATAGTTGTCAACCCGTGTTTGTCAATCCTGGGTCCATCCTAATGAGGGCCTCTTTTGCAGATCTCACCATTCTCTCCACCTGACCATTGGAGGCCGGATGGAATGGCATGACCAGGGCATGTCTGATTCCCTGAGCTGCTAGGAAGGTCTCAAATTGCATGGCCGTAAATTGGGGCCCATTGTCAGAGACCAAGACGTCAGGCAGGCCATGCACGGAGAAAAGTCTCTGTAGTACCTTAATGACCGCTTCTGCCATAGTGGAAGTCATTAGGTCTACCTCTAGCAATTTCGACTAGGCATCCACAACAACGCTGGCCATGAACTGGGCCAGCAAAGTCAATGTGCACGCTAGACCATGGTGCTTGAACTAGACCATGGTGCTTGAACTCCTCCGAGTTCCATCTGCCAGCCAGTGCCGACTGGCAACTACGCGGAGGAGAGCCTTTTCAGTAGTAGCTCCGACTCTTTGGAACGACCTCCCCGTGGAGATTCGTACCCTCACCACCCTCCAGACCTTCCGCACAGCCCTTAAGATCTGGCTATCCCGCCAGGCCTGGGGTTAAAGATTGGGATCCGTCCCCACCCAAATGATGAATGAATGTTGCTTCTATTTTTAATTGTGTATTGTCTGTATATGTCATTACGTGTATCCCCTCCCTATAGGTTGTAAGCCGCCCTGAGTCCCCTCAGGGAAAAGGGCGGCCTATAAATAAAAGCAATCTAAATCTAAATCTAAATCTAATCTTGAAGAAGCTCCCACTCCTTTGTGGGTGCCTCTAGGGGAGCTGGTCTGGACTCCTGACACGGTGTGCAGGTAGCCATCTATTCTTCAATCTTCCTGTCCATGTTAGGCCACCACACATAACTCCTAGCCAAAGACTTCATCCTGACAATTCCAGGATGCTCTACATGTAAAGCCTCTAATACTGCAGTGCACAGTTTAGGTGGAACAATTACCCGGTCCCCCCCCCACAGTAAACAGCCATTTACAACAGATAACTCATTATGCTTGCTAAAATACATTTTGAAATCAGCCGCAACAGGCCCCTTGGGCCACCCCCTCCACACCCAGTTCAAAATCTGTTTGATGGTGGAGTCCTTTGCAGAGTGACGGGCGACGTCACTGGACAAGACAGGACCAGTCTCCAGGCAGTCAATGAGGAGGACTGGCATCTTGGGGGTAGGGTCAGCAAGAAGTTCAGGCAGAAGGCAGCGGCTCAAAGCGTCAGCCCCAAAGTGGCACCTGGTCAGTGGATGAGACGGTAGGAGTAGACAGCTAGGAAGACGGTCCATCTGGTCATCCACAGTGATGACACTGGGGTAGGTTGGTCCCCATCTAGCAAACCCAGTAGCGGCTTGTGGTCCGTAATTAGTTCGAAATCATGGCCATATAGGTACTCGTGAAACCTCTTTACTTCCAGCCATGGCAGCCAAAACCTCACGGTCCAGATGGTTGCAGTTCTGCTCGGCAGCAGACAAGGTCCTAGAGTAAAAGGCTATGGGAGCCTTGGTTCTATTGGGCAAGTGGTGGCTGAGGACGCCGCTGACGCCGGACGGAGAAGTGTCGCAGGTCAGCAGCAATGGCAGGGTTTGGCTGTATTGTACTAGAAAAGTGTCCGCCAACAGGAGTCTTTTTACTGCGGCAAATGTGGCAGCTTCAGCTCTGTCCCAGGACCACTTCGCGTTCTTTGCCAGGAGACAGTGTAAGCAATGGTGGCTTTCTGTTTAAGAAAGACGCTATAGAAATTAAGGAGCCAGAGGAACGCCTGCAGCTCGGTTTGATTGCAAGGTGTAGGGGCGTCCTGGATTGCTTGAATTTCACCCGGAAGCTGCCTTGGCCCACGATGGGGACCCGGTTTCCCTGGTAATCATGTAGGTGGATGTCAGGGGTCCGTAGATGTTGTTTCTTCAGGCTAGGGATAGCCTGCTTGAGGGTAGACCATGGCATGATGGTCATTGATGGCCCGGTGTCGATCTCCATCTCACATGGAGAGTCCTTGATAAGACTGCTTTTTCGGCCACCTGGTATGGACTTGGCCAATTGACATGGTAGGTGACTCTAGTGTCACCCTCTGAGTGCTGTGGTGGCTTCTGCCAGGCCCCTTGGTTGGGCCTCTGCTGGTGGTTTGGTGTGCTTCTTGGCTGCCAAGTAGTAGCAGGGAATTCGCTCTGGCACACCTGGCAGCGCTGGTAGGTAGCGTTGCGGAAATGGCAAGCCGATCTGGCATGGTCTCCCTCACAGCTAGTGCAAGGCGGGAGACACGGTTTGAATTTGCAGGCCAGCTGGGTAAGGCTACTGCGCATGCGGCAGCTGTCATCTTCCTCACCTTCTGAGCTCTCGGTCTCTGCAGCCTCACGATATACATGTGTACCTTTCGCGCATCCTGTGGAGTGCTTTGGCTCTGCAGAGTTTCAGTGGATTTGACGGCCGATTCGGACACCCTGGCTTCATCCAAAGCAATCAGCAGAGTAGGGTTAGATTTAGTGAGTAACCTTCTCTGTAAGTTAATGTCCTACACACTGCAAATTATGCGGTCAAGAAAGAGTTCGTCTAGGTCTCGGAACTCGCAGTATGCTGCGGCTTTTCATAGCACTGCAACATACTCATTGATCGATTCGCCTTCCTTCTGGTTTCTGATGTTAAATTCATGCCAGCGAACGTGCTTGGACAGCTTGGAGGCATAGTGAGTTCTCAGTGTCTGCTGGAGCATGGACCAAGAGACTGATTGTAGCGTGGTTTTGCCGTTTCGAATACTTCCCAGCCACAGTATCCGAGGAACATGTTCTTCTTGCGGCTTTCAGAAAGGCCCATGAGGTCGTTGGCCTCGAGGAAACAGTCAAATTGTAGCATATACAAGTCCCAGTGCTCGATGACTGGGTCATACAGAGTCGGTGGCCATTTTGTTTTCTGAGGGAGTTTTGAGTTTACCACTCAAAAATGGTTGCTCGAAGCCACGCTGAGCTCCGGGCTGGATGTACTTGCTGGATTGCTACGCTCTTTTTGGTTTGCCTAGTTGCCTTCCAATTCCACCTTCGTTGCCAGTCTAGTTGCCATGATTCAATTTCTAGATAATTCTATGTGGATGACTGAGAATCTTCATCAAATTTTGCCTAGTATTTTTAATTTGAACCTGTCTTAGGTAAAAACACATAATATGCTTTATTATTTATTATCTGAAATAGTTGTACAACAAAGGCTAAAGTAAAAAGGATTTAAAAAGAAAAGCTAACTAAATGATTATAATACAATAGCATTCTAAAGTCAATTTATTAAATAACAATTTTCTACCAAGAGGTAATAATATCATAACTTTAGTAGGAGTTTAATCATCTGACCTGTTACCTAACATAAATTCTGGTTCATATTCTGAAGTCAAGATAAATTTAAAATGAGAAGGTCACAGGTTGCTAAAAAGTATATAGATATAAATAAATATACAGTTCAATACTCTGAATGATATTCAATTTTAAATTTCCTACAAAAAATACTGAGTTAAGTACTGATTTCAATAGAAAAAATAAAATGCTAATGATAAAGAATTGCATCAAAATTTAATCATATCTATCCAGTATTAGAGATATTGATATCAATGAATCTTAAACTTTGCTCTTCATTGATTGTCTTGGTGTGCTGTGGGATTATTAGTTAAATTCTATAGAACTGAAAAGGATTCTGGGAAAAAAGTTAATTGGATAAAAAAAGATTTATTGATTCATTTTTCAGTAAATGTTTTTAGTAAATGTCAGCAGACAATTTGCTTGTTGTTAGAAGCCTGGCCCATGTTCATGTTACATGAATCTTAAATATACAAATTAATTCATTACTTTTAATCAGTCATTAATTATTTTTAGCCCGCTTTACAAACTGAGCTCATATTGCATATATGTAAACATGAAATCTATGAGCATTTTGGTCAATAATGCAGAATTTACAAATGATACACCCTGTAATACTACAGGGCAGTATTGTACAACATTTATTATAATCTCTCTTGTACAACATTTATTATAATCTCTCTTCAGTAATTACAACCCAAAACTTTGATATAATGTTCACCTTTTTCTTTTCCAACAAATACTGAACTAGCTGTTATCTCTTCCTGTAGCCTGAAAGAAATTATATTAAAATTAAGTCTGATTCTTGCTTCAGACCTAAAGCAAAGAGAAGCGAACTGTTTTTGTCTTAAGACTGCATTGTACAGCTTCCAATCTAAAAGATGATCCTGATGAGGAATATGACATTAGAGAAGATGTTGTCCATTTTACTAAATTAATCAGTTGCCAGATAAGCTAAGATAAGATATTTCAACAAAGTTGCCCAGACTCTTTTAAAGATCACAAAAATTTCAATCTGCACCAGCTTTTTAGGAAACATAATGACATATACAGAATTTTATAGGCAACAGAAAGTAGGGACATAACAACCAATATCAGTCAATATAGAGTTGGTGAATGCACTTCTAACATTAGTCATTATTATTATCATTACATTAGTCATTATCTGAGAGACCGCCTTCTGCCAATTACCTCCCTTCGTCCCATCAGATCGCATAGAGTAGGCCTCCTCCGAATTCCATCCGCCAGTCAGTGCCGACTGGCGACTACGCGGAGGAGAGCCTTCTCAGTTGCAGCTCCGACGCTTTGGAACGATCTCCCCGTGGAGATTCGCACCCTCACCACCGTCCAGACCTTCCGCACAGCCCTCAAGATCTGGCTATCCCATCAGGCCTGGGGATAAGACCCTAACCTCGCCCCACCCGAATGCTGAATGAATGTTGTGTTTTACTGGTTTATTTTTTATTCACCTTTTTTTTCTCGTGTTTCGTCTTGCACTCCCTTCCCATTAATTGTAAGCCGCCCTGAGTCCCCTCAGGGAAAAGGGCGGCCTATAAATGTCAAATAAATGACTAAAAAATGACTAAATTATTGTTACAAGAACTGTTCTATTTGGAAGAGCTTTAAACAGTTAAAAAAATCAATAATCAGTGTCTTCCTTTCTTAGATAATTTTAATAGCCATATTGAATAGCTGCTTACTGCTGCTAACAGCCTCTAGAACTTGCTACACTTGCTCTACTCCTAGCTGAATCAGCAATTACATGCAGCTCTGTTTCCTTCTCTGCACTGTCTGAACATGTAACACAGACTGGCAATGGTAAAGCAGCATAATGGATCATTATGAGTAATATTAGGAATTGTTGCAAAGGCTGATTGAGAGGAAAGCACAGATTGAGAGGAAAGCATAGGGCTCCAGCATTATTGCTGAAGAATGTAGAACAGGCATGTTATAATAAGCACTTCCTGCTCAATGTCCATGGTCTAGTAACTGCTATCACTGCTGTTCCACTGACTAGGCCAGACTTTTCTATCTCACTCAAAGGAGAACTGCAAAGAAGACTGACAAACATAAAGCTCACTGTTCTGGATCCATGCCATTTCTCAATATTATATGGTTACTGCTGTTATTAAGGCCAGTAACAGCAGATTAGACATTTTATGCCTTCTATTTCATTTGCTGTTTGCTATAATTAGAAAAGCAAAGAAAGGCAGAAAAGAGTAAACATTATTTGTGAAAGTGAGCCCACATATAAAAGTCCATCTGACATATATTTAAATTTTCAAACAATTTCTGATAAGAGTACATCATCATAAACATTTGGGTAAACCAGGCTTATCAATAGTACAAGAGAGTAACAAAGTTGACATTGATAAAAATGTGCTATTACTTAAACACAAAAGGAGAATTATTTTTTTAAAAAACTCTAGGAAACAAGAAAATATACAGAAATGGTTCAGGCAGATATTTCCATATTATTCACTGGATAGAAGAAGGGGAGCGGGGAGTACAGCACAAACAAATTAGAAGATTTTGTTATTTTAGCTAATTTCAATAAAAACACTTTTCTTCTTCCTATAAGGTCAACTTCCTGATTTGGTGGAGCTAATATAAATCTCATTCTCTCTTTCAACAAAGATTGACCATCTAGCCTTTGTTAGTAGAGATGGCTTCCAATCCTCAGGGCACCCACCTGTCTGCTAAGCATCTTCCTGCAACATTCTTGTAACACCAACAGCAGGCAGATTTCTAAATTATCCATTTGCCAAGTGCCATGATGCAACTAAAACTATAATTGGGACAGAATTTACATCACCAAGCATCAGCACAACGGTCTGCAATATAACTTGAATTTCTGTGTTCTCAGAGGACTTTATCTGAATAATCATGGGAGTAATGAAGACCAGCTCCTCACGTTCATGACTAAGCATGATCTTATAATAAATTAGCTAGTGGATTGCACAAAGATTGTACAAAGGTGACTTGGGCTGAGTACTGGAGAAAGGTCAAAAAGGGATGAAGAAACTCAGTCTAGGCAGTAGCAGGGGCAAGAGCAGGTTGGAGATAACCACTTGTACAGTTGCATTATAAGGCTTATTTAATTATCTTGATGGGCTTGTGACATAGTAAGGAATAGTGAATTTGTAGTTTGTTTCCATGACCATGACCCAGATTGTTCTGTGCATGTAGAAAAAGTTTAGGGTTAGTATTAGGACATGAAAGATTCTGTTATAACCAATATCAACAAAGGCAGTTCTAGTCTTTCTGTGGAATTGTCTGTGTTCTTCCCACTGCTGCTTGGCCACCTCGATGCACGGAGGCAGGAGGCAGTGGTTTCATTCACTGCCTGTGAGCTCCAAGGGGGGGGGCAACAGCCGAGCGAGCAAGCTAGGATCTGCCGGCATCCTCTAATCTGCAGTTTACTTATGAGCACATTTAGTTGTGAGACGGTTCTCATGAGTAAACTACAGATTAGAGACAGCCGGTGTGAGTGCTATACCTGAAAGGCAGGCAGCCTTTGGCAGAGGCAAATAATAATAAATAAATAAATAATCATGGGAGTAATGAAGACCAGCTCCTCACGTTCATGACTAAGCATGATCTTATAATAAATTAGCTAGTGGATTGCACAAAGATTGTACAAAGGTGACTTGGGCTCTGCTCTGCCACGCCTGGGACCCTTCGAGCTGCTCGCCATATCCTGGCCAAAGCCACACAGGAAAAACTCCCTGGGAGTTCTGGGATGCCCCGCTGCCGCTGCTGCTGCCACTGCCGCCACTGCAACTGACACATGGACACTGCCCGCCGCTCCAGCCACCACCACTTCTCTCTCATCCCACTGCCACTCTCCTCTCCTTTTGCAGACTGGTTCAGGGTATGGCCAGCCAGCAGTCACTATTGGTTCTGCAACCCAGGCTGGCATACTACTACCAGTTCAGCTGAACAGGTCCAAACTGGTAGGAACCCACCTCTAACCTATTACCTTCCTTACAGATATACATGTAAACAGTGGCAATTGTGACTGGGATTTCCCTTGCTAAGGAATGAGGTTGTAATGTGTAATGTCATATGACCCTATCACTTAGTGATGGAAATTCAGTAAGTCCTAGCTGGCATAACTCTCAAATCATTAAGCAGTGGGAATCCCAGGTAAGGAATGTGAGGTGTTGCAGTGGATGTGGGAGATCTTGGGAGTTCTACTATAGATTGAATGCAACTTGGGGGAAGGATTGTGGGAGATTGTAGGAAGGAGAACCTGGATTGACACAAGAACAGGAAGGCTGAAGGAAGGGTGCAGGTAGGTACAAGTATAGGGAGACAATACACAATGCACAGTACAGGACACAATATGGTGTGCAGGAGAGAGAGGGGATATTTTCACGAACAACTTATAACTTTCCCTGCAAGTTTCTCTTTGCTTGGCAGGGAAGGTAGTAAATGCCAATCAATATTGCAACTATTGCAAGCGCAAGCTAATTACCAAGCACTCAAATTATGATCACATGACCATAAGGTTGTTGTGATGGCTAGAATTTTGAGGACCAGTTATAAGTCCTACTCATCCAGCCCTATTGCAACTATAAACAGTCATTGAACAAGTGGTTGGTAAGTGAATACTGCCTGCAGTAAGAATCTAAATGGATTTATGTAGTGTCCATTTTCACAAAGTGTCTTTCTTTTAAGAACTATGTTAAGAATAAATTATTTAAACAATGCAGCCAAAAGACGCAACAGAGATAGATGAAAGCATTTCGTATGGACTCATCAGTACTTACATTACAATAACACAGTTAAAATCAGCCTCTGATATATGGTCTAGCAAGAGCATTAATTAAGCCTATAATGTATGCAGAAAAGTAACCAATGGCAAGCCTTACACCCAAGGGAGGTATTGACATTAATCCGTTTCTGCAAGCACAAGTGGGGGGGGGGGAGGGTGTTAAATGATTAATGGCAACCACCTCAGCAAAATGTAGGAAATAAGGGTTACTGGGACACAGAACTTTAAACTCAGGGTTTTGATCCACCTGGTGACCTATAGACAGTGTCTCACAATGGCCGAAGAAGGCATTTTATGGATATGATTTGCAGGTACTGAGTCAATATAAAATGCTTGCATCTGTTCATTTTTTGTTGTATTGTTTAAATTATTAAAAGGAACTAATTGTTTTACATAAATTATTTGCCCAATTTGAATTTGAAAAACTTACGCTTTGTCAAAACTACAGAAATGAAACCGACACTCCTTCCCATGTACATATGGAGTGGAAGAGAGAGGAGATATAAGAAACAAACCTCAGGATTGTATTTGCCACACCTTGTCAAAATCAGCTTAGCATTAATTAACTACATGATTTTCCATTTCTCCTTAATAGGAGTGCAGAAAACTACTACTTAAAATGTAGAAGCATTTATAACGCCTAGTTGTCCTCCCCCCCCACACTTTTCACAAGAAACTAAAGCAAACAAATAAAAAAGATTTAAAAGGTGTGCCTCTTATTTACTGTTTGTTAAATGGTCTACTGGCAAACCCAAGTGCAGTAAGCACAGGCTTCCAATATTTCCTACTTTAAATACTTTTGATGGGTTGTTCTTAGTCCAGAACACAGTGTTCTTGCTAGAATCCAAAACATACTTTGATGGGGGAAAGGAGCAAAGGAGACAGGAAAATAAAGATTCCCCTTTTTTGCTTTTGTTGTTCCAAAACCTCTGGTTGTGAAAAAGTTTGACTTCATACATACATGTGCAGCCAAAATCTTTGGATCGATCACAACATTTTATTAATTTCAACAACCCTATATTTGTGGCTTTTTAATATGTGGGCTATTTATTTTCTTTTCTATATATCCACTATTTGCACAAACATGTTCAGCATGAACATGTATTTACAACACTTTAAAAAAAAACTAGAAGAATGATTTATGCATGTTGATCTCATTAACACTGAAGGTTATTTCACTTACACACACACACACACACACACACACACACTCATACAGGTAACTATGCAACAAGAAAAGAACACACAAATATCCCAATGAACAAGTCTTTTGTGGACACTTTTGCTTAGCAAAAAAAAAAAAAAAAAAAAGAACCCCTACATTTTCACTTTTTTGCTTGATGAAAAAAAGTAACCTCTCAAATTTGCACTAAACCATTGGAGGAGGTGGAAAGTCTGGCAACCAGTTTTCAAAACCCAGCTTTAGATAATATAGCAGCTTTGATTTTCATCAGTATTCAAATGGAAGAAACCTAGTAAACAAATGTAACACAATACTGGTCATTTAAGAATATTTTCCTTTACATTTTATTTTAGCTCAGTTCAAACTCTGGAAAATAAGATTTCAGAGGAATTAAATAGGAATTAATTAGCTCTAAAACAATAGAGAATCAATAAAAATACCATGGCTATTGTTTAGGTATTATACTTTTTAAATAATTATAATTTAACTCATAAGAAAATCAGTCTATCTATAAACAGATAAATATTTACACTATGCTTTATTTTGGGTTCAATGGCTCAGGGAGAGGAACAAAAGTTGTTAGCCAGACCAACATTCAGTTAATTAATATGCACTATGTAATTTCAACTGAAAAAGTGGGGGGGAGGGAAGGAAAGAAGGTAAACAGCAACTTTTGTTCAGACAGGTCCTTTGCTTTATGTCTCCTCTCTAGATCGATGTTTTTTCAACTTGGTAATTCTTAAAATGTGTGGATTTGAACTCCCAGAATTCCCCAGCTGGTAGATTGGCTAATGAATTCTGGGAGTTGATATTCGTCTTAAACCCAAGTTTGAAAAACACTGTCCTCCAGTGATTGCCCCCTAACTATATTTTCTCAGAAAATTTGTGGGAGGTGGGTAGGTGAAAAAGGAACCAGAAGAATTAAAAAAGGAAGATGCTTTGTAACATTATGAGATTGAGAAGACCTGACAATTAAAATGTAGTCTAGATGTTAAGCTTAGAATCAACAATATTCACTATTAATGAATATTTACAGCACATCAGAAGTACTATATATCTATATCGATATCGATATCGATATCTATCTATTTAGATTTACAACCCCCGGTATGCCCAAATACAGCACAGGTTCAATTCCCAGTAAGGGTATGGCTAGCCGATGAGAGCTAAATAGCTTGAAATCGATCTATACTAGTCTCCCTTTATTTATTTATCAGCACAAATACAACAGCTATATCTATCTATCTATCTATCTATCTATCTATCTATCTATCTATCTATCTATCTATCTAGTTCAGTCTCTTTTTCATATTAATTTATTTTTTTAATGTATATCTTCTTACCTTACCAAATAATAAAGACTGCTATTTACATCTTTTGATCTGAATTATGATGGCTCACATTGATAATATTTAAATTCTGCTGGCACATGCAAAAGAAAAAAGCTTGGAGAACTTTTGCTTTGGTGAAATACCTAAAAAAAATTAAAAGTTCTACTGGAAGAAAACATATAATCTTATATGTAGTATAAAAATTTCCCTAATATTTATAAAATGAATTTTTAATCTAGACTCAAGACTTTAGTCAGCAATAATGTTGACTCACCAAGTGGAATTCTCTTATCCTGCCTTATCCAAAAATCCTCTCTTTAGCTATACATTCTAAATGGTTTTATGAAAGTGAGTGGATCCATGTAAGTATAGCACTTAGCTTGATTGAAATTCCTCAATTCTAGACATTCAATTTATGAGTTGACTACAAAAATCTCACAAGGAGCAGCTGTCCAGCATGCCAAAAGGCAATTTCATGCTCTCTCTTTATCCAGAAAGACTGTGCCAGCAGAATTTACCAATCTGCACTGCAATGCCATCCTGGTACTTTCAGAGACATCTACATTGCCATAAAACTTCACCTAGAGCCCTCTGAACTGAATCTCCAAAACTAATATAAATTTTATATATATATATATATATATATATATATATATATATATATATATATATATATATATATACATACATACATACATACATACATACATACATACATACATACATATATATATATATATATATATATATATATATAATTTCCATGTCAGGATAACAATTACAAATAGAGCAAAGCCAAAGAAAAATCAATGGGAGAGGGGCAGGGCTTGACGTCACAATGACACGACATGCAATCGAGATTCCAGGATTGCTGTTGATATCTCTGTTGCTGGATGATCCTTTTGGATCTAAACCATTCTGAAGGAACGGTGATAGAGAAGAGCATGTCCTACTGATCTCAGGGACATTGCAAAGTCCCTGATCGATCCAGGAGAAAGTTCTTTTTGCCAGCTACAAGAGAAGCAGTCAAAATGGCTGCAGAAGGTTGGGACAGTCCCCTGAAACGGAAGCAGAACAGGAGAGACAGTGTGTCAAAATTGTGAGAAAAATCCTTATTATTAGAGAAGAGAAAACCCAAAAGACTTAGTTAAAATAAAATTGAAGACAGAAAGAAGCAAGCGGCAAATTAACACTGGTTTAAAACTATCATGTTATCTTTTTCACTTTAATTTTGTTTGTTTTCTATGGATGGACTTTTTACAAATGCCTCTTACTTTTAAACTAGATTGGTCTTTTTTTCCCCTTCTTCCTCTATACTTCTTCCATTTTTTGTATTTGTGGATTAAAAGTTTATTTACTCGCAAGACTCGGCCGGATCGTAATCTTTAAACATTTTTTTTCTTCTGTTCCGGAGTTCCGAGTTTAGAAAGTGAGGCAAAAACAGAGGGAAAGAATGTAACACTGCCATCTAGAGGCTAGAGGTTTGGTAACATCTGATAATAGAAAGTTATTGGCTTTGTTTACTGAAAGGTCAGTGGCTATATAGGTGTTTCTTTGAAGGAAAGAGAAAGATTTGACCTGAAAAACTTTACTGAATTTGTTTGAAACCTAGCAAAAGCTTTGGATGTTTTAGTGGCAGTGTCTATAACCTGGAAAAAGGGCCCAATATGAAGAAGAAAAGGGACTAACATTGCAAAGAATAATGCTAGAAATTCAAAAGGTCTCAATAATCACAGAGTGAATTGAAAAGAGACTTGAAATTATAGATCAAAATACAGAAAGTATGGAGGGGAGAGTTGAGAATTCTTATAAAACAATGATGAAATTTTAGGACAGAGTTCAAAAAACCACAGAGACATATGAAACAGATAAGAAAATTGTTGACACTGACATCATATCAAGAGTGGAGGGAAATGATAAGTGCGAAATATGGAAAGGAGAGATTGATGAACTAGAACTTTATCTCAGATGTCAAAATATATATGAAGAAAGGGGAGAAAATTTGGCAGAAACAATGAGAGTAATTTTGGCAGAAGCACCAGCTATAACAAAAATCAAGCTGATGAAATAAACAGATAGAGGGTTTCAAATCTTTATAAGATATGCAATGAATAACGAGTTGTCAAGAGAAGTCCACATAAGACTTATCAAGAAAACACTTAGAATACAGATTCTACAAATGGCAAGAGATATTGGACTGCACTATTTCTGGAAGGATACAGGTGAAATGAAATGAAATGTGACAATAAAATTTAGTTAAATGTATTTAAATTTTGAGTATTATGTATAAGACGAAATAATAATAGCTATAGCCAAATAAATGATTAATAATGATAATAAATCATTTACATACACTAGATTGATAATATGAAATTTTATACAAACTGTAAGTGAGGATGATGGAGATGATGTTGAAAAACCTTTTTATAAAAGATAAATAATTCTATATAGAATAGAATATAAAGATGTAATATCATTGGATGATTTCAGAATGATGCAATGAAATGCCATTTACTTCAAATTTAACATGTTTCCCATAAAAAGGATGTAATAATAGCTATGCTTAATGGATGTTTAACAATTATAACAATTTGTATACATCTATATTGAATTGATGATACTAATAATGGAAAAAACATGGAATTGAAAATTATCAGAAAATGTTATTAATGCTAAAATAATAGAATGATTTAGAATAGGATATAAAAAATTCTTTATTATTAGATATTTTGAAGATGATATAATGAATCATTATAATATAAATGGATACATATTTAGAATACCTTGTTTAAAATGGAGAAACAATAGTGATAAGCAAACAAATGAAGTATAATAATAATGTATAAAAAGATATTTGATTGACAATGATGAATTTTCATAAAGCTCAAGTGATGACTATGGAAAGGACACAGAAAGACCTTGTAATCAATCGACACACTATATGCTGTTGAAGAGGTTTTTATGTTATATGTCTTGTGTGTTTGTTTGAAAATAAAAAAATTATTTTAAAAAAAATCAATTGTAAAACTTAATATACAAGCTATTAACCATCACAGTACTATATTAACACTAATTATAATAATATGACCCCCCCAAAAAAGAAAAGAAAAAGAGCTTTAACTAAATTTCCACTTACATTAGCCCATTTACAATTTTTCCATATAATATCTATAGTTTTATGCATCTTTGTTTTTCATACTAACAATTATTGACATTTGTAAACTTCCCTCTCATTTCTAGCTCTTGCCTCTGTCCATTCATAAAATTGATTCCATGTCCTATAATATTTTGAGTCTTCTTTATCTTTAATTATCCATTTCAGCACAATCCCAAATTTTCTTAATTATATCGTCATCTAGTGGGGTGTTCGTATTTTTCCAATATTTAGCATATATAATTCTTGTTGCCGTCAATATATGTAACATTAAGTATATGGTTGCTTTGTCATAACTTTCTTGCACTATACCTAAAAGGTATGTTTCTGGTTTGAACTCAATTATGTTACTCAGTTATCATTTCTAACCAATTATGAATTTTTCCCAGTAATTCCTTGCTTTCTTACATGTTATGTTCCTGGAATCTGGTTACATTTCCAGCATTTGGCGGAGGAGTTCTTATACATTTTGGTCAATATTGCAGGCAGCAAATACTACCTATAAAACATTTTGTAGAGATTTTCTTTATAGGCTGCAGCCATCGTCCGTTTGTACTTTCTCTCCCCACCATTCTCTTAACCATTTTTCTAATTCTATATTGTATCCGAAATTCTTTGCCCAGGCAATAATCATTTCTTTAACTATCTCTTCCTCCATTTTAGCTTAATTAGCTGCACTCTAGTATCTCTAGTCCAAAGTATATGAAAGACACGGAGCTGAAGATTATTTCAGGATAATTATTTTATTTAAATATTTATGCTAATGAGAAAATGTAATTGATTGTAAAAAAAATTAAACACAAATAATAAGATCATGGAAACAGTTTAAAGCAGTGGTAGTCAACCTGGCCCCTACCACTCACTAGTGGGCGTACCAGCTGTCATGGTGGGTGGGTTTGCTGTAACTCTGCTTTAAAAATTTTATAAAGTAAAGTTACTTCCCTACTTTATAAATCACCATTACTGTGGAACTGGTGGGCGGCTAGAAAATTTTACTACTAAAAGAGATACAAAAGTGGGTGGTAGGTATAAAAAGGTTGACTATCCCTGGTTTAAAGTAAATAAAACAACAGCAAAATCCAAGAGGGCAGAGGAAAACAGAGGACAATTGGCTATCATTGATCTGAATTATCCAGCAGAGAACACTTAATCAAAGAAGAGAAAGTAGCAAGAACACTAGATTAAAATGATTGTATAATACAGAATTTTTCATTTAAAGAGAAACTAAAGCTAAGTAAATAAATCAAATCTATGTTTTGATTTTTTTTAAAAGAAATTTTAATAAATTCAGAGCAATGATAAGTAGGATTCTGTTCCAGAAGAAGCTAAAAATTAACAGAGTTCTTAAAAAAGAAAATTTTGAAAACACAATTACAAACAATTGAAATGAAGGAAAAAACTGTCAATGCAGCCATACAAAAGAACTTAGTGATAATATAGGCTTACAGTCTACAGTTGCTGATTTTCTGCTATAATTATGGCTTTTCTAGTTCATACAATAAATTTAGCTTATCAAAAGCCTGTGTCCTTGATTTTTTTTCCTGCAAGCTTTCAGTTCAAGCAGTCATCTGAAAAAAGGCAGATAATACTAAAGGCATCCCACAATGAAGGCATGTATGATCTCCATCAATTGTTGCACACAGATATTAATCAGTACAGACAACTAGCCAGAATTTAGTGGAATCTGTCCATACCTGATGGTAGTAATGAAAAGATTGGATGAAAATGGGCTTGGGTTCTAAGGAAATATTTTTAGTCTCTAGTATTTCCATCTGCAAGCCATCAATTTCTTCAAAATTAAAGAGGCACTTTAAATCATTGATCCAAACTGCTTTAAAATTCTGGAATACAACTTGCAGTAAATTCACTGACCATTACCATTCATATTAAGACATCATACTTACAAACAGTTATTGCACTGATATTTTAGTCTAAACCAACATTTTTCAACTTCAGTAATTGGAAGGTGTGTATACTTCAACTCCCAGAATTCCTCAGACAATAACTTGCAAGGTTCTAATCATTTGTCTAGAATATCAAAGTCAATACTGCACAAAATCAAAGTTTAATATGGGACTGCACAACATCTTCCAAAAGTACACTACGCTTTGAGTATATCTTGAGATCAATGTTCAAAAAGTGGAATTTGGTAACTGTAAACAGGAAATTTAGTATCTGGGAGATTTAACAAAGTATCTGGCTTCTAAATATATGCCTAATGCAAGAAAGATTTGAAGAAACAGATGGCTTCATATGTGAACTGGAGGAAAATGGTACAACAGACCACTACGTTTTTGGGCACAGCCACAAAATTAACACTTTTTTGCTGTCAACTATCCCAAACTATATTTAAATAGGGCCGTCTTTGCTTAATGATTGTCCTGTTTAGCAACCATTTGAAGTTACAATGGCGCTGAAAAATAACTGGTCCTCACAATTTCAACTATCGCCAAATGATTAAGAATTGGGGGCTTTGCAACTGGTAAGCATTTACAACTGTTGCAGCACCACTCAATCATGTGATCCCCATTAGCATGGTTCACAGATGGTTTCTGATAAGCAGAGTTAATAGAAAATCCAGCTTTAAACTATAAATTGCCATTACATAATATCTTGCTTGACATAATGTGTTGGTTTGCAGTGGAATTGCCAGTTCCAGTTGTAATTGTTAAGCAATAACTATCTAAATATCATATGAGCTAAACAGTGGTTAATGTTAAATACGATTTAAATAAACTAGAATTTAGCTAACGTAGTTTGTATTTTTATAGTATTCTGTTTATATAGTTTATTTTTTTTAATATTATAAGCCACCCAGAATTATCCTTTGGTAAAATGGGTGACCATTAAATTAGATAGATAGATAGATAGATAGATAGATAGATAGATAGATAGATAGATAGATAGATAGATAGATAGATAGATAGATGGATGATAGAGCAAGCTACATTCAATTGTATTGATGAAATAATAGACTATGATTACTATGATTCAACAATTTACTAATTCATAAAACATGAAAAAAGGAAAGAGTAATATGCAATAATAGAATCTTTGTGATTTATATTTAATATATTAATTTATATTTTAATAAGATAGGCCTATTTGTTCTATCTGTTCAAGTGTTAACATTAGTTCAATAAAATATTCTGTGGAATAAATATGCATTACAGATAATTCTTGCTTAGCAACACTACAGGAACATAAAATAGTTTGCATTTATGATGTTACAGCTGATCCCTGTACTGCAAAATCCTAATAAGTTTTCACTACAGTCTTTAACTACCATTTGCTATGATTGCTTCACAAAAAATGATTTATAACCTGTCTTTGCAGTGTCCTGCAGTGATGTGATCTTGATTTGTGACTTTTGCAGGTAGAGTCCAGCAAGCAATGTCAATTGGAGAAGGTAGATTCAATTGGGTCCAGTCATGTGATGATGACTTCATAATTTATGATGGACATTTCAGTACCAATTGTGCTAATTAGACAATGACTACTGTAAAGGTCTTCTTCTGCCTTTTGAGCACCTTGAGATTCACAGCCATAAGCATGTTTGGCAACCAGCCATATTAGCATATTCCTGTAAATGTGTATTCCCCCATTGTATGCTTGCTTGCTCTCTTATAATCATTTCCTCTGCAATAAATATAAATACAAACATTAGTTCCCTTCCTGCTAATTATTACAGCGTTAGAGAGAGCATTCTCAAAGGTGTTGGGATGGGAGAAAATGTTATCAGATTTTCTTCAACTATCATATAGCCACTCAGAGTTATTCTGTTATGAGATGGGCAACAAATAATTTCAATAAATTAATCAATAAATAAAATTATAATATGACACCCATATCATAAAAGCTAAGCTATGATAGACTAAAATTTTACTTGATACAATTTACTTTCCAAAAATAATACACCGAGATCTTTTACATAATATTGTAGCATAATAAACATAGACATTATTAAAGTTGGATTTAGTCTGTGGAACTATTTTTATTTTCTAGAATAACAAATGCATACAGGAGGCTCCACAATAATAAATAGTCATTGAACCCATATGCGTGTGTGTTCACGCATGCACACATGCACATACATGCACACACACACACAGAGACTTTTTGTCTCAGTTTTTTTCCATTTGAAATTAATGGAAATGGTTCAGTAAATGGGAGTATGTGGGAAAAGCTGAAAACCTTAAATAATCTTTTGATTCTATTTCGGTGAAGAATGTTTGCATCCTTGATGAAAAATACATAACCATATCACTATTTCAAACGCAAAGCAAACTCTAGGTGGGATCATTTTCATTCCTGCCTTCCCTCTCCAATTTAAGAAGGACATGGATATGAGTATTCATACGCTGAAATGCAACATTTAGAAAAAGTATAAATATAACATAATATATTTAGCCATCCTTAAAATACAATACTCATAAAAATAATAGATAAGCTAAATTGTAAAGCTAAATACTCATAAAAATAATAGATAAGCTAAATTGTAACAACAAATAAATAAACTAGCAATTACATATAACGTGATCTTTAGATAGCATAAAAGTTCTTGCATAATAATATGTTGAAAGCAGAAGAAATTTGAAAGAATACAGAGAATTTGGAATATAAATTGTGATCATTTAGAAAGATTATTAAATGCAAGCAGAAATGTATATTATTTCCACAGCAAAGAAGATAAATCAGTAATGGTTAAATTTATTGTTATATTCAAAAGGGGGGAATGTATTTAATTATGTTTCTATTTGGATATAACTTCTGGATTTTGTGTTTGTGATGGAAAAAAACTTTGACTTTGGTTTTGTTGATTAAATAGATTTAAATAGCAATAGCAGTAGACTTATATACCGCTTCATAGGCCTTTCAGGCCTCTCTAAGCGGTTTACAGAGAGTCAGCATATTGCCCCCAACAATCTGGGTCCTCATTTTACCCACCTCGGAAGGATGGAAGGCTGAGTCAACCCTGAGCCGGTGAGATTTGAACCGCTGACCTGCTGATCTAGCAGTAGCCTGCAGTGCTGCATTTAACCACTGCGCCACCTTGGCTCCTAGAAATGGCTAGTTTTTTACATTAATGTGTAAAAGTAAAAAGTTAAGACTGTAATGTTGCTGTCTTGTACTGTGCTAAAAAGAGTTGGAAGTCAATGCTTTTTTCTTTTATTCCCTTGTACCTATTTTCTTTCCCCCTCCCTTTTTCCTTCACTTAATTTCTTACTTTTATTTTTCTTTATATTTTATACGTTGATAAAACAATAAAAGTCATGAGAAAGTAGAAGCAAGTCACCCAAGTCGCTGCATCATAAATCATTGAATCACAAGAGGTAACCTAAGTTGTTAGTGGGATTTTCTTGTATTTATTTTTAAAAGGTTAGCTATATCCTATTGATATTTTTGCAAGGAAGGAGAAAATCAGATAAAGATCTTCTGCAAGATGAAACTAAGGGCATAGCACAGTTCTGAATGCAAACAGGGCAGCACCTAAATATAAACATAAATATAAAAAGTAACTAGTTGGATGAAATATTGTACATTGTACCATGTTCATCCATCAAGTTCAAGAGACAACAAAAGCTGCTATATAATTAAGCTGTTAGTTAATCAGAAGCAGGGAATTATAGTCAGCTGCTATGTATTAACAACTTCTAAAAAGGAGACTATGAAAAGGACATTAATATGGATTAAAAATTAACCATGATTGCCAGAAAGCCTGGTATGGCAGTTCTGCCCACAGAAACATGCGCTCAGCAGTATCTGCCAAAACTAGAAACAACACATGGTATTCATTCTGCTGCCCTTAACAGCATCAACAGATACAGAGACAAATATTCCACAATGCCAACTTTTCTCAGATGAGGTTCCCAGAAGTAAAGCTGAGTCAGAGTTTAATAATATTCTGAATTAAATAGAACATACTTTTCTTTTTTATTCTCTTCCGATATTGTTTAATTTTTTTCATCTCATTTCAATAGGATTGTTTCTATCCAGAGGTTTAAACACCGTATTGATTTACAGCTTTGATTGCCACTGAAGTTTATCTTGCTAATGATTGTGAATATTTTTTTCTAAAATTGCAACTTGGAACCTAAACAATTCATAGCAGTATGGACTTCCAAAACAAGTTTTTAACAATGTTATATTATAACAGTATAATTTCTTTCTCTTTAACATTGAGATTAACAACCAGAACTACTAAAGGATTTAGCTGTAGTATCAAAACTTACAAAAATTCAAAAATATATTCATATTAAGAATTTCTCCTCTTTTCTACCAGGTTGTCTTTATTTAGCCAAAAAGATCAGAATAAAATAAACAGCTGCTGTCACTAGAACTAATGATTAGATGATAGAAGCTTTTATTTACATACTGTATACAAATCACCCAGATTTGCTACTCTATTAAAGTGACCAGATTTTAAAATTGGTGAAGTGGGACACCATTGACGGGGGGGGGGGGGAATCGAAGGGGTGCCCAACACGTAGCCTAGCGTGCCCAAGTCCTTCTTAGAGGGCATCTAGGGCAGCCATGGATTTGTCTTCCAAGCAGGCCTTTTTCCACTTCAAGGCACTGCCACTTCTTCCACGGCCTCCTTCTCCGCCCCCACCTCTTGGAAATCCAGCCAGCTGCCCGCCAAGCTCTCTGCGGAGACTTACCCAGAGTTTTCACCGTGATCTGCCTGGTGAGGGGAGGCGGCAGGTTGATGCAGACCAAATCCACATCCTGGTGCAGCACGACCTCGTCTATCTGGCTGGTGTAGAAGGGGACGCTCATCTCCTTGGCCAGTTCTTCCATCTCTTCCTGAGTGCGGCCCCAGAGTGCCTTGACCGCGAAGCCCTCGCCCTTTAGAAGCGGGATGATGACCCTGGCGGTCAGGCTGGTGCCAAACACGCCCACCCCAGGCAGCATGGTTGTTGCTGCTGCTGCTGTTTCTGCCTGCTTCCCTCCACCCTCACCTTTTTTGTCCCCTTCCTCCTCCTCCTCCTCCTCGCTGCGATCTGGATGCCTGAAGCCTTCCTGCCTACCACTGGCTGAACCGTGGCCGACTCGCCCCGGGCGGGATGGAAGGCTTCGGGTGGCTCCTGGGCAGCGGGTGTCCGGGCGGGAAGAGCCGGTGAGGGGGTGGCGGTGGCATCTTTGGCAGCGGAGCAGAGGCGCAGCAGTGCCAGCAGCCGGGCAGCCCCCATCGGGCAGATGGAGATTAGAAGTGGGACGGCTGCTGGGACTTCGGCTGCTCCTAGCTCCCGCGCCACTTGTTGGCTGTCCTTCACTGCCCTTGCATTGGAGACAGCTGAGATGCAGTATGGCATTTGCAGAGAATCTGGAACCTTAAAAAAAATGAGTGATCGGGTTGATCAGGATTTTTTTTAAAAAAAAAAACGCAGATAGGTGCAGGGACCTCCAGGTCGTGCGTGCTTGGGATGACCTGACCATGGAGGGGCAGCGGCAGCGAGCCAGGCGGGCAATCCGCTTGCTGATGAAGACGCACTGGACACGGCAGGGGCCCGTGGCCGGGAGCAGAGCCAGCCACTGCTGCAGGGATTGGGTGCCACTGGGTCCCTGCGGGGGTGGCAGCAGCAGTAGCAGCAGCAGCAGCAGTAGTTTCCAGTTGGGACCGGGCGCCCTTAGCGTAGCAACCCCGCATTGCTCGTAATCTTACGGCTCCGCGTGAAATGGCCAAACGTGGAGGAAAGAAAGGCCTGTTGAGCATCCAGATCACAGCGAGGAGGAGGAGGAGGAAGGGGAGGAAAAAGGTGAGGGTGTAGGGAAAGCAGCTGGGCAGCCTGCATCGGGCGGTGAGGCGAACTGCGTGTGAGGCTTCTCGGCCAGCCCGCCCCACGACTCCTGCTAATGCTTGGCAGCGCGCAGCCACCATGCAGCCTCCAGCCCCGCAGGCCGCCCCCCCGGCGCACAGACAAAGATAGACCTGGAAAAATGAGTGAAAATGTTTGCAAGAGGAAGCCATGTGGTGGAGCCAAAAAAGGGGTGGGGCACCCTTTCTACAAAAATCGGGACTTTTTAAAAACACCGCGGGACGTGGGACAAATTATTAAAAATCATGACTGTCCTGCCAAAAGCGGGACATCTGGTCATCTTATATTCTACCCATCCATTTTTTTTATTCTGATCTAAAATTACTTAATGTTTAGAATGAGTTTTGATGGTTTATCCAAGATAAGAACTACAAGAAGTTACTGTTGCAAACAACAAGATTGAAGAGCGTGGACAACACCTCTGAGATCAATATAGTAACAGAAAATCTTAACAATGTATTTCATATCATATGGTATGGTACTTGTGTAGCATTTATTTTTGTTTCTGTGAGATTAATTTTTTTTAACAGAATGAAACTTTTTTAAACTTGTGTATATGTGAAATTATAGTTTTCTACATATAAAAACACAAATAAAAAGAAGAATCTCTCCAGAACATAAGCATATTTGCAAAATATGCAAAACATTTCAGAATTTAAGCAATAAATTAAAACTTGGCAATATGAATTATGTTGATTGCCTACAGTTTTTTAATCATGTCAATTGAGAGCCATTTCAAAGGCTATGAGTGGTTTGTCTTCAGATTCAGATTCAGTGGTGTGCAACAAACTACTGTTAAAACTAAGCTCTTACGGCATTCCCTGAACAAATTGATGGCAACAGGTATAGCAACAAGTAGTCAAAATAGGAACACAGTATCAAACCAGGCACAGTGGTTTCCCCAAATCAGTGTTTTAGTACCCACTCTCTTTCTGCTTTACATAAATGACCGAGCATATTATAAGCATCCTCTTCACTGATGATGTAAAATTATTTAACATCATCAACAATATTGCTGCCGTATAAAGCAACCTCGACTATGTGTCAGAATGATTGCACAATTGGCAATTCCAAATTTCAACTAACAAATGTTCTGTCCTACACCTTGGCAATAAAAATCAAAACACCAAATAGAAGTTGGGCAAAAAGAACCTCGTAGATGACCTTCATTCTGTCAAGGACCTACGAATACTCATCTCAAATGATCTAAGCCCCAGAGCTCACTATAACAGCATTGAGAAAAAGGCATTAAGAGTTGTTAACCTAATTTTGTGAAGCTTTTTCTCCGGCAACTAGGACACACAAAACCTTTGCCAGACCAATTCTCAAATACAGCTCATCTGCCTGGAATCCACACTGTATATTGGACATAATACAATCTAGCAGGTCCAGAGGTATTTCACAAGAAAAGTACTCCACTCTTCTGCTCACAATAGAATATCTTATGCAACCTGGCTTGAAATGTTGGGCTTGATCAATCTGGAACTGTGCCGCCAGTGGTTGGACCTAAGAAAAGTACACAAAATTGTCTGCAACAATGTCCTACCTGTCAATGACTATTTCAGCTTCAACCACAATAATACATGGGCAAACAATCGATACAAACTCAAGGTAAACTGCTCCAAACTTGATTGCAGAAAATACAACTTCAGCAACAGAATGGTCAACACAGGGAATGCTCTACCCAACTCTGTTGTTACATCTTCAAACCCTTACAGCTTCAACCACAAACTGTCTACCGTGGACCATTCCTAAGAGGTCCATAAAGGGTGTGTGTATAAGCGTGCCAGTGCGCCTACCACCCCTGTCCTACTGTCCCCATTTACTTGTATTGATTTCCTTTGTTCAATGTCCATGTTCATAGTTATACCTGCTATCCTGTACATGTTTTGTTGAGGACTTGGAAAGTCCTCGACATATGACCAGGCAGCTAGCAACAAGCCAGGCTGCACCCTGATTGGCTGGGGTGCAGCATCACCTGTTGCTAGCTGCTAGAGGCGCCCTGATTGGTTTAGGTGCAGCGTCTTCAGTTGCTAGACAACTGAAGCATGCCCATTGGCTATCCCTGCTCTGACAGCTCATTTAAATAGCTGTCAAGCAGGGATGGTGCTGAATCGCCTGTAAATAGTTTGGTTGTAAATAAACCTCTTGTTCAGCAGTCCTGGCTCTCGTCTCGTCTTTCCCACCGATCCTCTAAATGTTTGACAAACTAATAAATAAATAACCTTATTTGCACAACTGTAATGAACTGAATGTGTGGACTGCAAGTGGCATCTTCACTGCCACTAGTTATTTTATTTTATGATTATCCTTGGATATATTGGTCCCTGATATCAATTATTTTGATACAATGTTTAAAATAGACTCTTTCCATTTTCTTTCCAAAAGCTCATTGATGTTTTTAGACTGCTTTTCATGCAATATTTTGTAAATATGATCCCTTACTTATTCCTCATATCATACAGCCTCTCCTTATTTGGCAGCATTTGGTCCTGAATATCTTATCAATGACTTCAAACTATAAGCCTACTGCTTTATGATCCATGATGTTCCTTTCTCATATATATACAACCATCACTGAACCTAGAGCAAAAACTTCATGCAGTTTTAAAAAGAATAGAAAAGGGGGCTGCTGTGTATTGCTTAATGGATTGCTAAATTGGCAAAATGGACAGCTAAATTGCCCATGTCCACCCAGTCAAACTACTCCCACTCAGCCACATGACTGCAAAGCCACTCCCACCCAGTCATGACTGCCAAGACACTCCCACCCAGTCACATGATCTCCAAGCCACTGCCACCCAGTCACATGACCAGCAAGCCACTCCCACCCAGTCACATGACCACCGAGCCTCTCCCACAAAACAGGCCACACCCACAGAATAGGTAGTAAAAAAATTTGAAACCGACCTCTGGTCTGAACCTACCTTTTAGTTGTAATTAATAGTTTTACAGTGTAGAATTTTACCAAGATGTACTAGAAAAAGAAAAACAATATCCCAACCTTTCTTCCAAAATTGCAAATCTTGCATGTTTATAAATGCATTATAATTATTAATTGGTCCACTGCAAACAAGATCACATGAAATACAATGTATGTTCTTAGGAATAAAAAGCAACTGCTGGCTTGTCACATCTTTAGTAAAGGGTGATTTATACAATCTGAAGGGAAAGCGAAGTATACTGTGCCTTGTAACATCTTACACAGTGTTTTTAGACATTTATTACAGAGGACCTCATCTCTTTTCTCTGGAAAGGCCATATAATTGTGAATTTTGTTTTTTTCTGTTTTCTTAAACATCTATCAGAATTTAACCACTGTAAAACTGACCTTAAAATTTGCCCTAGAGACAAGAATCAGCAGGATGACAGAAACCATATTTGTTTCAAATATAAGTGCAGATGCAAGGATCACAGATCTTCTTTTGTTAGAATCTGGTGATAAAAAATAGCATAAATTAGCAGATGTATATCTTGGAAATACTATCTGTGTGGTAGAAAAAATACATACATGCAGACCTATTTATATGAACAGTACAAACTGAAAGGTTTAGTAAGCTACGATGAATCTAAAGTTGGTTATTTTACACCTGAATTCTCTGCTTTAGAAATTAATGGGATATAAGAATATATTTGTAAATATATATTTCCAATTATACAATGCAAGAACTGCACTGAAATTTCAGACAGCTAAGAACCAAAGCAAAGTCTGGAATATCTGCACTTTTAACTTCAGTTCTTTCTTTGAAGAGTGAAATGAAATGGCTTTCAAAAAGAGCGGTTTTTAACTGGGATTTAACTCCAAATTAATTTGTTGAAGGGAAAATTACAGTCCTTATACTATTATAATTACTACATTTACTAGATCATATTCATTCAACAGAGAGTAATCTTATGCATGCAAAAACAGATCCTCATAACTTCAGTGCAAAATGTAAAGCTACCAGATATAGAACCCCATTATTTGTGCCTCTAATTCATTGTTTACCAATTTTAATAACTTCCAGATGTTTACACTTCAAATCCCAAATTTTTTCACCCCATATAGCCATTGTTGAGAATTCTGACAACTGAAATCCAGAATCTGGAAATCTATATATAGCCATCATGATATTCTCTTTCAAGCTAAAATATAAGAGGAAAATAAAATAAGGAGTTTAAAAAAAAACATGATGACCTTATGAAAATAAAATCACAAGTTTTGATGAAAAAGGTAACTAAAAATACCTGGGCATCCTTCAGGCTGATAACATCAAGCACAGTTTAGTCAAGAAGAAGATATAGCCATCTCTTGTGAGGACTGTTTTAAGTATTTAAATAATAATAGTATTAGTCATCCTACCTTAGTAACAAATTATTATATGAAGCCCCAACATCTACTTAAACAACTTACTCCCCTATTATCCCCATCCAAAGTACCTTGCAGTAACATTGGACTGCATTCTCTACAAAATACATCTAGAGAATACAGCAGCAAAAATCAAAACTAGGAACAACATACTGCACAAATTATGTATAATTAAATGCTACTCCACAGCAGAATACTGTGTCCCTGTATGGCTTAAAAGCTACCATACTAGTAAGTTACTAGTATTTGCCAGACTCAACAATCCCAAGAGAATTATAAGTGGATGTATTAAACCATTCCAACTTGCTGGCTTCCTGTTCCTGTTCTGCGCCATATAGCACCTCCAACTTTACAAACCCCACTTATTATTCGGTCAAGCAGCAGCTCATCTATATCTCAGAATTCTCAATACGCTGCAGCCTTATGACATATGCCAATGTATTGGTTTATAGTCTCCTGTTCTCTCTGGTTGCAGAGATTGAATTCGTGCCGGTACACAAATTTAGAAGGCTTTGGGACATAGCGCGTTTTCAGCATATTCTGCAATGCAACCAAGTGACTGTGTGGACCAGCATTGGTTCAGATAGAGCGTTGGCAGTGTCAAATAGCTCTGGCCCAAAGTAGCTCAGGAATAGAGCCCTATTTCAGTTGTCTTGATACTCCAAGAAGGTTGTTGGCTTCTATGAAGCACTCAAACCTCATCATGTAGGAGTCCCAGTATTCCGTGGCTGGATCGAAGGGACCTGGAGGGGCACACATAGTTATTTTGGTGAGCTGAGGCAACTTTGAATTTGCCGTTCAAAATGGCCGCTAGATGCCCGCGAGCAGTTTGACTGGATTGTACTGCTGGATTGTATTGTTAGCTCTTTCTGCCTAGTTATCTTCCGATCCCACCTTCATTGTCAGTATTAGAGTGGGTAAATGAATGAGACAGACTTCAGTGACAAACAACAGCTCTTTATTAGACAACTATTTACAAATCCAGTGCTGGCCTGTCTGACAGCTAGCCCTTTTATAGGGAGCTGTCAGACGGCTTAGCCAATCAGCTTTGAATATTCTCCCGCCGGAATGGAGGACCTTGATGGAGCCTATTTTTTGGCTGTCAGTATGTAACAACTTCAGTTGGGATCAGAACCACCACTGCTAAGCAATGCATTTATAAAGTATGAAGACATGTGACTACATCACTTAGCAATAGCATTCCGGACAATCTTGCTTGTTGCCATAACCTTAGATGCGTTGGTCACTAAGTGAGAAGCAGAGGAAGTCCCAGGTAAAAAGTACAGGGCAGGGGGCTAGGAGAAGCTCTGGGAAGCCAATGCAGGCTGCATACAAGCTGGGGCAGAGTGTAGTGTAGTACAGCGCAAGCTAAGAAAGACCAGAAAAAGAGGAGGTGTATGCAAGGGCAGGGAGGGCAGGGAAAGAAGGCAAAGTGTGTGTACATGTATAAAGTATAAGGCAAGGGAGGAGGGCGTAGGCAAGCTGAGGAATTATCTTTATAAATATAATTCTTCCGTCCATATCAGTTAAAAAACAGAAGATACTTTGTTTAAATAGTCAGCCTGACCTCTTTATTATATTTATTTAAGAAATTTTAAGAATGTTGCCAAATGCTCCTTATAAGCATATTCTGAAATATTTGTTTTGGAATATGTCCCAGGTAGATAAACTAAACTGTATTTCATAAAAAATAATTAAATATAGTTAGTATGATTACTCTCCATGTACTTAATAATTATTCTTCATCTAATACAACAGCATGTCAGTTGCAATTTTGATAAGGACTCTTGGAACTGCACTCACAATTCCTGGGACCATATGTGGAATCCTAGAGTATCACATTGTGGATTAGCACATTGGGCCTTCAGGCCTGCCACATTTTTTGCTCTGGGAAATGGGAGGAAGGATAATATGGAGTATGGGTGATATATAGACTAAATAACATTCCTTTCTCAGAGAGTCAAGGACACCTTGGCCTTCAGCTGCGATGGTGTGACTGGAAGGCATCTCACGTTTTAAATGGTGCCTCACTGGATCATGTGATGGACACTTGAACTTCATTTGGGTGGTGAAAACCTGAAAACTTTGAGATTCGGGTTTTCCCAGATGTTCCAATATGACATCTCTAATAAAATAGAACTTTGGGGAAACTCAAGCTTCGGAGTCTTCTTTTGTTAGGGAGTGTTACTTGAAACCCTGACATATGTGTGGCTATAACAAGATGCGTAAAGCTGTGCTGATGATTTATACAGAGAAAGTTATATTACTAAAAGAAAGAAAAGGAACAAAGACATCATTTAAAAGAATATAATAAAACATATTTATGCTCATGACTGTGCACGTGCAATTTTTAATAACATGATAATGTCAACATGTTTCATACTTTCTTACAGCGTTTTCTCATTTGCAGCTATCACCATAGCACAAACATGCCCTATAGCCTATTGTGTGACATTTCTACGTGACATTTTATTCTTAGCTTAAGTACGTGACAGGGTTAAGTTGTCCATGGTAAAGTATGGTAAAGTAGTATTCATATTAATTTAGTACTTATCTTTTATTCTAACATTGATCAAGGACAAACTCAAGATGTTTGGAATGCAGGAGTCAACAGATTCGATACAGATGGGAGGCCCCTGCCGGCATCACGGTTACATTTGAGAATCAAAGATTTCGTCTTAACTCTGTTTCGGAGGCTCAAGATTTCTACTGTAGGACTTTGAAGGCGGGACTTCCTGACTCACTTGGAAGAGAGGAGAGACAAGCGGAAGGAGAAGGCAAGCGGCAGGCCATGTGGCTGCAAGATGGAGGGGGTAGCCTTTCCTCCCTCGAAGAAGCAGAAAAACGGAGATCGAGAATTTAGACATTTCAAAATATTCGCCAAAGTTAAGGACTGAATGGGGGTTTGAGACCTCTCTCCGGTAGAAAAAGCGGACTAATTCTTATCAGAAGGGAAAGCTGGGTGAAACTACTTTGAGCTAGATTTTAAATTAACGTTAGCATAAATTTGATAGTGGTAAACATTAGACAAGCAAGGGATGAGGGTAAAATATATGTGGAATGATTTACGTTGTTTAAAGCTTATTAGAACAGAAAGCCGGTTGGGATTATCTTAAGATAGGTATAAAAAGAATGCGGAACGATTTATGTTGTTTAAACTTTGTTAGAAGGGACTATTTTAAAACAGAAGGTTAACTGACTCTTGCTGAAAGTATTATTTGAATATGTGGAATGATCCATGCTATTTAACTTTTATTAGAAGGGAAAGTTGGTTGAAATTGCTTTGAGTTAGATTTCAAACAAATGTTAGCATAAATTTGATAGTGGTAAATATCAGACAAGTAAGGGATGAGGGTAAAATGCATGTGGAATGAACTACGTTATTTAAATCCTATTAGAAGAGAAAGTCGGTTGGAATTATCTTAAGATAGAAGTTGATTTCTGTGTAAAGTAATATTTGATCTATGCTGCTTAACTTTACTAAGAAGGGGAAGCTTGGCTAGATTATTTTGAATTACTGTTTGAAAAGGAGGTTAAGAAAGATCATTTACACTGTTTAAATTTTACTAGAAGGGAAAGCTTGATTACTCTTCTGCAAAGTAATTTGAATATGTGGCATGAACCACGTTGCTTAAATTTTATCGGAAGGGATCATAAGGTTTAGGAAGAGGAACGGGAGAGTCTACAGAAGGTTGGGGTAAATAGCAAAGAAGTAAGAGACGAGAATAAAATATAGATAGAATGATTTATACTATTTAAGCATAGATAAAGATGGGGGGCTGAGATCAACACAAAGAGTGGTTTCTTTTTTTTTTCTTTTTTTCTTTTCTCTTTTCTTTTCTCTCTTCTTTTTTTCTGTTTTTCTTTCTTTTGACATATTACTTTTATTTTTTAATCCATATGTATACAAGATATTTTAGACAGAAGGTAGTGCCAGGTGTGGGCCCTGGGAAGTCGGGAGGATTAGGGATGGGGATTTGTGGGGGGGGGTGTTAACATAGTCTTAATAAGAACAAGAATGTATTTATATACGGTGGTTTTTTTTTTCTTTTATTATTTTTTTTTCCTTGGTTCATTTTACTTTTATCAGATAAAACAACACTCGAATAAAGGCATACACCAAGGAGGGAGGTAGATGGAAAGAAGAGGGAGGAGTAAGGAAGGAGTAAGGGGAATGTAAGGAGGGTGTGTGGAGAGTAAGGGGAGAAGGAAGGCTTGAGGGGAAAGGGAAGTAGGAGGGGAGTGTTAGAGGGAGAAAGGAAAGTTGGAGGGGGTAGATGGGGTGTATGGAGGATGGAAGGGTTAGGTGGGGTTGTGAATGATGAGTTGTGTTTCCTTTTTTTGTTCATTTTATCTCCTTTTTTTTTCCTTTTCTTATAGTAAATACCCTGTATATAAGTGATTGCAAATGGAATGTGAAAAATGAATAAAATATATTTTAGATGTAAAAAAGATGTTTGGAATGTGTTTTTACTCATTTCCTTGAAGACAAATCAAATTACTAAGTACAAAAGAAATTGACCCAGACTAAATATCGGCAATGGTACAATAAATTATATGGCAGCATATGTTGTTAACTCGACGTTAAATGGAGAACGTTTCAACTCTGTAATGGAGAAAACTTCAAAATCTGCCCGCAAGATCCTTCTTAAATTAATTTAGGGCTCAGCACTCTCTACATGTGATCTTTATTTCTAAAGTTCAAACAGAGGGCTACTCTCTGTAAAATAGATAATGTGAATAATCCAAGTAAGCCCAAGAAATAAAGCAAACTTGAGAAATCAAATTTAATTTAATTCAGCCACACACAAACATGTTTTATTTGCTTCCATATTCTATGCTCAGATCTTATTAACAAAACCCCACATTTCTTGTTCTTTACTAACAAATGCTTCAGATTAATGCAACAAGTAAAATAACAATTAAATTCTATAGCTACTAAAGGTGATATAAATTTTTTTCTGAGGTTAATAGCTTCCTATGAGGGAGCCTATAACTTTAAAGCTTTTTTGTCTGTTCACAGGCATCCTATTTAAGCAATGCAATTCCAAAACCACACAGCTAGTATTTAAAGAAAACCTGGGCTGCCACAGAGACAGAACAACTTGATAGGAGTGTGGTGGAAGAGAAAGAGGTACATGTTTCTTCCCTCTTATTTTTCATGCCCACAGAGGAGCAGGTATCCCCTTCTCACGTGCTAATATATATATTTATCAGCACAAATACAACACACACACACACACACACACCAAGTGATTTCTATGGTGATTTCCCCATTGCCTTTTATATGTATTCTTTTCCAATCTCTCCATTCCACTTTCCAGGAGAGGAGGGAAGGGGGACAGATCAAACCCACAACATATATTAACTGTAAAGGTAATAAATGGTCATAAATTGGCCACAAAATTATTTTTTCAGGACTGTTGCAACTCTGAAGAGTCGCTGAAAGAGTGGTTGGTAAATGACAACTCCCTGTACCATTCTTGATTCAAATGACTTTTTTACCCTACTTAAAATTGAAATCCCAAAGCCTCACATTGGATGCCTATTTTGTTATGTGGTCATATTATAGAGGAATTTTCAGTATGGGGAAAAAATATCCAGAGCTGTTTAGGGAATGGAAGCATTTAGTGAAAAGTAGCATAATCCATATTGACATTTTCCTATTTCTATTATGGGAACCACAAATCTAAAATATTTTTCCTATGCTGCACTGTCTTCCTCTCACAGTTTGAGTCTGGCATCATCATTATAAGTCTTCTTTTAATCATATGACTGACAATTACTAATGTATGGTATGCAAAACGTATACAATGAGTTCTTCTAAACTGAATTGACAACTAAATGTGTCCTAAATATATTACAAATGTGAACTCTTACTTAAAAAAGAGAGAAAAGCAGACATACATAAAAAATGAAATCACTTGGTATTTCTGAAGTCTGCTTGTCAAAAAACTGCAGTGTAGAACCGAGTGGCTGGCCTGCCTGCCTGCCTACCTACCTATTACAGTAATATGAGGATTTCCTCCAAACAGATAACATGCCCAAAAACTCTGACTTGAAATAGATCAAATTGACTCCAGATGAAAATATTATAGGAGAGGTACCTAGTGGTGGAATTCAAATAATTTAGCATCGGTCACATTGGTCATTGTGAGAGGCATGGCCAACTGTCCCACAGCTTTGCCGTACATGCAGGACAAGACTCCCACAATGGTAAACCTGCTCCTGGCAAACCATTATTAAATTCTCTCCCCCTCACTCACGCAATCAAAGTTGATCTTGAACGCTGCACTGCACTGGAGAAATGGAGTGCCAGGCACAAGGGAAAGACAAGCAGAAAAAGAGGGAAAGCAGACTCCTTCCCTCACTCTGGCCACTCTGTTTCCCCCCCTGTTATCCAACTGGGTGCTGTGCTGCAATGGAGAGACTGGCACAAAAGAAAGACGAACAGGGAAAGAAGAAAAGCAGTCTTCTTCCCTCATGCTGGCCGCTCAGTTGCCCATTTCTCCATTGTAGCGTGGTGCCATAGAGCTTGCCCCACCCACCACCACCCAGATGCCCTCGCTTCCCACAAGCATTTCTTGCCTGATTTCCAGCTCGTCTCATTTCTGCTGAGTTCTGTCTGCAGTGCCCATACTGGCTGCCCTTTCCTGGCCAGAGCTGGAATGCTGCTGTGTTTAAGTCCTGGTAGATGCCAGCCTTCCCTTTGATGGGCTTGGGCAGCTGTTGGAAAGAGAGTTGCCCATTTCAACACCTGGGGCCCAGATGCCCTTGCTTCCACCAAGCATTTCTTTGACTACCTGACTTTCAACTCCATCACGTTTCTCTGTCGCATTTGTGGGACTAAAAAACAAAGTTCAATCAATTCTAACTTTGTGAAGGGTTTTTTTTTGCTAGAAGTTGAAATTGTTTGATTGAACTTTTTTGTTAGTCCCACAAACTTTTGTTTCCCTGCACATGATTGCCGCCCCCTGCTGCTCACAAAGAGGCCACCTAGGTAGCCACTCAATGCAAGCAGCAGCTCATGGATCATGATGCCGCATGTGGACTGGGATTGAGCCTCTCTTCACAGGATCCCCAACAACGCCCCTGGCCTCCTTAGGACAGAGCCAGGTCCGGGTACTAGATCAGCCCCCTGCAAAGCCCATTGTCTGCCAAGGAACCCAGCCGAGGCCTCATTCACCACCTGCTGAGGTGCCTGCTGATGGATGGGGTTCTTCAGGCACTTAGTTTGGCTGCCTGTTTATAACTGTAGCTCCTCCCTCTAAATGCTTTGTCAGAGTTGCCTTGGGGTTTTGCCTGCACTGACATTGCTTGCTTGAAGGAGGAAGTGGAGGGGCGGTTAGAGGAGTGCCAAGATGCCAAAATGACCTCAGGAGAGGCCGGTCGAGCAAGGAGTGACTGGAAAAGGAGAAGTGAGGGGTGGGATTAGCCGGTTCTCCAAACTGCACACAAAGTTAACTACCAGTTCCACCAAACCAGCCAAATCAGCTGAATTCTACCACTGCAGGTACTGTATATTAGTTTATGATAGCTCAAAATTTGAAAGTCTTTCAAATTAACAAACTTTGTTCTAGTAAAAAGGTTTTGTGAACTACACCTTATTCAACAATTGCACAGAGTGATAAATTAAAGTAGTATTTAAATAGAGTTGGGTATGGGGAAAGAGAAGGGCTGGATATTTACCCTATTTTTCAGAGTATAAGATACACTGGAGTATAAGATGTTACAAGGTTTTGAAGAGGAAAAATTAAAAAAAAAGTTTTTGGACTCTACAGACCTCCCAAAAATGACCCATTTTTGGAGAAAATGGGCCCGTTTCCCCCCCTCCCAAAAATGGCATAAATAGCCTTTAGGGAGATTGCAGAGTCTCCTGGGGAGTGGGGGGGGGGGGAACGAGCAAAAAATGGTCCATTTTTCACAAAACATAAAAAAGGAACATGGATAGCCTTTAGGAAGCTTATAGAATGCTCCTGGGAGCTGGGGGGGGGAGGTAAAATTAAGCAAAAAACAGTCCTTATTTCTTCCCTCCCCCACCCCTGGGAGCTCTCTAAAAGCTTCCTAGGGGCTATGCATGGGCATTTTGATGAAGGGGGAGGGGATTCAGGAGGCACAAAATGCTGTATTCAGTGTATAAGACACACCCAGATTTTCAGCCTCTTTTTTGAGGGAAAAAGGTGTATCTTATACTCCAAAAAAATGGTATATGCAAATTATTCAGGGTGTAGATTACAAGTGCAGTATCTTATAACTATTATACTTATTAACTATAACGGCCATTCAAGGACAGGGTGATCTATGTTGAAAAATATCAGACAATCTATTCCTAAATTGGGTGCACCATTATTGTTATAATGGTGCACCCATGCCACTGTGATTGGATCCATCTATCTTGCTGCTGGGCTTCATCTTCCCTTCCATCTTATCCAACATCTTTCCAGGGAGCTAGATCTTCATATAATGCATCTGAAGTAGCATAAAATAAGCCATATTTTTCCAATGAAAACTAGAAGTGATTTGCTTAATGATCCATTGGTATAATTTCTTAGCAATTCCCAGCATTCCCGAGAGTTTTCTCCAATGCTAAATTTCAACAGTGTCAATATTCTTTTCAATTAGTTTCTTTGAAGTTTAATTTTTGTTTACATAGAATGGAAAATGTTTCCTGGATGATTCTGATCTTTGCAAATATAGACATACCAAGGACTCTTAAAATTGTTTTTTTCAGGGCTACGTAACCAAGTGCTAATCTGCAGCATGTTTCTAGACTGTTAGTTCCTTCATTGTTGATAGTCAATCCTAAAAGGCAGAACCTATATACCACCTCAATATCTTCATCTGGATTTGTAATTGCTGTTAAGAGTTCATCATATTTTATTGTAGTTCCATTTTTTCATTGTGTTCCATGATTTATATTACAAAAGTTTGCAAATCCTTTTCAACCTATCAAACTTTTATCATAAGCATAGCAGATATTACTGATGTTTCTTCTTTCAATTTTAAAACCATGCTCATCTTTTTCCAACCCAGCTTCATTTAATATTTATTTGGCATATATGTTAAATAACCAAGGGGAGAGTATACAACCTTCTTTTACTCTTTTGCCAATTTGGAGCTTGTCTGCTTTGCAATGGTCTGTCTGTATTGTGGCTGTATACAGGTTTCAAATGTGGGCAATAGATATTTTGGATTTCAAATCTTCTAAAGACATTCCATAGTTTGAGATGATTAACACAACTGAAGGCCTTTCTGTGATCAATGAAGCATGCATTGATTTTGTGTGTGTGTGGTATATTTTGGCTTTCTAAATTTTCCAGAATGCAACAGCAATAATGTGTTTCTCAGTCTTTCTAAAAGTTAGATTGAACATAAGACATTTCCTTTGTTGTGTTTTACTCTAATATGGATGGTTTATATAATCAAGCAACAAATCAGCAAACACCTAAAGAAAACAAAGTAATAACCAAAAGCCAATTGGTTTGTCAAAAACAGATCACGCCAGACTAATCCTATTGCATTCTTTGACAAAGTGACAAAATTAATGGACCAGAGGAATACTGTCGATATAATTTACTTGGACTTCAGTAAGGCATTTGATAAAGTAGATCATAACCTACTACTAGATAAAGTAGAAAAAATGTGGATCAGACAGCAGCAGCACCAGATGAATTCGTAACTGGCTGACCAACCACACTCAACTGTAGTCCTCAATGGAATTGCCTCTACATGGAGGAAAGTATGCAGTGGAGTACCCCAAGGCTCAGTTTTAGGCCCAATACTTTTCATCAATGACTTGGACAAGGGGATAGATCTACATGGGGCTGCCCTTGAAGAGTGTTCGAAGACTTCAGTTAGTCCAGAATGCAGCCGTGCGAGCTATTGTGGGCGTACCTAGGTACACCCATGTTACACCTATCCTCCGCGAGCTGCACTGGCTTTCCATTGGTCTCCAGACACGCTTCAAGGTGCTAGTCGTTACTTTTAAAGCCCTACATGGTATAGGACCTGGCTACCTGAGAGACCACCTCCTGCCATTTACCTCCCAGAGACCCATAAGATCTCACAGACTAGGCCTCCTCCGGATTCCATCTGCCGGTCAATGTCGGCTGGCGACTCCCCGGGGAGGGCCTTCTCTGTAGCTGCTCCGGCCCTATGGAACGATCTTCCCTTGGAGATCCGGACCCTTACTACCCTTCCGGCCTTCCGCAAAGCGACCAAGACCTGGCTGTTCCGGCAGGCCTGGGGCTGTTGATTTATCCAGCCCCATCCTAAGTTATAAATGTTGTGGTATTTTAATGTTGTTTTTAATTTTTGTATCCCCCTTCCCTTTTTATCTGTAAGCCGCCCTGAGTCTCTTAAGAGTGGGCGGCATACAAACCCAATAAATGAAATGAATGAATAAATGAATGAAATGATAGATGGGGAACTCATCAAATTTGCAGATGACACCAGGAATAGCCTCCAGAAGATAGGGAACATTGAGCGCTATCTAACAAAATGAAATTAAATGGTGAAAAAAGTAAGGTTCTACATTTAGGCAAGAAAAACAAAATGCACAGGTACTATATATGTGGTACCTTGCACAATAGTAGCAACTATGAGAGGAATCTTGGAGTCCTAGTGGACAACCATTTAAATATGAGCCAGCAGTGTGCAGCAGTTGCCAAAAAAGCCAACACCATTCTAGACTGCATAAACAGAGGGATAGAATCAAGATCACGTGCAGTGTTAATACCACTTTATAATGCTTTGGTAAGACCACACTTGGAATACTGCATCCAGTTTTGGTCTCCAAGATGTAAAAAAGATGATGAGACTCTAGAAAAAGTGCCGAGAAGAGCAAAAAAGATGATTAGGGGACAGGAGGCTAAAACATATAAAGAATGGTTGCAGGAACTGGTTATTTTCAGTTTAATGAAAAGAAGGACTAGGAGAGATATGGTAGCAGTGTTCCAATATTTCAGGGGCTGCCACAAAGAAAAGAGAGTCAAGCTATTCTCCAAAGCATCTGAGGGTAGGACAAGAAGCAATGAGTAGAAGCTAATCAAGGAGAGATGCAACTTAGAACTAAGGAGAAATTTCCTGACAGTTAGAATTAATCAGTGGAACAACTTGCCTCCAGAAGTTGTGAATGCTCCAATGCTGGAAGTTTTTAAAAAAATGTTGGACTACCATGTTTTTGAAGTAGCGTAGGATTTCCTGCCTAAGCCGTACTAGAAGACTTCCAATGTCCCTTCCAACTCTGCTATTCTATTTGATCTTAAATATTATTTGTCTAGAACAGTGTTTTTCAACCACTGTGCCGTGGCACACTAGTGTGCCGTGACATAGTGTAAGGTGTGCCGTGGGAGAATTACTTTATATATAGTCAATATAGACACAGAGTTAATTTTTTTTAACATTTTCTAATGGTGGTGTGCCTCGTGATTTTTTTCATGAAAAAAGTGTGCCTTTGCACAAAAAAGGTTGAAAAACACTGGTCTAGAATGAGAAACTAAAAATATTATATGGATAAATATACATTTTCTGTTAAGTCTTCTTTTTATGGTATTGAAATGTAGATTGATCTATTGCAATCTGTTGGCTGCTGTGTTCTTTTGTTGGCATAACTTGATTAAAATTTTTACTGATTCTTCTATCGCATGCCATATTTCAATAGTATTTTGTCAGTCCTGTATCTTTCCATCATAATAATCACCAGGGTCTTAATCTATCTTCATTTTCTAATACAAGTTCTTGTAAGTAGAGAACCTCTTCTGTGTTATGTTTGATGATGACATTTCCACTCTAAAGTATTACAGAAAACTCCTTCAATTTTTGTTTGATTTCTTTGAATCAATTACTATCCTTTATATCCTTTTGCATATCAATTCAAGCTTTTCAGCTTCTGAATCTTCTTTTGGAAGGCTATCTTGTATTCTCATATTGGATTTACATCTTTAATATCTTTACAGATGTTGCGATACTATTTCTTGTCCCTTCTAAGAACAATGTTTTTTTTTCCTTAGTTTGAGCTTCTCTCTTTTTTCGCATTTTCACTTTAAAATATATAACCTACCTTATAACCTTTTATAATCAAATTACTTCACATCATAACAAATATATAGTCAATTTGATTTCTATGTATTCCATGGGGTGATGTACATGAATAAAAATATTGTTTCCATTACCTAAAGACATTGTTATCAATGAATAAAATCATTTGATTGATAGAAAATGGTAATTTATTCTCATACTTCATTTTGGTTTTCTAACCCATATATTCTAATTATGGTTTCCTCTTTAATATTTCCAGCTATGATTTTCTAGTTTCCAGTCACAAGCAGCATATCTTGCTTCTATTAAATTTGTAAATTTTCCTGCACAGTATGAATTGATGCCTCTGCTATTGTGACCAACTGATTATTCATCGCCATCCCTGCTACCCAGCATAAGTGTTTGCTTGCTTTATGTAGGCAGCTGAAATTACTTTTATGCTTTCACTGACCATGCTGGGAACATATATAATTTTGACACATATTCCTCGCATTCCTTGTTCATCTCTCCCACGCACGCACTCACACACACACACGCACACGCGCACGCGTGCACACACACACACACACACACACACACACAAACATACACACACACTCATTTGGAGATTTATTATATTAACATTCATTGGAGGTTAATTTAATTTATTAATTTAATTTAAATTAATTTATTAATTTATACATATTAATAAAATATGCACCCCATTGGGGTGAACATCTTATTAATATGTATAAATTTACCTCCAAATGAATGATAGTAGTCAATAATATCTAACTCTCAGTAATTCAAAATAAATGAAACCTATTAAATATGTGCAAACACAATGATCTGAGCTATACCATTAACTTTGCATTATATTAACCTCTTGCAGTTGGGTTTCAAGCCCAGACATGAGACAGAAATGGCATTGATCATGCATTTGGATGATATCTGATAGAGCCGCATAGAGCCATCCATCGTGGCTGTTTTTAACCTTTTGACTTTAATACCATCAATCAAGGTATCCTGGGAGCTGGGCGTGGGGAGCATAGTCTTGTGCTAGTTCACCTCCTTCTTGCATTCATGGCCTTATCGACTGTCGAGACATTATGATTGACATGCCACCCTTTAGAGCTGCAGTGATGGATGGAGCAGTTAGAATGCAGTACTGCAGGCTACTTCTAAAGTAAGATGGGTGGCATATAAATTTGATAAATAAAAGTGTGTTAATGTGGCAAGGATGTAGATAAATGTAGAGTCATCAAGTTTAGAGCTTAGTAGATGAAAATGTGGCATAAGTTAATGATTATGTCACGTCACAAGAATTTTTCATTGGAAAAATAAGAGCAAAATGCTTTAAAAAGGGCAAAATAACAGATAACAGATAAGAGAGGATTTGAAGGGACAGCAAGAAATAACAAGCACTCTCCAAAACATTGACTGCTTTTTAGACCCCTAGCTTTTAGTTATACAATATCTGCATTTAAAAAACAGATAATTAAAAATAAATGCCACTCCAGTGGTATTTGCCATTTGTTTACACCTTCAAATGATTTTTTTTATCAAACCTGCTCTGCAAAAATATGATAAGGATCCAACCAATATCCAAAATAAATACTGTGTAGATATAAAACAATCCCTGATGCAAAAATAAAGCAGAGGAGCCTACCTGTGAAGAAAGTTGGTAGGGTATAGGCTAGAATTTTACTTACATAATGTCTGGATTCACATATTTATTCAATGATAAAATTATAATTTATTATTCAAGGCTGAATATATACATTTTATAAGGCTAAATCCATATTACTTCATAATGGCACAACTCTGAATAACATTTACTTTTTTATAATACCATGGTTTTCAGTGTTTTTATGTTCTGAGATAATTATTTAAAAAATATCTTGGTTTAGACCAACTTTTACATATTTTCATACAATTATTTCTGATAATAGTACCTGAACAGAAAAGTTATAGTACTAGTGGTAGTGGTTTTATTATTATCACTAACCAATTACTTATATAATTTTTGTAAAAGGGTTTCAAGAACTCAAATTGAGACATAAAGACAATTTCTAGAAAATGAAAAGTGAATTTAGATGAAAAGTTCTAAATACCAGTTTAAGTATTACTAAGCTACTATGTTTGAGTGTCTATTTGTGTTTCTTTATACAACATTTTTGTAGATAGTGACCATTGAGATATAAGAGAAAGATATCAAAACATCTACAGCATAGAAAGACTGTGAAAATGATGTACATCTGTAGCAGGGGTGTCAAACTCAAAGCCCAGGGGTTGGATCCTGCCCACAGGGTGTTTAGATCTGGCCTGTGGGGCCATCCTGGAAATAGCAAAGGACCGGCCCACAGTAGCTCTGCCAGCAAAAACGGAGCTTTGGAGCCCGATTTCACTGGCAGAGTCCTCTGTCCCCTATAGGTGACACCAGCACAAATGACATCGAGCTGGCCATGCCCACCCTGGCCCTCTGAGGTCAAACACAATCCTGATGTAGCCTTCAATGAAATTGAGAGACACCCCTGATCTTTAGGATCCTAAATTCAGCAGTGTTTCTAGACACTGCAAAACAATAGCACCTGAAAAAAATTGTGCAAGTCCTCTGGTGATGTTAACTGTGCAGCCCAACAGTTAAAAAAAAAACAAAAAAAAACCCAAATCATCATCAAAACAGGTGTTGCTCCTATCAGCAAGTAGACTTTGTGGACAGAGCATAAATTGCTGTAAAAAAGATATCAAAAGAATATGTCTGCTAGAGTAGGAAAGTCCTCCAGGTCACAGGAATATGTTTACTCTGCAAACAAACTGTATTGTTATACCTTGGTTTTAATTTCACAAATGCCAGAAAAGCATTGAAACAGTATAATTTCTTTTGTGATTAAGATAAGTTAATGGTATGTTTTATATTGAATAAATGTGCCAGTGTTAATCTATTAACTGGGCTTTGCATAAACAATTTATAATTTTTCTTTAGTTAAGGCTACCATAACAGTACTGAAAAAAAAATGAAGAAACAATGTATGGCAACAATGATAAAAAGAAAACTTGTTTTACTACCATTAAGTGATATTTGCATCCCAGACACTATAAGCCTACTTTTGGCATTTTCTTGGATTATTGGATACACAAAGGACGGCTCTTGAAAGGAAATTATAGTATATTAGTATTGGAAATATTAGTATAATTCAAATCAAATATGTTTCATTTCATTTCATTTTCCCTTTATTTGTATGTTTGCCGTTACAAAACTACTGATTAATTATATAGAAACTCATAATACAAAAGCTGAAAGTCATTTCAGAAGCCAAAACATAAATGTTTACACTGGACCAGTGGTGGTCACATAGCAGAGGTACGCCCTGGTACGGGCGTACCGGAGCCTGCCTGGAGCACCAGGTACTATTCCAGTACGGTGCTCTGGAGGGCCCACACACCCACCCAAGCTCCTTACCGTGTTTTAAAGCTGTTGGTACTTCCGTGCATGCGCATGGCGCATACAGCACCTGCGCCATGCTCCGCCGAGCAGCTGGAGCGTTGCAGAGGCTTGCAGAAGCATCATTTCCAGCTACAACGCATGCATGCACCAGACACATGCATGCAGGTGACGCTGTTTCAACTGTACCGGTTGGAACGGAATCCGGAACCCACCACTGCACTGGACAATCTCATAAACTAATAATATGTAATTATGACTAGTTTTATCACTTGCTTTTACCTTTTATTCTTTTTAATACTCTGATAATTTCTATCATAATGCAAAGTCCAAATTTAACTAAATCTGATTAAATTAAAATAATTAACTTTATAGTTCTGTATTTGCTCAATAAACATTACAAAAAGAATGAAACTTCTTGAATTAATAAAATATTATTAGTATTCTGCATAAAAATGTGTTTTATATTTTAGACATATTCCACAAGGAAACAATATAAAATTGTTTTATAAAAAATTATATGGTCATGCCAACATATTTTAGAAATAATTTTTATTATTCAATATTATAATATTGTAGCAGAAGTGCAATTATAGTCAAGTGAAGTCATACTAATTATTTTGTGAATGCTTAAATATCATTTATATGTCAGTCCAAGGTCTACTTATAAGTTTTTGAAAAATAAAAACAAATAATTAAAATGCTACATTTAAATTAAATTTATTACACTTACATGCCATATAAAAATATCCATTATGTAGACCTTGTAATATTTTTTTGACTGTTATTTTCAAAGACACTGAATATTGCCCATTATAAATGTTTTTGATGTCATTTTCAAGCTACTATTGTTGAAACGTAGTGTACAATTCCCAGTATTCATAGTTGACGCACCTGTATAGGTGTTCCTTGCTTAACAGCTACTCGTTCTGTGTTGTTTGAACTTATGACAAGTTTTCAGAGTTTCAACCATCTCAGCATCTGATAGTCACAAGGTCACAATTTGCAATTTCATTTACTGCCTTCCTTCAACAAAGTCAAAGGAAAAGATAGAGGAAGGTCAGAAATGGTGAATACATGATGTCCTTCCTTAACGTCCCAGTGTTTCATCTAACAATAGCAACTAGCAAATGCCAGAATTGCCATAGCTAAGCGACATACTCATATTATCTCAATTTACAACCATATTGCCAAATTCCAGTCCCAACTGCCCTCACTAACTCACTATGTATCTAGTTTTGAGGCAATTGGATTGTGTTATGAATCTGGATGTTGTATTTATATGCATAATCTTTTATAGGTAGTCTTCAACTTGCAACTACAATTGAAACCAAACTTTATTTTGCTAATTGAGACCTTTGTTGAGTAAGTTTGGTTTCATTTCACAGCCTTTCTTGCCCCATGTGCTCAGTGAATCATTGCAGTCATTAAATTAGATGTTTGATGTTTGATGTTTAATAAATTTATAGGCCGCCCAATCCTGAAGGACTCCGGGCGGCTTACAACAATGCATTTAAAAAAATAAAAAAGTTAAAAACACAGAAACATAGATTGAAAAAAAGACCACAACATACACCCAGTCTAATCGGGACTGGAACTCAATCATGAGTTCAACAGCCCAGGGCCTGCCGGAATAGCCAGGTCTTAATAGCCTTTCGGAAGGCCATGAGAGTGGGTAGGTCCAGATCTCTGGGGGCAGTTTATTCCAGAGGGTCAGGGCAGCTACAGAGAAGGCCCTCCCCTGGGTGGTTGCCAGCCGACATTGTCTGGCTGACAGCACCCAGAGAAGGTCCACTCTGTGCGATCTTATCGGACGTTGGGAAGTATGTGGCAGAAGACGGTCCCGCAGATATCCGGGTCCTAGGCCATGTAGAGCTTTAAAGGTAATGACCAGCACCTTGAATTGCGCCCAGAGACCAATGGGAAGCCAGTGCAGCTCGCGGAAGATAAATGTGATGTGGGTGTACCTTGGAACACCCAATATCGCTCGCGCAGCTGCATTCTGGACTAGCTGTAGTCTCTGAACACTTTTCAGGGGTAGCCCCAAGTAGAGTGCGTTACAATAGTCAAGACTTGAGGTAACAAGGGTGTGAGTGACCGTGTGAAGTGCCCAATCCAGATAGGGCCGCAACTGGTGCACCAGGCGAACCTGGGCGAAGTCCTCCCTGGTCACAGCTGACAGGTGATGTTCTAACGTCAGCTGTGGGTCCAGGAGGACTCCCAAGTTGCGGGCCCTCTCTGAGGGGAGTAGATTTTCACACACACCCCCAGGCATAAGGATGGACTAACCGAACTGTCCTTGGGAGGCAACATCCATAGCCACTCGGTCTTGTCAGGATTGAGTGCGAGTTTGTTCACCCCCATCCAGACCCTGACAGCTTCCAGGCACTGGCACATCACTTCCACCGCTACACTGAGTTGGCACGGGGCGGAGAGATACAACTGGGTATCGTCCGCATATTGATGGTATTTGATCCCGTGCCGACGGATGATCTCACCCAGTGGCTTCATGTAGATGTTAAATAGGAGGGGTACAAGACCGAGCCCTGTGGCACCCCATATTTAAGGGTAAACATGGTTGCTAAGTAAATCTGACTTCCTCATTGATTTTGCTTGTCAGGGGTTGCATAAGGTGATCACATGACCCTGGAACATTGAAACGGTCATAAATATGAACCAGATGCTAAGCATCCAAATTTTGATCGTATGACTATTGGGTTGCTGCAATAGTCATTAAGTGTGAAAATGCTCATAAATCACTTTTTCAGTGCTGTTGTAACTTTCAATGATCACTAAATGAATTGTTGTAAGTTGTTGTAAGTTGAGGGCCAGCTGTATTACCAAACTTTAGGGAAAAAGGGAAGGGATCTTTGATGGAAAAATGTCATTCAGATGGCCTTTACTTCTCTCTAATAGGAATAATTCATTCATTTGTTGTTGTTGTTGTTGTTGTTGTTGTTGTTGTTATTATTATTATTATTATTATTATTATTATACAATTGTATCACAGCGGCCAGTTGTTTCACCGGATTTGGCATTGGTTACTAGTCGGGCTCCACCCAGGGGCCTAGGACGTCGTAACGTATTTTCTTAATATGCGTGCAGATCCAAGCAGTGCGGCTTTTTGCATTTGACTGATGGTGATTTTGTCAATTTTTAACTGTTTTAAATGTAATTCCAGTGCTTTTGGAATAGCACGCAGTGTGCCAATTACCACTGGAATTACCACTGCTGGTTTGTGCCATAGTCGTTGAATTTCGATTTTTAAGTCCTGGTATCTTGTGATCTTTTCATGTTCCTTCTCGGCGACCCTGCTATCACCTGGTATTGCGATGTCTATGATTGTGACCTTATTTTTCTCAACCAGTGTGATGTCTGGTGTATTATGCGCCAGTATTTTGTCGGTTTGTATACGGAAATCCCACAAGATCTTGACCATCTGATTTTCGGTGACTTTTTCAGGCTGATGTTCCCACCAGTTTGTTGCTGTTTTAATATTATAATTTTTGCACAAATTCCAATGGATCATTTGTGCTACTGAATTGTGCCGCAATTTATAATCAGTCTGCGCGATTTTTTTACAGCAGCTGAGTATGTGATCAACACTTTCATCAGCTTCTTTGCAAAGTCTGCATTTGGCATCATCAGAGGATTTTTCGATTTTGGCCTTAATGGCATTTGTGCGGATAGCTTGTTCTTGCGCAGCCAGGATTAGTGACTCTGTTTCTTTTTTTAATGAACCTGTTGTTAACCATAACCAAGTTTGTTCACTGTCCACTTTATCTTTTATTTTTTCCAGAAATTGGCCATGCAGTGCTTTGTTCTGCCAACTCTCCATTCTTGATTTTATCACATCTTTTCTGTATTCTTGTTTCGTCTGTTGGGCCTTCAGTAGATTTTTGTTCTTTACTTCGATTAATAGATGTTCTTGACTTTCTTTTAAATAATCAGCCAGTGCATGTTTTTCTTCTTCAACTGTTTGCTTCACTTGTAATAATCCTCTGCCACCTGATTTTCGGGGCAGGTACAGTCTATCAGTATCACCACGTGGATGTAAACTGTAGTGCATTGTCATTAGTTTCCTGGTTTTTCGGTCCAAAAGGTCCAAATCAGCTTGTGTCCAGTTAACTATACCAGCTGTGTATCTTATAACTGGTATTGCCCAGGTATTTATGGCCTTGATTGTATTTCCACCATTCAATTTAGATTTCAAAATTTTCCTAACTCTGTTGGTGTACTCTCGCCTGACAATAGTTTTTACTTCTCCATGCTTGATGTTATCCAACTGCAGAATGCCTAAGTATTTGTAGGCTTCATTTTCTTTGCATTTAATTAATTGGCCATTGGGCATTTCAATTCCCTCACATGCAGTGATTTTGCCCCTTTTTATGGATACAGTGGCGCATTTTTCCATGCCAAACTGCATTGAAATATCGGTGCTGAATACTCGGACTGTGTTTGTCAATGATTGGATTTCTATTTCTGACTTTCCATAGAGTTTCAAATCATCCATATATAGTAAATGTGAAATTTTTTCAGCTTCTTTGGCTGTTTGGTAGCCTAATTTCATTTTTTTTAAGATTACTGATAGTGGGATCATTGCGATGATGAAGAGAAGAGGTGAAAGTGAATCACCCTGGAAAATTCCTCGCTTGATATTAACTATTCCGTAGATCTCATTCCCTACTGCCAACTCAGTTCTCCATTGTTTCATCGCCTTTTCAGTAAAGGATGTAATATTTTTGCTAATGCCAGTTGTTTCTAAGCATTTTATGATCCAACTATGTGGCAGTGAGTCAAATGCCTTTTTGTAATCAATCCAGACCATATTCAAGTTCGTTTTTCTGTTCTTACAATTTTCTAATATCATTTTATCAATTAGAAGCTGATCTTTGGTGCCCCTGCTCCTTCTTTTGTTGCCTTTTTGCTCTACTGGCAAGATGTTGTTTGTTTCCAAATAATCCATCATGTTATCTGCAATAATGCCTGTGAGTAATTTGAAGGTTGTTGGCAAGCATGTTATTGGTCTGTAGTTTTCAGGTGTTGTTCCTTTAGCTGCATCTTTCTGAATCAAGTATGTTTTTCCAGTTGTCAACCATTCATCAATTTGGCCCTTTTGTAAAATTTCATTCAGTTGCCTGGCCAATATTGCATGTAAACTGGTCAGATATTTGAGCCAGAAACCATGTAATTGGTCCTTTCCAGGTGATGTCCAATTCTTTACCTTTTTAACTCGATTTTTGACCATCTCAGTTGTTATTTCTAATACTTGCATTTGCTTGTTGCCAATGCTTTTCTCAAAGTCATGTATCCAGTTTGCTTCCTTGTTGTAGTCCTTTGCATTTTCCCACAATTCTTTCCAGAATTCAACTGTGGCCTGTTTTTCTGGTTTTTCACTTTTGGTGTCACCATTTACATTAAGACTTTGATAAAAACGCCGTTGGTCTGATCGAAATTGCTGATTTTGTTTATATTGGATGATTCGTGCCTCATATCTTTCAATTTTTCTAGCTGTTGCTGTTATCTGCTGTTTTACAATCTCTACAGCTTCATTATTATTATTATTATTATTATTATTATTATTATTATTATTATTATTCATTTATGACAGCAACAAAAGTAAAACTCAGACCTGTCTATATAATAATTCTGCTCATAGAGCCGAAGAAGCTTCTTGGATGAGAAGCAAAACTTCTTCAAAGAAAAAACTTATAAAGTCCAGTTGCTCCTGAAAAAGCACCTTTGGGACAACCATGACCAGGGTGACTGAGAATCTCTACAGACTTTATAATCTACAAAATTAACTATCTACATTTATCTACATTATTAAATATAGTAGTTCAGATATGTGAAATATAAATAAAGTAAATCAAATCAAATCAAAAATATAAAACAGTCTAGGCAGTTTTTCTTCTTCCCAAACATACAGATATGTTTGCTAACTATTCTGCTCTCTGCTGGATATATTCCATCAATGCTGTTCTTCAATGGATCCCCGATGTATCAGTATTTGGAGTTGATATATCAGCACAACTCTGACTGCACCTCTGCTGAAGTGTGATTTTTATGGTGAAAACCATTATTGGACCACTTAGTATTTCTGATTTCTGACTTTTTGTATCATTTCTTGCTCCACCTACAAGTTGATGATATGAGTGGCTCGGTGGCTTAGATGCTGAGCTTGTCGATGAGAAAGGTCGGCAATTCGGCAGTTCGAATCCCTAATGCCGCGTAACAGAGTGAGCTCCTCTTATTTGTCCCAGCTTCTGCCAATGTAGCAGTTCGAAAGCATGCAAAAATGCAAATAGAAAAACAGGAACTACCTTTGGTAGGAAGGTAACAGCATTTCATGTACGTTCGGCGTTTACTCTTGCTAGTCACATGACTACGGAGATGTTCATGGACAGCACTGGCTCTTTGGCTTTGAAATGGAGATGAGCACCACCTCCTAGAGTCGTGAACAACTAAAACATATGTGTAAACCTTTACCATAATGCTTTAAATTGGACTGAACACTCTGGATATTGCGGATTGTTTTATATATAGGCATTTCTATAGTGCCATGATGGTGAACCTACAGCACACGTGCCGCAGGTGGCACGCGGAGCCATTTGTCAGGGAACACAAGGGGTTGCCCGGTCAGCTGGCCAGCGCGCATGCACATGCTGGCCAGCTGACTGCATCCTACTTTTGAGGTTGTTATTCACCATCCAGAGGCTTCCCTGAAGGCTCCGGGCGAAAAACAGCCCTACGGACAAATGGAAGCCATTTCCGGTTTGCTTGTAGGGCCACTTTTTGCTCTCCGAAGCCTTTAGGGAAGGCTCCAGAGGTTGAAAATCAGCCCTAAGGATAACCCAGAAATCATCATTCCCGAACTTCTGGGTTCCCCATAGGTCTGTTTTTCACCCTCCGGAGACTTCAGGGAAGTTCCTAGAAAACCTCTGGAGCCTGGGGAGAGCAAAAAAACCACAGGAGGGGGTCACACACATAGCATTATGGGTGTGGCACACTGGCACACGACCCGCCCTGTATTCCCCCGCTTTTGGCACAGCAGTCAAAAAAGGTTCACCATCACTGCTATAGTGCTTGGTCCAAGGACTGAGTGAACAATCACACTATGTTGGTGTTTGGGGATGCAGTAAACTTAATTCCATGAAATTAATGGTGAGGCTGATTTGTCACACTAAACGTATTTTTTTGTAATTTCTTTGCTGGGTTTTGACTAATGACTGCCAACATATACTATTATCACCTACTCAATAATATTTTCATTATATTTAATATGAAAAAAGAGTTTTGGGCATTACAGAGCAATGGTCTTTATTTCCCAACTTTATTTCAAAATAAAATCCATAAACTGAGAATCTGGTAGTATCAGTTCATAGCATTGAATGTATAACCATATTATACAAGAGCTAAAATAAGCAGTGAGGCATTGAAGTATGTTGTTATAACCCATAATTAATCATTATTCATAAACAATCAAAATAATAAAAACCTCATTGAAGGTCTTATTTTCTAAAACAGTTCTCTAATAATATCACAATATTGACAGTATTTCAAATAGTATTGTACTCTTCCATACTGCTGTTTTCAAGTTTATATCCTCAATTTCCAAGTCCGTTATTTAATCCACACGCTAACACCTAAGTGATGGACATACCTCTGTCTTCACTATCGGAATGAACCCCAAGCACACAAGGAATCAAAAAAAAATTATTAATCATCTTAAGTGTGGTGAATGACTATATTCCTCTGGGTATATTCCTCCTGAGATAATTAGTCCAATTCATATTGGTGGCCTCTGAATTTGCCTTATTTTCATACATTAACCTTAAGTTCTTACATTTTATTATTCAGTTTTTATTATCAAAAATTGTTTCAAAATAAATATTTTTTGGATAATATCTCAAGGGTAAGACTTTGGGACATTCTGAATAGAAGCTTTATACATAAAAATATCCTTGTTTCTAATTTATAAATTATATGATAAATCATGCTATAGGAAAAAAAGGCATCCTACTAAAATGAGGAACAATTAAAAGACAGTTATGATAAAACAAATTTTAGTTTTTCCCAAGAAAAGACAAAAGCACAAGCTGATAACTTATTCCTGTGAATTAGTGCAGGCCAAATGTTTTAAATACTTGGGCACAGTACTTAAAGACATTTCAGACCTCCAGGTAAATTATTCCACTTCAACTGCCCATAAGAGCACACAAGTAATAACTAAATTTTATAGGGAATAGAGGGCAAATTACATTCCAGCAACTAATTGTTTATGGCTATCGGATATGGGATATACAACTCGATATACAGTATATACAAACTTGAGGGCTTACAAACCTATTCAACTGAATTTCCTTAGGACTTTGTTCAATATGCAGTTCCAATGCAGTCTTCAGGCTTGAAGTCAACATATTAAATTTTAGTCAAGATTTAGAATCATATTTGACCCTATAGGCTGATACCGCTGCAATTGTCAGACAACAACTAATCTCATTGGTGTTGTATCTATATAGAACAATGCTGTTTTGGCCTCTGTTCTGAATATTTAAGTCAATTAACTCTGGTGAAGCCAAGTTAATAATAAAAAAGCGAATCAATCAATCAGAATAGAGCTAGAAGGGACCTTGGAGTCTTCTAGTCCAACCCCCTGTTAAAGCAGGAGACCCTATACTAGTGGCAAACCTATGGTACATGTGCCAGAGGTGGCACACAGAGCCCTCTCTGTGGGCACGCATGTTGTCGCCCCAGCTCTGTTTTGGGTGTCTGCTGTGCATGTGTGCGTCTCTTCCCAACCAGCTAGTGTTTGGGTCTCTGCCACACATATGTGGGATGCACACGCATGGACCCACCTGTTGCAGTTTGGGCTGGACATGGGTACATGTACGGGGAGCACAGGCATGTGCTCACGCCTTGCAGTTTGGAGGCATGTGCGCCCTTTGGGCACTCGGTGCTTAAAAGGATCACTATCACTGCCCTATACCATTTCAGTACCAGATTAGTACCATACCAATCAAGGATACTGATTGTCAAAATAACATAATTATCCCTGAATTCTATCGCCATATTTTAACTGGTGTAGATAACTGTAACTGGTAGATAACTTTAAAATCTACCGTATTTTTTGGAGTATAAGATACACCAAGATTTTGAAGAGGCAAAATAAAAAGAATTTTTTGAACTCTGCAGACCTTCCAAAAACCACATACATACATACATACATACATACATACATACATGCATACATAAATGAGTAAGGCAACTTTTTTAGGATACTAAACATTTGAAATTTTGTGCATGCATTGACAACATGGTTTATATTGAAATCTGCAAATACAATTAAAAGGCTACAATGGTAGTCATAACCAGTCACAAACAAATTCCAGAATCCTCTGTCATCTTTATTTTATTCTGAATAGAGAGAAACACTTTCAGATCAAATACTGACCTGCAACAACTTACATTGCTATCCAAAGATACTATGTTACTTTCCCTGGCATATACAGAATGAATTTAATAAGCAAAGCATATTTTTACAATATTACAGGTAGTCTTTGTTTACCAACTGCTTCAGACAGTGACCATTTGCAGTTACAATGATGATGAAAAGGTAATTTTATGACTGTTAGGTAAGCTCCCCGTTGGTAGAGCGAGTGCATTCAGAGAAGCGTTGTGAGAGTTGTGTTGGAGAACACACAAACCAGCATACAAAGACACTGCAATTTAAATAGGCTTTTACTTTCGTGGAAATAGAGATATCGAGTCCATCAAACAGTCCAAGTCATACACGGATAAGACAGTCATTCATCAACATCTTTTAGTTAAGGGATAATCCAAATAACATAGTCCAGTATCATATAATCAGTTCAGTACTCAAAGTTTGCTAGCAGTTGCAAAACTTACAATAGCTCACGATACTTTCTAACAGCCAGCTTCCAAAAACACTCAGATCAGATCAGCATCTAACAAAACAGAGAACTAACAGTCATTCTGGCTCCCTCTTATGGCCGATTGAGGAAAACAGCAACCAATCACATTTTACAGTATTATTTAAAGAAACAGGTATAGCATTGTTACATGATTTATATATTGCCAACCCACCGGTAGATTATATTCCTAACAATGACCAATGTAGGTTTGCCATTAGTCAATTGGTATACATTATCCTGTGTCTGACCCATTTTCCCCCTAAGCAACTGAATTGAGAGATTGCTATCTTTTCCTGAGCTGTTTTGCTGCTGTTACCCAAAAAGTGCTAATCACAAGTGAAAAAGTTCATTTCTGTAAGATTATATAGTTAGAAGTTGGTTTGCAGCTGCTACCTAAAATTGTTAAGAACCAAATCAGTTTTGTTCCTAAGGTGCTGGCAGCAAACCTGCTAGGCAAACAAGCAACATTCCCCACTGTGCCTGCTTACTCTCTTGTAATCCCTTCCTCTCCAATGAATGAATACAAGTATCAATTTTTTTCTTGATAATTACTACCTACTCAGAAATCTAGGTTCAGAAGAAAAGGGAAAAAATAAAGGTTTTTTTGAATTGTTACATTTCAGATGACTCAATGAACATGTAGCTACAATTTTCTTGACAACTTACATGACGTTATTTTGATTTTCTAATATATCCAAATATTAAGAAAGTGGAATCTTACCTAGAATTTTGTAATCAGCCAAGGTCAACTAGGAATCTATTTAGGAATGCCCTGGAGCTGAGTTCAAGTTTTAATAATTACATGGATACGTTTATACAATTTTCATTTACTTTCTTTCAGACTTTTGTTTTATTTCCAGTTTCAGTTTACAACCTGAAATTCTTGGATGATCTCCCATCCAAGTACTAACTATGCTCAACACTGTTTATCTTCCCAGATTAGGTCAGCCACGGGATGTCATATTATTTGATATTTTTTAGTATTCTTAAAAGAAATCATAATGGACATCAGAAACAGATATCAGAAAATCATGTCTCAAGGCTCTGAGGGTAGAATTTCATCTGAATTTATGTGTGTAGTTTAAGATTCTATAATGTAAGATTTAAGATTTGTATGACAATGAATTGAAATAAAATCCATAAAATGGCAAGGTATTATGGATTGTATAAAGTTATGGTATAGTTTATTGCAAATTTGATTATACCACATTTTCAATAAATATAGTAGATTGCTGGATTTATTAGTTATTTCTTTAATGTCTGATCCAAAGAAGTGAAGAAGAAAATATGAACACATATAATGGATGTTATCACAAATTCTCTAAAGACCAAAAAGGGAAGATCTAGAAAGAACATTTCAACCAGTACTAATTTTCACAAAGCCTTTAGCTCTAAATCAGTATTTTTCATCTCTTCGTGAAAAATATGACATTGCTTCAACTTCTTATTTTAAAAAACTTTAATTCTAGGATCATAATGCTAAAAATTACAGATTATATGTATTTCCTTTAAACCCTATACAGAAGGGACTGTTGCATTTACTTTATATATAATTTCATAATTATGAAGCCTAACAAAGTAAAAATCATGATTCCTCTTATATTTATTAATATACCTCTGTCATAAAGATAGCTTATTAAAATAAATGAAATTATTCATTTTAATTATGTCACAAAACCTTTCCAATTCCAATGAACATACCTCTTAACCGTAGGCCTATATTTCCCTTCTAACTGCAAGCTCAAGCTCTTCTGAAACACTGAAATTTTACAATCTCTTTTGTTTCATTCAAGAATCATACCAAAATCTATTTTTTAAAAAATAAGAAATGATTAGCAAAACGTATTGGAGGTCAACAACTTGCTTACGCTTAAATATGTTGTCAATTACATATACTAAATGTAAACTATTTGATGGCCTTGTCTTCAAATTTTTTAGTCTGGTAGAGTCTTATTTTACTATGATCCATTAGATAACTGTTTTCTAATTTAAAAAAAAATCCTCAGCATCTCACATTGAAGATTTTGAATTATTAGTATTTATATTTTACATAATTGAACACATATCACAGTATATTACCACAGCCATTCCATATTCCTTTACTACCTCTAAACCTTAATATGTCTGGTTTTAGAATCAGCACAGTATTGTGAAATCATTGTAATAATTATTGTTGCCTAATTCATAGGGATAATATCAACTTCTACTATTAGTCTGATTTTAATAGTGCGAATATATATCACTTGTTCAGGGGGAAGTCAAGGCAGAAAATGTTTAATTCTTTGGTGGCTATTGTTATTCAATCATTCCATTCTGTACTTTTTCTTTTTTCATTATTACAGTAAAATGAAAGGAACTGTGTGCATATAGGTATTTCTGCATTAAGTGGATTGTACAGTATTTGCAGATAGGAAAGTAATTAATTTTATTAATTGATTTTATAGACAATTTATCATCAGCCCTTCTCTTCTTTTAGGGTTTAGGGTCTTTTCAGATCAATGAACACCATTTACACCATTGGTCCTAAATTGCTACAGGATGTGACCACACAGCTTGTTGCCAAGCCAATGTCAGTTTTTTTTAATTGATTCTTGATTCTTCCCCTTTCTAGATATGTCTCTTTGTAGATTTACACACATACATACAGGATACCAAGTATAATGCAGACATACATACATTTCTGGATGAAAGATATCTCTAAGTAGAGCTGATGACTAGGTAAACTGAATGAAGAATCTTGTATAAGATTTTGTTGGCATATATAATGATTTGGGAGTGGTGGTGGTTTACTTTGGGATATATATTATCTGTTTTTAATGTTCACATATAAAATAGATCATAGACTTCATCATACTGATTCCAATAGCAGATAGCTTCATAAAAACTATCTATGTATTTAGTTTTAACACATAGGCGCAGTTCACATTCTTATCCCAGAATAGCCAGTCAAGGAATCCTGATCCAGAAATGGGTTTGTATTTTTAGGTTTCAATCTATAAATCAAATCAGTGTCCATTTGATTCTAATGAACAACATGCAGGAAAACTGTTGTTTTGTTTTTTTTAAACAAGCTTTGCACTTCAGATTTTATTCTTTCCCTAAGGAATGCCATTCTTTCCTGAAATTTAGATGGAGGTAGGGATTTCTAAAAATACAAACATCCTCAGCAAGCAATTCACAAGATCATTTGGAGGAAGCCATAATAGTTCAAAGTGTTGTAAACTCATCAGGATCTGTTGACACAAGTGTTAGATCACTCTTACACCAGTTTAATGGTTGTGGCTTGTTCCAAAGAATGCTCTAAATTCTGTTTGCAATTCATGACTATAATAATGCCTCCTACAATTGTAATTCCTAGACTATTTTATAAAGAGGAAAATATTGCTAAATTTAAATTTTAAAATTGGATATCAATTTGTTGTTTAGGAGATGTAAAACATAACAACCGAAAGTAAGAAGCATAGTGTTTTCTTTATTCTTAAAAAACTCTGGGAAGGTTTCAAGGTATTATTTACATATAAAATAATAACTAGGATATTCAGATAGGATTACAAAACTCCAGCTGGGAATCCTGGAATGCTATTGTCAGGCAACGCAGGTTCGGATATCACAAACATGGTTTATTTGATAAATCACAAGACATTAATTTTTCACGTTACACTGACAACTAGACTTTTCCATGTTATATACACCCTAAACCAAAACCAAATAAATTATATAATTCAGTCTTTGACTCCTGTCAATATTGATATTACTGGGGTACATGGACCAATGATCTGACTAAGTACAAAGTAACTCCTAATGTTCCTTAAATTGATGCTTAAATTCATCATTGGACTGCTGAAAGCATACTTTTGAAAAGGGTTTTGTTGGGACAAACTGTCCAAGAAGAAGAAGTGGCTTTCAATAAGATCACACTTTATTTTAGAAGAAACTAGACAGATGTTATTCAAAATGATTAATGAATATCTATATGCAAACCTATGCAGCAACCAAAACAAGAAAAGAAAATGACAGCTACTTCAGAAAAAATTATTTTCATTATCCTTGTAAATCACTCTCATGCTATTAGCTTTAATTCAATACTGTTTATACAATAGTCAGTGTGATAATAGTTATACTGCCTCAATCTGAGCCCTTCTGGATATATTGTGTTATAATTGCTTTGTGCTACAAAGGAAAGGCTGTAGCCCCAAACATTTGTAGGGTTCCAAATCAAGAAAACTCCCTTGGATTAAATATGGGGATAACCAGACTCAACTTCCTACTCTGCTCCTACAGTAGTAGGCTTCCCAGGCTTTCCTTCAGATGAATTTGAATTATAATTCCCAGGATTCTCTGATTGTGTAAAGCCAAAATGGAAAACAAACTGACTCAAATCACCCAGTAAAGTACAAGCTTGAATAGGGCCTTCAACCTTGCCAGTCCTAGTCTAATATTTGAACTTGTCATTTCAAATTATTAGACTGCAATTGTTAGATTTCCCTATTGGCCACAATGGAATTAAAACTAGCACATCTGAAGGCTGCCAAAAGCTGTTTTAACAGCCATGTAATAATGTCTCTGGATAACCATCAAGGCTGCTCTTGACATTTCACAGAACATTGAGAAATACATGTAATATTGCTGATTGTTTATAAGACTGCTACTTCAGATACAGTTGTAAATTGAGGAGGAAGAAAATCTGAAAATGGAGTATAAAATCACATAATACATATATTAATTGTAGAAGATCTCAGCATCAACCACTGCTTTCTTTTTTTTAAATCTAGCTATTGAATCCTGTAAAATCTTTCTACTTGCGTATTTGAGTTTGTTGAAAAACAAAGCCCCCTAACCTCAAGTTTTAAAAAATACATATTTAAGATTTCAGCTGACACCCAAGTTAGAAAACTTTAAAACAAAATCAAGAAGAGCAACAACAAACCCACACCTCACCGTCTTTTTCCGAAGCATCTTCAACAAACGCCCACACAAACATGTCAGACACCCGGAGTCTCTCTCCCCAATCTGCAGCGCAACCCGTTTCTCGCGAGTTGCTGCAAGAACATCTTCCTACAAGATCCCTTGTCACATAACTTACTCATCATGGAAACTTCCACTCTTTCCGTCCATGGTGGCTGCACTAAGTATGCCACAGACATTAAAAACAAACAAAAAAACTATGTATACATTGGGCGGAGACAGCGACTTTTTTAAAATGCATTTTTAATAAAGTGAAAAACCATGCGATGACATACTCTGTCAAGAGCTAATGTGGAAAACCCCGATTCACTTCTCGGAAGGAAAAAAAGTGAAATACAGACAAACGCTCACGTACATTATCAGCGCGAGGAAAAGAAATCTGCAGTTTATCTCTTCCATCCCCGGCTGATTGATCGTGGCTGAAATACATAGAAATAAAAACAATTTCTTTCCGAAGAACGAGATCCCTGGAAATACGATTACTGAGGTCCTGGACCATTTCCCTCTCTTCCCCTCCCTCGGCTAAGGTAGCCCCTCCAATGTGCGTTTCAGACGACCCCAGGGCAACCACTTTCTAAAAATACCCCGTTTCCAAACATCTGCTATCGCATCTGCTCTCATTTCGGTCAAGTCCAGCTGGGAACTCCTGCCTAAAATCCAAGGAGATAAACCTGACACAACTATAAACCCACTCACCGAAAACAACTCCGCAGCCGGGATCAAGGGTTGTCGTTGCTGCCGCTCCGGCCTGTTTTCTTCCCTAATCGGTGCTTGTTAGTAAGGTGCCCGTACGCGTGAAGTGAGGTGTGGGAGAGACTCCTTCGTTTCCTTTTCGACTTCCCAGCCTGATGGCCAGCAGAAGCACCTAAATCAGTCCCACTTCCCAAGCCGGTTTTTCTGTCTCGACGTTGATGACCTGGTTTCCCCTCGCGCCCCACCGGGAGCCGGAGGCGCAGAGGCAAGAAGACGCAACACCCGCCCAACCAGTGCAGAAAAGCTGGAGATGCGAGTACGCAAGGGGGAGAGAGGCGAGTGTAGTTCAGCCCAGCCCAGCCTAGCTCAGCCCAGCCGCAAAGGACGAAGGATCCAGCCAACGTGGATCTAGCCCTCCGGGATACAAACGGCAGCTCCTTTATCTTTGCTAACCGACGTGCTCTTCTGTGTCGGTATGTTTCATCTTTCCTTTCTAGCACTCAAGCTTAGCAGACAGGAACTAAAGTTGACGCTCAACGCTGTAACACGCCTCGCCGGGAAGTGCTCGCTTCGTTCCCCAGCCTTTCACTTCCTTGGGATTGTTTTGGCAAGCTCCAGCATCATTTTTGTCGGAGAATAAATGCAGATTTGGAGATAGCCTCTCCAAGCGGAAGGAATCAACTGAAGAGGAGACTACCTTCCTGCCCTAAGCAATTCATGTCTCCAGGTGGTCCGTTCAACTAGTGCCAAACTTCACCAAGGCAGGTTTCACTCGTGAGGTTGTTAGTTCAGCATTTCCACAATTCTCCAACAAACCAGGACTGTTAACTATGTATTTATTTGGCTAATAAAAGAGGGAACCTTCCACTCCCTAAGAAATTATGGTCAGGAGGGATAGAGTTTAAATTCCAACTTCAACTGTTATAATCTAGAAATTATCTAACCACAAAATCAACAATGGAAGCTCAATATACCCTTGTGTACCTTTCACAGGTATCTACTGTACTATAACACTGCCAAAACCTTTCATATTAATTTTTTTTAAGACAAGTTAACCATTACAGATACCACAATGTTGCTTTATGTGTACCCATTAAACTGATCTTAGCTATTCATTTAAATTGTTGTAAAATATTTCAGATTGAAAACAACTTTTAAAACACTCATTTTCACTCTTTTCAAATAATACTTTTCAGTCTTAAAAACAATTACTTTAGGTACAGATTTAAATGACTGGCTGAAGTGTCTATTAAGTAATTTTAAGGTTTGATTCCAAAAATTCAGGTAGATTTATTAAATTTATATATCTTCCTCTTCCTATCCAAAGATAAGAGATGATAAGTAGCCCTACAATGTTGTTTTTGGTATTGTTATCTTTTTCCTGTGAATGGTAGTATTAAACACAAACGACAGAATACATATATAGTTTTTGTTTTAATGTGAAATAAGTTATCATCTATTAAATATTTCAGGTACTATATTTAAAATAATATTTCAGCCCCGTGAGTCATAACACAAAGGGCCTCAAATCTACCACCAAATTACATATATTTTCTAAGTAAAATTAATATTACTCATATCATGTCAGCTGAAAATATCAGACATAAAAACTGAATTATACACAATCTGGGGATCAGTAGTACATATAAAGGTGTGAGGAAAAGCTGTGGGCTTATTGTTTATTATTTAATCAATATTTAATAAACCATGTTTATTATATGTAAATTCTTATTCAATTTATATAAAAGCAACAATCCTTACCTCCTATTCAAGAGGATGTCATCCTAAATTGTCTCCAAAGTACTTAAGTCTAAAAATTATATGCATAATATTTTTTCTTCCAATCTGAAATTTGATTTCTCTTTCCTTTATAAGTAGGACCCATATACTTACATTTGTTATCCAACCAAATTAAATGAATCAATCTTTAATTCCCATTCAATGAGTTTGCTCCTTGAAAAAAGTATATGTTTAGGTAGCTTTCCATAAAGTTGTTCAAGATTCAAAAATGATTAGGGAAAAAAGCCTCAGACTTCACAAAAGAACAAATGCAGTGTTTCTATTCATTAAAGTACCCCAACATTTTTCAAGCTTTTGGATCAGACCCCAAAAAAACCCTTGCTCTTATACCAACAGCATCATTTTAAAAAGGGAAAAATTTCTTAAAGAAACAGCATCCCCATATTTTCTTTATTTGTGTGCAGTCTAAAAAAGTCAGAGAGCCTTGATAAATAGCAGAAAGGTGTTTTGTTTATATAAACATGGAAGCACTTCTTCTGAATCATTTTTGAAATATGCACAGCCTTTGTTTCTTTTTGTGACAATAAATGTGAATGCTTTTAACTAAAGACTGAATCCTTTAATTATATGTGGATAGGTAGTTAGAAAGAGATTATAACATTGGACAAGTACTTTTATAAACAAAGCTTTGTTTTGTTTATATTATTAAACAAATCTTTAAAAATGTACAATATTTTTCAATTTATAATGAACAAAGGGTGAATCTACATCAGGTCACTTAGTCTTAGTTATTGGAGTTACATCCCGTGACAACATATATAATTTCCCCTCATTTAATTTTCTCCTTACAACAATCCTGTGAGGCTGGTTGGGTTGAGAGTCATTTAGTGAGTTTCTGTGGCAGAATGAAGATTTCAGCTTGGATCTACCCACTCCTAGTCTAGCATTTTAACCACTATACCTCATTAGTGAAATTGATGGAATATTTTAGTAGTGAGTTAATCTAAATACCATTTATTTCAGTTCCTTAGTCTAAATCCTACCAAAGGAAAGATTAAAAACTAATAAGTTTCAAGCCATCAATTACTTTTATAAATGTGCTTATTCAGTACTTTGGTATTTCCTAAAATACCAAACTAAATATGTCACTATCTATGTAATTTTGAAACAAAGCCATTGTTTCCAGTTTCTATAATTTTTAACTGGACTTATCTGACTGGATAAGCATCACCATAAGCATCCAGAACTTCAATCAATGTATAAACTGGAGAAGAGAAATGAGCTTCTATTTGAAGGTTCATAAAATGATCCCAAAATAAGAAATAGTTTAGAGGAAGAAGCTATTAATGTTCAAGCAAAACATCTGAATATATGTCTATCTAAATGGGACAAGTTTCAGGACTATGAAAGAAACGGGAAAATGGACCAGGAGGCCCAGAGTTTCCACACTAACCTCTAAAGCCTGAGATGCATTTGGAGATATATTGGTGGATTCTAGGAATGATAAAATACATCAAATATTAATTTGGCAAAGAAATATGGATCTTGTTCCATAGCCTACAAACCTATCAAACCAGTGGTGGGTTTCAGAAATGTTTGGAGCCTCTTCTGTAGGTGTGGCCTGCTTTCTGGGTCCACTGGTGGAACCTCTTCTAACTAGTTCAGTAGATTTGACGAACCGGTTCTACCGAATAGGTGCAAACTGGTAGGAACCCACCTCTGTATCAAACTAAGCAAAACCAGCATTCATTTAGCAGCCACAGAATGTCAAGCCAATGTTAGGGGAATTTTAACATGGAAAAAAGGGAAAGCATGCTGGTAGAAGAGGATGTAAGAGATATCAATAAATTAATGATTTTTGACATCTAATATGACATCATTTCCAATGGTCTTTTAATTATCTATTAGCAGCTTGACTATAATTAAAAATAAAGTATTTGAGGTAGCTATCAATAAAAATCAAATCCTTAATTATTTTGGGGCATCTTTCTGTATGTTGGTATGTGTATATGGCCACAAACATATTATTTACATGACTGCTGATCTCAGAAGAACTGACCTAGTGTCTCTGGGCAACATAATAAAAAGATAAAAATACTATCATTTTTTTAAAAGAGTACATACTAGATATTTGATTTACAACAGAGTCATCTCAAGATCTCACCAGTTTCCCGAGATTCTTGGGCCTGATGACAAACCAGATCTTGAGAGACTTGTGGAAAATAAAATGGGATAGAGCTGATCTTATTTTAGGGGCAGAGAAAATAGTGTTTTATAAGGTGGGCATCAGGCAGAATTCTTGGACCGTTGAGTGTAGTTGCCCAAGAAACAAGATAAAACAAGGTAAGAATCACAATTGGTAATCCCTCAAATAGTCCAGCCCCATGCCATGAAGAGTTTTAAAGGTCAAAACCAGCACTTCGAATTGCGAGACAGTCTGAAAACTAATGTAACTTGAGTAATTGCTGTTGTTTAAGATGCATACATAACTGTCTATGCCACTGCATTTTGCATTAGCTGAAGTACATTACTGCAATGCAGTCAGAAGGCACTAGGGATGAGTAATTAGAATATAGTCCCCCAAACCAGGAATAACTCTGCAAAAACCCTTCTAGCCATGACTGCCAAGTATTCTTTAAGCAGGAGTCATGAGTACAGAAGACCCTAAGATTGTGCACTAGTTTCATTTGTAGCCATCCAATTCCACCCAACATAGTCCTGGAACCAGCATGGCATAAAATCCAAACTCACTTTGCATAGCCAATATATAGCAGTTAGACTTATATACCGCTTCATAGGGCTTTCAGCCCTCTCTAAGCGGTTTACAGAGTCAGCATGTTGCCCCCAACAACAATCCGGGTCCTCATTTCACCCACCTCGGAAGGATGGAAGGCTGAGTCAACCTTGAGCCGGTGAGATTAGAACCGCTGAACTGCAGATAGCAGTCAGCTGAAGTGGCCTGCAGTACTGCACTCTACCCACTGCGCCACCTCGGCTCTATATAACATATAACATTGAATGGATTGTTTGTAAATCACATCCTATTTTTTTTTACTTTGAAATAAGTACTGTAATATCAAGGAGCAAGCCCATAACCAACTCTTGAACAGGACATAAGAATTGATCTTAACTACTTAATTACCTGAACAGGATGCAAGAATTGATCTTAACTACTTAATTGCTTTCTTAGATACAGATTCTTCATACGCTCACACTGAGATCTAATATGTTCCTGTTAGCTAAATGAAAGAAAGCTTCAGATGGTTGCTAGGTACAAAAACAATGAGTAATCTAAAATGTGAACTAAACCAATGTTAAATTGTACTTGCAATTTCACATCATTTAATGTTAAAGACTAAATTAAAATATAAATTGAACTTTTCTTCAGCCAAGAATGAATCAGCTACATGAAATCAGTATGAATTTAGGAATGGAAAAAAATTATTAAACAGTATTTACATGTATAAGCTTTTCAAAAACATTTCATAAATACAGGCTGAATGTGTGTATAAATCCAAAAATGAAAAATATCACCTGTAGTTAAAAAGGATAACTAGCAAATTAATCTAATTGAGTTACTATTTAACACTTTCCATTTGTACAAAGGATTGAAGAATAACTATATAATATAATAATATGATGACTGGTCATTGTTTTGCAATTACAAAAAACCAGACATGCAGAAATGTATTATAAATAAAGAAATCATTTATTTCATGTCAGATTACTTTTCTGCATTGTAAGACTAAGATTATAGTCTTACAGCATTTTCTTCCGCAGGACAACATACTATATCAGTGTTTATTTATTTATTTATTTAATAGATTTATAGGCCGCCCAATCCTGGAGGACTCCAGGCGGTTTACAAAGTGAAAAGAAAAATAATTAATAAGAAATAAGGAGAACAATTTAAAACATCACCCATATACCCAGTCTGATTGGGGCTGGACCTCAGCAGTGAGGTCAACAGCCCCAGGCCTGCCGGAATAGCCAGGTTTTAACAGCTTTTCGGAGCGTGGGCAAGGTCCGGATCTCTGGGGGTAGTTCATTCCAAAGGGCCGGAGCAGCCACAGAGAAGGCCCTCCTCCAGGGAGCCGCCAGCCAACACTGTCTGGCTGACGGCATCTGAAGGAGGCCCACTCTGTGGGATCTCACCGGCTGTTGGGAGGTATTGTTGTTCTTGCCTCCATTCTACCTTACTTCTAAAAATTTCGCTGATTTAAACCTGCATTATAAATGAATGAATGGGTCATGTCATGTTACTCAACCCTAAACTAATGTCAAAACAGAATATGTAATTATGAATCTATGCTTACTATGAAGTGTTTAACAGAATGAATTTTTAGAATATACTTCACACAAGTTTAAAAATGATATAATTTCTCAATACACAGCACAATGTTATCCATACAATAATATTATTTTGTATTACAATTCTTATCTGTAACCACCACAGGAATTAGAATCCTTAATTATTACAACTGATATTTGTTCAGGTTTTTATTACTATGACTACTACCCCCCAAAATGTAAAATGTTATTCTCTTCTGTTCATTCTCCTTACCATACCATTATATTTTAGATAATTCCCCCTAAAGAAGAAATAAGGAATGTATATTAAAATGTGTGAGAAAAATGGGGAAGAATTTAAAAATATTCGATTTACCTGCTCTTTTATATACAGACTCTAGATCCGTGATGGCAAACCTGTGGTATGTATGCCACAGGTGGCACATGGAGCTATATTTGCCAGCACACCAGCTGTCAGCTCTAGTATGTGCATGATTTTTGGCCTTCTGGAGGGCCAGGGGAGGCCATTTTCACCCTCTCCAGGCTTCAGAAAAGCCTCCAGAGCCTGGGGAGGGCAAAAAACAGGCCCGACGGGCCAACCAGAAGTCCATGAATGATCCGTTTCTGGATTCCAGAGGGCCTATGGGGGAGCTGGGGGGAGGTCGTTTTCGCTCTCCCAAGGCTTCAGAAAAGCCTCCGGAGCCTGGGGGTGAAACTCCCCCCACATGGGGGGCATGCACGCATGCGCAAGTCAGACACACATGCATAGGTGCATGGGGTACATTGAATTGTGGGTGTGGGCACAATTTTAGCACACCTTTACAAAAAGATTCGCCATCACTGCTCTAGATGGATGTATAAATGTAACAATAAGGAATGCACTGCCCATAATCATTCCTGTTATTATTGTAGATGATTACACACACTCTAGATGGGTGTACAAATGTAATAATGACGAATGCAATACCATAATCAGTCTGGTTAGTAGTGTATGATATCACTTCAGAGTGCAATAAAAATCCCTTCACTTTTTTTGACATGTACAATAAACACACACCAAAGCATACATTTATATTTTTCAAATTAAAATATTACAAAAACTGTGTTACAAACGCAGCATAACATTTGTCATCAATGACATCACTGGCTTTAACATTGGAAGAGAGGGGACAAGAAGAAAGGGAAAGGGAGAAGAGGGAGGAGAGAATTCTTTGTGCTTCCCTCATTATGTATGTATAGAATGTAAACTCAGAAAAATTACAGCCAGCAGTCTAATTTCCACTGAAAAGTATGTGGTTTAACTCAGACTCGCTAATAATTATTTTAAAAATATTCATATTCTTCACTTCCATTCAGTTTTTCCATTTTCTGTCTTTCCTCATTTATCTAGAAGCCATGTTTATATTTAAAATTAGGGAGTGGCTTCTGCAGAACACATACTATTTCCATTTAATTATTTATATAAAGTTTTATATAATGCCTGTGAAGTGATTATATAACATTCAGAGTATTATTGTTTCTGATAAAATCTAGTGTAGTAATAAGGGCATACAGTAGTATAATTTTGATAATTTTCTTGATCCCAACATACAAAAAAATCTGTGATCCCAAATCCCTATATACAGTTCTGAGAGCCCTGCCAAGTTTTGCCAGTGAATTAACATGTTTATCATGATAGAGAGCAAACATGGTTAAACACATGGTAAATAATATTTTATCTGGATGGAATCAATTTAATCTAACTTGCATTTATTTTAAATTTAGCCTTTACATTCATCGTACTTTGTCATGACCTCCTTCCATTCTGGAAAACAATTGTGCTATAGTTGGTGATGGGAAGGGAAAGAACCCTAAATAATTGTGTTACCTGTTCACTATCAGAGCAAATGGGAAGAAGCACTATAAATTTAATTAGGCAACTACTAAAGGGACCTAGTGATCATCTGAACCTAAAGCAATGATGTTTTTCCCAAATAAATGATTTATTTGCTGTTAATAATGGTCCTACTGCCTCCCACAATTAAGAAATAGCAAAATAGTGTTTGCAATAGCATTTTAACACTGAATGTCAAAATTCTCTTTTCAGAATATAACTGATCTTCTAAAGGAGTTTTATTAATAATTGATAGCAAACTGGCAACAGGTTATTAGTACCATACTTCAGCAACCTTCTTAAATGCTTAAATTAGGTCAAAATGTCCTATCAAGAAAGCTCTAGGAAGAAGCAAGCACTGAATCTTTAAACTGAAATCACTGGGAAACACAGAAAAAAAGTGGCACAGCTGTCTATCATATAACAAAGCTAAGGTTAATATAGATTTTAAAAATCATTTTCTTATTTTGAAGATTTGGAACGTATAATTAAACAAGATTGTCTCCCCAAATTCCTTTATAGTTTTCACCCAAGAAGTTTTTAAGAAGAGAAAGGATTGGTCAATCTATGCTGATTTATTAAACTTTCTTGAAGACTAAATTAAAAACAAGAGAAGAATGGGAAACAGAAGGTCATACTTATCTAGAGTTTACTTATGTTCAGTTGACAGAAATATTTAAATTTGACAAAAACTATGATTTTGTAAGAGAAAACTGACTGAATTGGATTTGTGCAATACTGATGAGCCTATCACTGAAATATATAAACTTTTATTGAAAATGAATACAAAAAGTGAATATGTGAAAGACTGTATGATGAAAAAGGCAAAACATTTTGGATACAATACAATGTTTGACCAATGGTAGAATGTATGTAGTAAAAGATTGAAATTTATATTGAATTATAATTTGAAATGGAATTTGTATTACCTTTGGTATCTAACTTCTGAAAAATTGTCAGAGATGTATAAGGAAGTGTCAAATATATGTTAGAAATGCAATCAACATGAAGGTACTTTTCATAATCTTTGGTGGATGTGTAAAAAGATTAAGAAATACTGGGATCAGATTCTCAGAATTCTCATAATAAATGTATAATTGAAACCAAATATTTCCTTATATTATGGATAAATAGATTGCAAGACAATATAGGACTTTATATATGAAAGTGAGATTTCTATATGCACAGCAGTGGAAATATTTACAAATTCCTAGAATGGAAGAATAAATTAGTTATTAAGACTGGCTGAGATAGGGAAACTGACTACTTAAAGAAGGATTAATTAAAGAAATATTTTTTCTACCTTTGTTTCTACTTGGCAAACCCCTTTGGTCTTTTTGCTTGAAACTGTGAAAAATAAAACTTTGATTTTGGGAATTTATTGGTTATGATTATAGAACTATTGTGTATTATTGTTAATTTTAGAATAAGAAGTTAATATATTTTATATTTGTATTTCTTCCAAAAGAAAGCGGGAAGTTTGCTCTATTTTTTTCTTTTTTTCTTTTTTGCAATCCTAATGTTGTTCTTTTTCTCAAAGGTGCTTTTGCAAGAGGCAACTGGATTTTCTGGTTCTTCTTTGAAGATGTTTCACTTCTCATCTAAGAAGTTTCTTCAGCTTTGACTGGATGGTAGGGAATGGAACAATTTATACTCCTTGCAGATAGCTCATTGTCACTTACATTCTTTTAATGAGTTAAGGCCACTTTGAGATTTATGTGTGTCATCAGGGTCAACCGAGTAGTGCAAATAAGCATGGAGCCTTCTTGGAACTGTTGAAAGGCCTGGAGATAGATAATGTTGTATCCCTCCTCCTCTGTTGAGAGCTTTTTTTTGACACAGATGGCCTTTCTGACCCCTTTCAAACCAGTGGTCCTCTCTGTCCAATGTGGACTTTGCTTTCTTCAAAAGATGAGCCTTTGTCTTTTTAATGCAGGTGGACTGCTGAATCTAATCCTTATGGATTTTTTCTCTTTTGTTGTGCTATGCATTTATGAAGTGGTTGTTTTCCCCCACCCCAATGTACAGATCTAAACATCACTCACTGTATTGTACTGCATAAACCATGTTGCTCAGTTTGTGTCTGGGTGTTTTATCCTTGGAGTGGACAAGCTTCTGCCTTAGTATCTTTTTGGATTTGAAGTGTGCATGTATGTTGTGTTGGCTGATGATCCTCCTGAGCTTTTCCGATATTCCTGCAGTGCGTGGAATGACAACATTGCTTCATTTATGTTCTCTTCATTGTCTGTTACGGAGAAGTTTCTGTGGGATTTTTTTTTAGATTTGATGAAGGCCCACTTGGGATAGCCACATGTTCTGAGGGCTTCTTTGATGTGTTTTAGTTCTATTTTTTCCCAACTTTACTGTAGACAGGCCTTTAGCTCACTGGTGTAGGGTTCTGATGACTCCAATTTTATGCTTCAATGGGTAATGGGAATCAAAATGTAAAAACTGATCTGTATGTATAGGTCTTCTGTAAACCTCAAATATTAAAGCTTCTGTCTTCCTTAATGTGTATTGCACAGTCCAGGAAAGCTAGACTATTTTCCTTAACATCTTCCCATGTGAATTTGATGTATCTGCCTACAGAATTTGGTGAACCAGGTAGCCTCAACGTCTCTCTAAAAGAATGCAAATGTCCAGCTGTCTGTAAGGGGTATAAATCCTTCCATTTCCCACCATCCATTCAGAGCTGAAGAAGCTTCTTGAATGAGAAGCAAAACATCTTCAAAGAAAAACTAGAAAATCCAGTTGCCTCTTGAAAAAGGACCTTTGGGACAACCATGACCTGGATAAATGAGAATTTCCATAGAGATTGCTTTTTCTTATACTTTTTAAATTCTTTTTTGTTTCCTTATATTTTATGTTTTGTTGAAACCTTTAATAAAGTTTTATGAAAAAAAAGAAGCTCAGAAGAAAAGGAAGTACTCATACTCACAACATTAACTGGAATGAGAAGACTCCTAACCAAATTTGACATTTACTATAGGAGAGAAATTTATAGATAACTATTCCAAAATTTTAAAAAAAATGTTTTTGCCAAAGACCAGGGTCATAGATGGGCCCTAGATGGTAAGTAGATAGAACAAGAAAAGTCATTTAAGTATTTGGCCATTCTCTTTAGTGAAACATTATCGTAGAAAACACATATAGCAGTATCAAACTTGATTTCACTGAGGGCCGCGTGAGGGTTGTGTTTGACCTTAGGGGGCTGGGATGGACATGCCAGGGTAGGTGTAGTCAGCTCAACATCACTTATGTCAGGGCACCTGTGATGTCCGGAGGACTCTGCCAGTAAAAATGGGCTCCTGAGATCCATTTTCAGCTGCAAGAACCTCCTGCAACCCTCTGCCACTGAAAATGGAACTTGGGAGGCTGTGAGCAGCCCTCGCAAGCTCCATTTTAGGCTGCAACAGCCTTCTGAAACTCTCTGCCAGCAAAAACAGAGCTCAGGAAGGTTGTGTCCGAAATACCACGGTCTGGTCCTTCACTGTTTCCAGGGTGGCCCTGTGGGCCAGATCTAAGCACCCCGCAGGGTGGATTTGGCCCCCGGGCCTCTAATTTAACACCCCTGACATATAACATCAATAAGAACAACAATCATGAGATCAATGATAGCCATTTGCTGCACATTTTAATGAAAAAGGAGGACAGCCTTTTTAGCACTGAAGCACTGAAGATCTCCGGGGGGGGGGGGGGACAATAGCATAGTTGATGTATGAGCCCCAATTTGGAAGTTTCAGTAAACTAGATTAAAAGAGGTTCCAATAAATTTGTAAGATCAACTTTAGCTCTACCTTATGCATATTAGCAATGATACTGAACTTATAAGTGGGCCTGCCCTCAATAAATATAAGGGTAAAGAAAGTGATAATCTTATGTTATAGAAAAAGTAGCCTTTAAACTTGATATTTATTTGGCAAAACAAGTATCTTAACAAGCAAGCTAATGGGAACAGATGGATGAATCTGTATCTAAAACTACTTTCACAACTCTTATTAGATCATGAATTTCTGTGTGACATAAATTATCATACATTAAGAAAGATTACTTAAAAAAAAAGATTTTAGACAATCTTGAGAATAGCTAAGCAAGTTTAAGTTAAGTGGAATGGTTTTTTTTTAAAAGAAGCACAAGGAATGTCACATTATTTAGAATCGTTCACACCCCATTGCTTGAGACAAGCCTTTACAGAACCTTGCTTCCAAACAATGCCAACAGCTTATTGGATGAAAGCTACAAAGGAATACCAACTGCTCTCCATGTATGCATCTGTAATAACATACAGGTAGAAGGTCTGATTCACTACTTTACTACATTTCAAGCTTTATCAGGAAGCCAGAACAAGATTTATTACACCCCTACTAATCCAACTGAATCAATCTAATTCAGAATGAAAAAAGCTACTTTTTGCTGTCAGATGAAGACAAATGTGTAACAAAACAAATTGCATTATTTGCAATGGCTGTAAGGAAGATACGAAAGCTCTCATAAATATATAAATAAATAAATTAGATGAAATGTACTGAACTGATGTGATTGCTATAATTTTATATGTATTTTTCTAAAGGTTATGATTGCAAATAAATGCCTAGTAGTAGTATTAGCCTTTGTAGAAATTTTAATTTATCTTCAAAAGAAATATGCAATTCAGGAAGTATCAGATTTCATCAAAAAATGAGCAATTCTCTAGTTAAAATAAACAATGCACCATTTTACTAAATTTTATGATATCCTTAGGAAACACTGAAAAATATTTGTGATTGCAAACATTATTTTTGTATGAATTAAAATTATGGAAAATTACACATTGCTACTGAAATATTATGTTTTGCAATCTCGAGCTCCCATTCATGTGTCTACAAAAAGTAATACATTTTTTCTAGAGTCCCTATCACTGGAATATACATATGCAATCTTTGATCATATACAGCATGCATTACATATACACTGCAATCTGATGATTTTGAGATAAACTGGTTTTGCTGGCTGAGGCAAATAAGACCAAGCATATAAAAATATGGAAGAATGCAATATATAGTTGCCACGTCATGTATTGCCTGTGGGCTACATGTTGTGTAAGCCTGTTTCAAAGTAACAACTTTCTCAACTTATCTTGGGCAAAGATCCAACAGCATTTTACCATAGATAATCAACAATTTCATTAACTAAAAGCATAATGCAATTGTTCCCTACAAAAATAAAATTTATGCTGTGGTTGAGACAAAAATGTCTGACTATGAAAATCCAGTTCTCTTTCCAAATTTCCTGATGTCTTGCTGTAAAAATTCAAAGAAAATCTTGAACAGTCTGTACTTTCAAACAAAAAAGGACTATTTTTATTCATAATGTCATATATTAATACCTCACATAAAAGGCACAAAAACAATGTATTTAGCAAATTATCCTTCCAATCCCCAAGTGTTAGTGATCTACTTTATTATACTGATTGCACAGTTAGTAATCAAAGTCTGAGAAGTTCTCCTTATTTCAAATAAGTACAATGATGACAAAGTTATACTTTATTGGAGACAGGGCTACTTAGATACACAATAGGAAGCTGTATGTAATAAAGATGGTCCCCAACAAAAGAAATTTGACAGAGAAACTCTTAGGAACTCACCCTAAATCTAATACCCATGTATGGAGATTACCAAGCTTATTTGAGACAAGTCTGTGATTCTTTTCTTACAACAAATGTGTACAGGAGGCACAAAAGTATATATGTGTTTAGTATGCAATGTCAAAAGGGCACACTATCAAAAAGGTAGGTTTAAGACAACAAATTTATGTTATTTTTTTCTAAAGGAATTTTAAAAAATAGGTTATAATTTGTTCATCTTTAAAAATGCATGCAATTACTATTAGGAGTAAGGCTAAATATTATATTGGAAAGGGGTATACATTAGGATTTCCTTCTCTTTACTAATCTATTTGTACTTGGCACATATTAGCATGTACAATTAGACAAAATTGATCATTTAATACACGCAAGTAAGGATTTCACTCAGTCCTTAACTTCTTAATGGATCGGAGTTTTCCATACAGAAATTAGTTTTTGGAGTCTTCTTTGGATGTAGTATTAATTATACAGAATGCAATGATACTTCGGGGGACTATTAAGTTGGTCAAAGTAAAAAACAAATAAGATATTTTAATTCAAGAATTAGAAGTAAGATATAGAATCTTGGAAACTGTGAGGCAATTTGCAGCCTTCATTTATTAGCAAGTTAATTGAGGTAGAGTCTCTGAAAATTTTGAATCTTTTCTTCCTGGGCAACTGGCAGACAGCTGTCATTCATGACATAAGTTACTAATAACTGTTTTCCTGTATGATAGTATTGGCATATCTAAGTATACCAATATCTAAGTTATGGAATGGTGGATGCTTGGGTCAAGCAGATATAGCGGAATGCCAGATTTGCCACCTCATATGAACAGATTACAACTTGTTTACTGTTTCCCACATCCATTCATACTTGAACTTCTCCTAAAATAAGAAAAAAATGACACAAAGCTATGTAGATAACACAAAGTACGAGAATAGTTCTTTATGAGCATATTTGTCCTAGGCACTTGACCTAAGGACAGCCTTATAATCACAACAAAATGAGAGTTAAGATACAAAAAGAATCCAGAAACCCTTGATCTTCTGAGCGCTTTGTGTAGGCCATCCAGAAGGTGCTACACTCCATTGATGGTTGAGGTGTTGTCTGCTGCTTTGAAGGAGCTTTTAGGAAAAGAATGGACTTATATTTGAGCAATACTGTATATCACTATGCTTTTCTCTCTATTTTAAATTGCCAAGAGTTGTTGGAGTCAGGTATCTACAAATTAAATAGATAATAATATTAAAGATTTAAATTAAGTAATAAATAAAATAGATAAATTAAAGTTTAAATAAATTAATAAAAATAAACATATTTTATTGACTATACTTCTGGGCTGCCCAACTTGCTCAAACTCACATGTTAGTGTGGTTTATGGAGTGTTTTATTTGTCTTCCCCCAGCAGTTCTCTCATGTTGATTTAGAACTGCCCCAACCGAAGCCAGCCACAAGCAAGACTAGATTAATTCCCCATGAAATGGCTAATTAGTCTACAACCCAAATAGCAAGCTGCTCAAACAGTAAGTCCAATAAGCATACATAAAGCCTCCAGGCAAAACGTAAAGTAGTCATGACCCACATATGTTGCTTTCAGCAACACCTCCTGCTGCCTGCTATGCTAAATAGCTCCAGGTACAGCTCATTAACAGGGGAGGGGCCTTTTCCCAAACAATCCAGCAGACTTCTATTTCTCTGCCCTGCGTGCTCTGAGTTCTACCATGGCAGACAGCTCCTCCGTCTCCTCTTCACTGGGCTGCAAGCAATCCCCAGCTGGGGCCTATTGTCCTTGCAGTTCAAGGTCAGTAATTCCCGACATGCCAGGTATGATCTCTGGTATGTACCAAGGACCTGTGGGTAGCCAGAAGAACTGAGGCGGAGACGGGAATAAAGGGCTAACAACTTTTATTCCCTAACAAGTACAAGCTAACTTTCAGAATCGGCTTTAGACAGGAACGCGCGCTGCTCGTTTGGACAGCTCCCTATTTATACAGGAGCTGTCAAACGATCAGCCAATCAGGTGTCGAGCGCTTCCCGCTTAAACCCTTTATTTCAACGCATGCTCAGAACATGACACTCCTCTCCCCTACCCTCGCGCAAGCGTAGTGCTTTAAGTATGCTGGACGCCGCCTGATGCGGCTGGAGGCTCGGGGCCCTTCTGCACCGCTTGGAGGCTCTGGTTGCTCGACCGAGGACCTTGCGTCGGAGGATGGTGATCACCCGGGCCGTCGAACAGCCAAGGATGGAGCTGGCCCACCAAGTAAGTCGCCGCTTCGGTTTGGGGCACTGGCTGCTTGCTCTCTTGCGGCCTCCTCGTTTCTGGGCCCCGCGTCGCTTGTCGGCGTTGTTGGAATTGGTGGGTCGGCCGATGGCTTCTGCTGGCCGGTCAGTGGCTGGCGCCTGCTCTGCAACTGGTCGCAGTGGCGTTTCCAAATTCTGCCGTAGTGGAGCCTGACCCTGTAGGAGCAGGGCCCGGTCTGGTCAGTCACTATGCCCAGTAGCCACAAGGGATGCCCTCCATAGTTCCGGGCATACACTGCCTCCCCCTGGACGAAGGAGCGGGTCCCTCCCTGAGAATCCAAAGGGGCTGGGGTGGAGTAGTAAGGGTGCAATCGGTCAAGGGTTGTTCGCAGCCGGCGTCCCATAAGGAGCTCGGCTGGGCTGGTATTGGAGTCTGGAGAGGGTGTGGAGTGATGTGCTAACAAGAATGCATCAATGCGTTCTTGCCAGGGCAGGTGATCCATTTTGGCCAGGGCCTCTTTGACGGACCACACGGCACGCTCCGCCAATCCATTACTAGAGGGGTGAAAAGGAGAGGTAAGGGCATGTCGGATGCCTTGGGAAGTCAGAAAAGCTTCAAATTTGGTGGCTGTCAGTTGTGGCCCGTTATCGGACACCAACACGTCGGGAAGGCCATGGGTGGCAAATAAGTGGCGCAGGGTCGCGATAAGCGCGTCTGTCGTCGTGGAAGACATGTGGATGGCCTCAACCCACTTCGAGAAGGCATCCACAACAATCAATAGCATCCAGCCCTGGATGGGGCCCGCAAAGTCAATGTGGACGCGGGACCAGGGAGAGGATGGTGGTTCCCACATCCGGGGCTCGGCTTTGGGAGGCAAGGCCTGGGAGCTTTGGCATTGGTGACACCCTGCGACATGGTCAGCTATGTCTTGGTCAAGCTTAGGCCACCAGACATAGCTTCTGCTCAGGGCTTTCATCCGGACAATGCCGGGGTGTGCCTGATGCAGCTGCTGCAAGACGGTAGTCCTCAGTGAGGCAGGCACAACTACCCGGTGGCCCCAAAGCAAACAGCCGTGCTGGACGGACAGCTCCGCCAGGCGTGATTTGAAGGGAAGGAAGACGGGATCTACGGGGTCTTTTGGCCACCCCCGCCTAACCCAGTCTAGTACCCGGGACATTACCTGATCCCTTGCGGACAACCGGGCGATGTCGGCGGCAGAAATTGGAAGGTGGAGATCGTCGATGAGGAACACAGGGGCCACCGCAGCAGGGTCTTCCGTAGCTTCTGGCAGGGGGCAACGGCTGAGAGCGTCGGCATGAGCGATCTGCTTCCCCGGGCGGTGCTGTAACTGGTAGTCGTAGGATGCGAGGAACACGAACCAACGTGTCATTCGGGGAGAGAGAACCTGCGGGGCAGGACGATCGCCGGCCAACAACCCGAGGAGGGGTTTGTGATCTGTGACAACTTGGAAGGGGCGGCCGTACAAATAGTGATGGAACCGTCTTACCCCGGCCACAATAGCAAGAGCCTCTTTATCAATTTGAGCGTAGTTGCGTTCTGAGGCGGAGAGTGTGCGGGAAAAGTATGCAACAGGCACCTCTGCCCCACTGGGTAGCTGGTGGCAGAGAATGGCGCCCACCCCATAGGGGGAAGCGTCGCAAGCGAATACAAGAGGCAAGTGCTCGCTGTACTGGACGAGGACGTCATTGGAGCTAAGGAGGTGTTTGACAGCTAGGAATGCGGAAGCCTCCCGGCGGCCCCAGACCCAGGGAGCACCTGAGTTTAGGAGACGGTGAAGTGGCTCAGCTACAGAAGCCTTATGCGGCAGGAATACCGCATAGAAATTGAGTAGGCCTAAAAAGGCCTGTAGTTCAGCTCTGTTAGTAGGTGCAGGGGCCTCAATGATGGCTTTGGTCTTGGCAGCAGTAGGGTGGATGCCGCTGCCATCAATGAGGAACCCAAGGAACTCTATCTGGGGCACCGCAACCAGGCACTTGTCTCTTTTGACTTTGAGTCCCACTTGTTGAAATTTCTGAAGAACCATTCGCAGTCTGGCTATGAGTTCTTCTAAGGAATTTGCTGAGACGAGGACGTCGTCAAAATAAGGAACGACGCCTCTGAGTCCTTGGAGCAAGCGCTCCATCAAACTTTGGAAAAGTCCGGGGGCAATGCTCACCCCAAACTGCAATCTGCGACAACGGAACACGCCCCGGTGTGTGATGATTGTCTGTGCCTCAGCTGCCTCATCATCCACCACTAATTGTTGATATGCTTGTGCGAGGTCGAGCTCGCGAAAATGGACCCCTCGCCAAGAGTGTGGAGGAGGTGTTGGACCACTGGCACTGGGTATGCGTTGGAGGGCAGAGCACAGTTGATGGAGCAGCAGTAGTCTGCGCAAATCCTCACGCTGCCGTCCGGTTTGATTGGTAACACGATGGGTGTTTCCCATCGTGCATGGTCCACTGGCTCAAGGACACCTTGAGCCACGAGCTTGTCCAGCTCGGCGTCCACCTTTGGTTTGAGTGCGATGGGTACGCGGCGTGGCTTCATTCGCACCGGCTGCACTGACGGGTCAAGGTTGAAGGAGACCGGTGTGCCTGTGTATTTGCCCAAGGTGCCATCAAATACGGCTGGGAACTCGTTGACCAGGCAATCGAGGGCAGTTGTGCTGAGATGGTGGATGCCGCTGATCTGCAGCCCCAAGGACTGGAACCAGTCGAGGCCGAGAAGGCTGGGTAGCCGTCCCTCGACTATGATGAGGGGCAACCGGCCGTCAAACCCCTTGAACTGCACTCTGACTTTGCGGGTGCCCATTACTGGAATCAGGTTGCCCTGATAGTCCCGTAATGTGAGGTTACAGTCTTGTAATTGGCGCTTTGACAGCTGAGGCAAAAGGCGTTTAATGGTGCTCCAAGATACTATGGACGTTGCGGAACCGGTGTCTAGCTCCATCTCGCAGGGCTTCCCTTCCAACGTAACCGTCAGTTGGATCGTCTTCTGCAGCTGGTGGCACGAGAGGCCCTGGTTAGGGTTGCGGAGGATGGCATGACAGTCCATCCTGGCCTTCTTGGGGCCTTCCGTCCGGTTCCGGGGTTGACGAGATCGCTCGGCTTGGAATTCAGAGGAGGATATGGGCTGTGCGGCACGGCACACCCGAGCGATGTGGCCCTTTCTGCCACACCGCTGGCAGAGGGCTTGCCTAAATCTGCACTCAGCTCTTTCATGGTTGCCTCCGCACCCACTACATGCAGATTTAGGGTCGCCCTTCCGCCGAGGCAAGCTCTTTCTGTTCGCCTCGTAAAGGCAGTTAATGTCCTCCTCAAGGGTTTCAGAATCGGAATCTTCACTCTCAAAGTCTGGTAGACCGGTAGCTGTGTTAAACGTATTGGCAGACTGCGCTGTTGTGGTAGACCGGGCCTTCGCGATGGTAGCTAGGGATGCCTCAGCTATTTCGGACGCCCTAACCTCGTCAAAAGCAGTTTGAAACTAGAGATCTGCTTTGGTTAGCAGTCGCTTCTGCAGCTTGAGGTCTCTGAGGCCACACACCAGGCGGTCGAGGAGAGCTTCATCGAGGTCTCAGAACTCACAGTGGAGGGCGGCCAATCGTAGTGCAGCAACGTAGGCGCTGGCTGACTCTCCCTCGGCTTGGCTGCGCTGATGGAAAGCGTGCCGGTGGGCTATTTTCGACGGCGACGGGGCATAATGGCTCGTCAGCTTTGCCATAAGGATGGGCCATGGCACGGCCTTGATAGGTTCAGGGGCTGTGAGAGCCCTGGCAGTATGGAAGACATCCGTGCCTCAGACGGACAAGAAGAAGGCACATTTTCGCTCGTCCGTTAACTCGGTAAGGTCGTGTGCGACCAGAAAACATTCAAACCGAGCCGTGTAGGACTCCCACGTCTCAGTGCCATAGTTGAATGGCGCGAAGTTTAACGTGGCCATTCCTGTCAGGCACAACGACGTCTCGTCGCGGCAAAATAAAGCGCGGTTCTAGTGACTCAGCGAGGGACTTCAGCAGTGAGTGACTTCAGCTTCTCGCACCTCAGTTTGGCGATCCCACCTTTGTCGCCAGTGGTATGTACCAAGGACTTGTGGGTAGCCAGAAGAACTGAGGCGGAGACGAGAATAAAGGGCTAACAACTTTTATTCCCTAACGAGTGCAAGCTAACTTTCAGAATCGGCTTTAGACAGGAACGCGCGCTGCTTGTTTGGATAGCTCCCTATTTATACAGGAGCTGTCAAACGATCAGCCAATCAGGTGTCGAGCGCTTCCCGCTTAAACCCTTTATTTCAACGCATGCTCAGAACATGACAACCATGGTATCCTTCTGCGACGTCTGCGGGAGGTGGGAGTGGGAGGCACTGTTTTACGGTGGTTCTCCTCCTACCTCTCGGACAGGTCGCAGTCGGTGTTGGTCGGGGGGCAGAGATCGTCCCTGAGGCCCCTAACATGTGGGGTGCCGCAGGGTTCGGTCTTATACCCCCTACTATTTAACATATACATGAAACCGCTGGGCGAGATCATTCGGAGGCACGGGATAAAATACCACCAATATGCGGACGATACGCAACTGTATCTGTCCGCCCCGTGCCAACTCAATGAAGCGGTGGACGTGATGAACCAGGGTCTGGA